>NC_071613.1:10535670-11135670 GCF_014839835.1 Dryobates pubescens
CAGTGGAAACAAAAGAAGAAGCCAATGAAACAAGAAGCTTTATCAGTAACTGTTACTTTTCAGGTTTTTGTATTGTATGCTGAGTCTATTTGTTATACAGAAATAGAGTCAGTCTTCTCTTCCTTTTCTCTTTTTTTAGGTACCTGGCTGTTTATAATCTTTACTTCTTTGCAGCATCTTATATAAATTTCAAATATACCCATGATCCACCGTATTATGAACAGCTCTGATGAACGGCTCCCACTTATATAAGCAAACCAAGTGAAATTTTCTGAGTAGAGCTTCCTTATCTGAGTGAAGGTTGTGAGATAAGACTCAACGTGTATATCTAGAAACTAAATGAGTGCAGAGGGCTTATCTTTATTTGCCAATTTATGTGTTTGTGCAAATGCAAAGCACCATAAATCAAAGCTGCAGTTCTGAAAGAATAAAACAAATAATTCTAAAATAATCGAGGGAAAAAAAAAAAAAGACAGAAAAATGTAGGGCTAAACAAATATTTTAAAAGATTAAATATCAGTGTTATCAAATAGACTTATGATGAGAAAAGAAGAATACCTTCATCAGCATAGAAGAGTCCAGTGAGAAAGACTGTATAAGTCACATTTCCATTGGGCTTATCTGGGGCAAGCCATTTTAATTGAACTTCTTTGGAGCCACCAACAGTAGCAAACACATCAACTGTTCCCTCAGGGGGAGCTTCCATGGTCCGAGCTTCTACCTGTAAGTTCAACCATGAGATTGAGGTGTGCTGATGTAATTTACAAAGAAAGAAAAAATGAGAAATGCAAAACCTTATTTCTTTAGGTACACTGTAATTAACGCTGCTGGTGTTTTTACTTCCCTTCCGTATACATTTGTTTGAAGCTGTTCAACAACTAACATACTTCATACAGAGACCTCTGTAAAGAACAAGAAATAAATACTGAAAAAGAATGAAATATTCATTACTCCTCATGGTCTCAGCCTGGCATTAGAGGAGGAAGCAACACTAGAAGACCACAGATGTTTATGTAGTTTCTGGATTTATAAGAAAACTGTGAGGAACATGTGTTTAAATGCTGTAGTAAATTATTGTTGATAATTGATGAAGAAAAAAAATATCCTTTACAGAATACTGCTTGCACCCTGAATTAACTTCTGATTTCTAATTTAAGTTGCAATAAAAAGTAGCTCTTTAAGAGGAAACAAAATATAATAAAAGAGCTGGAAAATGTAATGAATATGAAAGATTTTTTTAATATAAAAATAACATTATAGATATGTAGTATTCACATTTCACAACTTCTAGTAAATATTCAGTGCTATGGGACAAAGTAATTTGCTATTATGTTATTTATGGCAACAAATTTGTTTCTTATACATTATTTATTTAGTGTTTTCTAGGGTATGAGATGGTCTTACACCTTTCTATGTGCTTCTCAGCTGCAGGTTCATGGGAGTGTTGATAAATGCTATTTTGAATATGCCATACCTGCTCTGTCATCAAAATACCCAAAAATACTTTCCTTGTCCTTGAAACATGAACATTTTGGTTTTTTAACATAAAATTTGGAAAGGTTATTGTTTATAAGTGCTAGGCTATATCTTGATGTGCATCAATATCTCTACATATGCTTCTATAGTCACACATTATTATATTTAAAGTAGGTGAGCAGTAGCAGTGAAGTCAACAGGATAAAGCACATTCTTAAAGATAAACAAATGCTTCATGGATTTATTGGATCACTACCACATTGATTATTTGGATATTTCAGTTTGAACATCCCTACAGAAGAATTTGAGTGAACTGTGCTTTCTACATAAAATAATTTCCTGTAAAGTACTACTGCTAAATGCAGGTACTCTGATCTCACCACATGTGGAAAGGTGGAGAAATGGATAACAACATTTGTGCTGCTGAAGAGGGTAAAATAACTCTTAAAACAGTATCAATATGTGCAGTCTGCAGCACATCCTAAACAGCTGCAACAGATGTATTCTCTCTAGCCTTTTCTTCGTGATCTTCTTTTCAGCATAAAAAAAATTGAACCCCTGTTTAGAATCATCACCTGTAAACACCCTCTACAGCTAAAACTGCACTGTATTTGGAATGTAGGAGTTTGTGTAAACCCCCCACATCTTGTATATAAACATATGGCACAGAAAGCTTGTTTCATTTTTTTTCCCCCCCTAAACATTATTTTATACATAATTGTGTTATATTTTCGGTTGTGTTTATTAATAACAATAACTTTACTATCATATAAGCAACATTTAATCACTGGCTAGGAATAATAACAGTCACCTATCTAAGTTAAAAAAAAAAGAGTACTGGCATGTACACATAAGCTAAAAATCCAAAATGCAAATTTAATAGCAGTAGATTGAGACAACAAGTATTCACTGATGATTTCTAAGGCCCCTTCCAACCTGAGCCATTCTATGGTTCTATGATAATTTCTTTTTATTTAGCACATTTCAAAATCAGCAGAATTTCAGAAAAAAAAAAAACAACAAAAAAACCCCAACAATCCAACATAACTTTGAATTTCCTGAATTTCTGTAAAGAATCTTAGAGGCTACACTATTTCTTGATGATCCACATTATTATTTCTTTTTAATCAACAAACCCCAATTTGAACAGACACAAAAGTGATATCTGGGCTTTCACTAGAAAGAGATTAAAATTTAGCATTTCTGTATTTACATGTTACCAATTTGACCTCACTTGGGGGAAAAAAAAAGTTTAATAAAAGCAAACACAAAATGAATATGTTGAAATGCAGTAACTGCTAATGCTCTCATAACTGATTAAGATCTTCAGAGCCACCTTCAGAAACGAGCTACAGAAATCTCATGTTTAGGATAGTCACAGAGCACTCATTCATCGATTAGGGCACATTAGGCGGAGGATCAGCAACAAAAATAGCTGGAAGCATATCAGTTTACTCCTAGGGGATATTTCCATACTATTTAGAGTGGAGGCAAAACATTTGGCATTTCTTTTTATAAGCTGCTGGATTTCTTCTGTAATTGATATAAAAATCTTTCAAATAATCAAATGAAGATGCAGTGCTTTAACTTCCTGGCAGCACTTAGGTGAGCCTAAATAAAGATGTTGTACTTCAATTCCTGTGATTAGAGATGGATCACTGGCTTTGGAAAACAGTGTGCGTACTGATCAAGAGGCACAGATGAGTATCAGCTACAGCGACCTCTACTTTCAATTGTTTCAAAAGTCAAGTTACAAGTCTCCACTTCAGTGCAAATGTGAAAAAAAGGCTACTAAAATTTATATATATATATATATATTTAATCCTAACTACTGCTGCTTTGTCCTTTTGATGCCTGTTTGGTAGGACAGAGGTACTGAAAACACACAGAATTCCTCTATATGCACAGTCTTCTAACAACTTGTCTTAAACATCACTGCTAACACTGCTAACACATAGGTTATTACACATTGAATATCTTGAAAAAAGGTTTGCTTTTGGAGTATATGTGAAGTTGTAAAAATGTACAAGAAAAACTGGCAAAAAGCCATTCAAGCTTTTATGAGTAAATATCCTTCAAAGCAGAGCAAGCTGTAAAATGTTTAATAAAGTCTATTCTTCTACAGATAGTGTTCACAGCATTTGAAAGACAGCAATCTTGAAAAAAAATACTGTAAATACTACTTGTTAATTATATAATGAGAATCAAATCTGGAAGTTATAAAGCCAGAGTACAATATAGTGATATTTTAAATAAAGATAGAAAAATAAGCAGAACAAGAAAAACTCCCAAATATTCATTTTCCCCCTTTTTTTCTTCCTTTCATTGTTAGCAAAATTAAATGTGCACACATAAAGATGGATTAAACAAAGTACTAAATCCCAGTATTAACACAGGTTTCTTTCTTACTTATGCTTGAAAATAAAAACAAGCATAGAAGATATTATTCCAGTTATTCATCAGTTACAGTACTATAAAATCTTATGGATTTATCATCTTAGCAATATATATATATATAAACCTTCAACAAAACAAAAAAATTCCTCAGAAGGCTTGTTTTACACATCAAATTTAATATTCCTGTATTCTCAAACCCTGAAAAAAATGAAGTGTTGTACAAGACTGTTAAAATATGTCGAGTATAATATTTCAATCACATATTGCATTCAAAAGATATTTACGAATCACCATATTTTCCTTGCTCCTATTGCCTCTTCTGGCTTCTGCAGTTCTCAAATTAACTTCAGTCCTTTCAGTCAGGCAGCTAGAAATTTGCTCATTACTGGAACAGTAACTCTTTCTTTATATGCGTCCTTATAAATCTGGCTAAAGCACATCTGCACCTTTCAAACATATTAACTCTATTCAATTTCAATAACGTGTGTTTCAGCCTCAAATTTTGCCTCCCCCCCCTACCTACTCCCCCCCCCCCCCCCCCCCTGTAACTATGTTCCACTTTGGAATGGTGCCTAACAATGACCTATGAAATCTTTAGCAGCTCTTAAACAGGATTTTTTCTTAAATGTCACATTTTGCCAGATGGGTTACTACTGACCAGAGTGAATAATCACCATTTACTCTGATATTCACTGTCATCTGACATTTATTACACTCCCAGAATGCAAATTAAGGTACTTACCAATGGACCCAAAGCACAACCTTTTGCAGTACATGCCTGGACTCTGAAGGAATGCAGACTCCAAGGAGCAAGTCCATAAGCATAACAATTTAGCTGTGATGAATTTTGCACCAGAACACCATCCATGTACAATCCATAGCTAGTAATAATACCTATAAAACAATGTGATAGCAGTCACATACTATCTGAAGAGCTACAGAGTTTAGAAGAAAACTCATGCTACAGACTTGAAAGTGGTGGTAGCAGTATTTCAACCAGTTCACAGTTAAACAGGCAAGTCTTTAGCAGGACTATGTATGTAATACTTAGAAGGAACACACTCCCTTTGACACTCTTTAACTGTTGAAAGCCTTGCAAGTATACGGCATCTTTTAAAAACAACTACACTGTTCCAAAGATTATGAAATTGTTTCTGAATAGCAGCTAAACATCACCTTGAAATTAGGAAAACTGGGGCAATTCTGTCTTATAGCCTGCTCAACATACAGCTATTGAAGCAAAAACTGGAAAAACCACACAAAAACTTCTCACATCTTAACAGCTTTAGACTTAGAAAAAACTAAGTGATCATTGCAACACTGAAGAACAATTCAGACCAGTGTTAGACCTCCAACAAATTGGCAAGAATGAATTTTGTCATTCAAAACACCTCATTGATACTCATTATTGTCAATAATTATCTCAGATTTTCTGCCTTTTTTGGTCAACAAACTAGATACTTTATTAATTTATGATGGTTTGAGGGTTTGGTTTTGGTTTAAAACAGTTTTAAACACTTTTCTAAACAAAACCACAAAACAATATGGGTTGCTGTTTTCTTCTCAGAATGCTCTAGAAAAGGTCCTGAAACAAACTATTCCTTACCTATTCAACCTGAAGGAAAAAAATATTTGCAAACCAAAATCAAATATTAGCTAGATGTTCTAGATAGAGAAGAGAATGATATTTCTGGTGTAAGTGACAATACTAACTCAAAAATTGAAGGTGATTGATTATTTTACTTACAAGAAAATCTAAATCTGAAGGTGTAGGATAGGATAGGATAGGAGAGACTCCAGATACACAGTGTTTTGAATTTAATTGACTATAACCTGAGTTTTACAGGTCTGCTTAGACTGTGGAAGTTGTGTTTGCAAGGGAATTCTTCTTCTCAGGGCTATTCCTCCATCTTTTCCACTTTCAAATATTGTTTTCTTTTAAAAGCTATTTAAGTATGAAATCTTAAGGTAAATAAATACAAAGCTATAGAATTCATTAAAAGTGAGTTCAGTTCAGAGGATGCCTTCTAATGTTTCCATTATAGAAAACATCTTTGTATTGTAAAAGCATAGATCAGTTCATCTTTCCTTCCCTTAAAATGGAATTGTTTGAAACCACATTCAGGAAGGTCCTGTTTGAAATTGAGAAAAGATTTTTCCCCTCATCTGGATGGAGAAATGCTTCATAAATAAAAGTGTATGCTACAACTGTTTCAACTGAGCTTTGAAGAGTTATACTTCAAAAGATTTATATGCTAAAGCAATGCAGAGCTGAGTATGGGAAGTGATTCACAGACTTCTTGATTCTTTTCTCTTCTGCAAAAGCAAGAGGCTAAACTCAAGTCAGACAACAGAGATGTGTGTGTGGGAGGAAGTCCTGGTAAATTTCACACTATCAATCCTACCACATTTGACAGGCTTCCCAGCAAAAATCTCTTGGGTTTCTCTGTCTAGTTGCTTATAATGCAAAGGCATTAATGGCTGATATTTCCCCTACATTAAATAAACAAATTATATATATTTTAAAATACTGTATCTATCTCAGAGGAAAAAAAGTGAACATTGTCATTAAGGATGTCCTTTACAGGGGGGAAAGAAAACCCAAAACCAAACCAACCCACAATGCTGAAGTACTTTAAGTATTTATACCAGTAGCACTAACCCCTTAAAGTAATAGACAAATCATTATTAATCCCTTTGATATTTATGGTAGCAGCATGAATCATAATGAGATCATTTGATATTAATGTCAGTGTCACACGTACCTCTGTGGGATCCCCACTGTAACTGGGTATTAATTAACTGGACAATTCTTTTAAAGTGTTCCTAAAAACACAGCCCTATGCACCATCTACACTGAGCAGTAGCCTGATGGTCAACATTGTGAACTTTTTTTTAGTCTTCCCAGTATTCTCAGAGAACAATCATCTCTAATAAGCTGATCCATTATCTCTTGATTTTCCTTCTGCCTTTGCCTTACATGACTCAGATGGAGGAAATTACAGAATGAAAAGAAAAGGGGTGGGGGACTGGGGAAAGTACATTTCAGAACAAAAGGGCTAATAGTCTGACTTCAAGACGTGAGGCCATTGTTCTAAATGTGCCAATATTTTTTTTCTGGCTAGGCACAAATAAATTAACCTCTCTACTTCACCAGTATGCTTCCAAAGTGTACTGAGAAAGAGTTCACAATTGACTCAAAGTTTACATACTTCTCAAGACTTGTTAGATATTCCTGAAGTTTACCATACATTTCATACATTTAATATTGAGGAGTATAGCACATTTTTGTGATTTACAAGGCTCCTTAAGTGGCACATGGTCACCATGAAAAGATCTATTTTCTTCATAATGATTAGGTCTAGGTATCTAGACTAAATCTTGGTTTCACTGAAGACAAAATCTCTACTGACTCTAATATAATTATGCTTCACTATTGACAAGAAATCCAACAATGCAAACTAAGCTTAGCATAAAGAAAGCTACACACTCTCCCCTTTTCCTTCCTCTTCTCCCCTCTCTGGGTATGGTCATACAATCTGTCAATGAGATTCCAGACATTAAAGATGAAAAGAGGGTTTGAATCTAAAGTGCTATCAGGTACAATCTAGAAAGCAAATTTTAAGCAAACATACTTTTACCTATGTCAGTTTCACTGACTACCAACACAAGGCATGTCTTACAAGCACAACGAGTTGCAGGAATGAGTACTGCACAAGTTCACAGAGTAATTTTATAAATAAGCTTTACAGAGTAATTTTATAAATAAATTTTTACTGTACCTAATACTTATGGAAATTCTGTATAGCCTTGCAAGACACAGTCCAGATCAAGACTTGATTTGATCTGTGACCCATAGACGTGTGAAGGTTTTGACCATCTAAGGAAAATTTTCAGTGGTGAAAAGTTAGGTTCACTTTTTTAATGTGAATAGATTTTAAAGGAGCAGATGTGCAACCATATGGCAAGTCTACAATGGATATGTTCTGAAGAATATATGATTCTTTACTGAGGCCACTAGAACAGTGAAGGCTCAAAACAGAATATTTGATGTCACAAGTCATTTCAGAAGCCTCTCCATACCTTGCACTCAAATAAATGGTCAGTATTGCTTATATTACACTACCTGGAGGGTTCCACTGTAAAGTAGCACACCTCTTAGCCATGTCCCATTAACCATCTCATTGTTGGTTTGAAAATAAGACAAATGAAAATACACATTTTACAAATAAATTCAGTATGTCACCTTCCAAATGTCTTTTTTTTTTTTTTTTTTTTTTTTTTTTCTGGCACTTGGTACACATTTGATTTATGAAATGAAAGTTTTTCACAAAACAATATGAATTTGCCTTAAACTAAATGGGCTGATAAACTTCCTCAGCCTCTGGAAATATACAGTAAGTTCTGTCATATAGCATCAGAAGAAAGGAGGAGTGAGGTAATGGAAAGGCAACAGAACTCTCTGAAGGAGATGACAATTTATGGTCTGCAAATCTTTGTAATTCTGAGGTTTCCAGCTGAAACAAAGCCAAGCTGAGTAATCTCAAAAAGCATTACTTACACCTAGTAGACTGAAACTCACCAAGACTGAACAAATTAGGGAACACCTGAACAAAAGGAAAACACCTTCTAATTTTTGCAAAACAGAAGAGCCATATTAGGACTTCTGACTGTGAGAATACACCAGTAAAATGCCACAGTAAGAAAATCCGAGAGAAGGTTCTTTCTGCTGGTCTTTCTCATGATTCCGTCTTTTAAACTGTGATACTTTTCAGCCTCCTATACAGTTTTAAAATACTGACACAGAGCGAAATTATAAAGGATGCCAGCCCCTAGGCAGTCCAAAAGATATGCTGAGAATGAACAAAGCAAACTCACTGACCAATGCAAGCCTTCCTGAGCAAGTGAAAGTTTCAGAGCTTATTCTTTTTTAACCTCTCTAGTCCTGCAGGGCAGGGTGCTGTTGGGCTTCCTGGCCACCTGAGCACACTGCTGGCTCATGTTCAGCAGGTTCTCAACTAGTAACCTCCAGGTCCTTTTTCACTGGGCAGTTTCCAGCCACTGTTCCCCAAGCCTGTAGTGCTGCATGGGGTTGCTGTGACACAGGTGCAGGACCCAGCACTTGGCCTTGTTGAACCTCATATATTGGCTTCAGCCCATCGACCCAGCCTGTCCAGATCCCTCTACAAAGTATTACTACTTTCAAGCAGATCAATAGTCCCACTCAACTTGACATCATCTGCAAACTTACTGAGGGCGCACTAACACCCTCAGTTGTTTCACAGTAATCTATTCACCATATTTCAAAGGAGAGCCAAGCTGTGTATACAAATGCTTTAATACTACATGCAAATTCAGCAATGCATTCCCACCTTTTAGCCATTTTAGAGGAAACTTGTGGAAATTTACTTATCAAACTACAGGTCTTTACCCTGTGCTTTTGATATGCATATATGAATATATGGATGTATATATTTATATTTATTTGATTAGTTAAACCACTTTCTAAACTCTTCGGATTTTTTTTCCCCACAAAGCAGGGATAAAAGGATCAGGTCCTGACATGAACTACATGTAAAAAAATGCCCATTGAAATGAAAATTACTCAGGTATTAGCTACTAAGTCACATGCATAGCCTTCTTTCCTTCCCTCTCCCCTTTTTCCTTCCTCCTTGCCTTCCTCTAAGCCTTTGCCACATACTGATGGGATTTTAGAAACAGTGCTGGAGGGTTTCTAGGAGGCTAGGCGGCAAAGTGTTCCAGTATCACTCCCATACAAAGAACTGCAAAATATCAAATATGCTATTTAACATCAGATGACATACTCTTATTTCTTTCTGAAAGTAATGTAAGACTTTACAGAAGACTGCAGATGTGTAGTTTCCCAATCACCAATTTTGGGGGAATTATTTAAAGTGCCCTTTTGAAAATTGTACAAGTAGGATGTGCTCTACCACAATTGAAAGTGAGGGAAAACATTAAATTCATGTGAAACCACTGTGAAAAATAATTGATATAAATCAAGATGCTAAGACAACAAAGAAAAATATTTCTGTAGCTTTAAATTCAGTGATTTCTGCATCGAGTCCTCTGCTATGATTTAAACCATGACACACATGAAAGCAAAATCGAGATCAATACCACTAGACATGTAAAATCTGTTCACAACAATTACACCTGGATATTTTACAATAGAAAATATTTCCAAACAAAAGAAAATATATTCTTTAACAACCACAGAAATGCACAGCTTTAAGATGTCTACGCAGAACAGAAATCTTAATGATTATTAAGCATCAATTAATGTAAAAGAAACTCAAGTTTTATCAGACAGTGAACAACCTAGACAGATATTTCTCCAAGAATGCCTATTCCACTGTTCAGTTGTCCTAGAAAACATTAAACAATGAGATGCAGTACACAAGAACTATCAAAAGGGAGCACTTTTGAGCCACTGAAACCATACGAGAGGTTGAAAACCACAATCTCTTAGCTGCGGACAATGATACTATCTCAGGTATTTTATGTGCTAAAATGATCATTAAAAATTAAGCACCACATATAAGCTGCCATTTAGAATATTAATTTACCTTTACTAATCATCTTTTTAACTTGAGGCTAAAAGAGTTCACTTACCATTCGGATACTCAGGCTTAGTCCATGAGATGTTAAAGGAGTCAGATGAATATGACTGGGCTTTTGGAGCAGGAACACCTTCTGGTGTACTCTCATCTGTTATAGCTGTGTTAGCTTCACTTATTGAACATCCACCTCCAGTGCAAGCCTTAAAATATGAATCAAAATAAACAAACATATTTCAATGTAAAATCTATAATTTTAGCAACTTTTTTTTTTTTTTTAGCTAAAGTTTTTACATGTCTTAATTTTTATGTATCTTAGTAAGTGTGCATGTCACAGAAGACACAACATAGATTTGTTTACCCCTTTTCTTAAATAACAAAATGTGCTCCTTACTTTTTAGGTATAATATAGATAAAACATTACACTAATGTTTCACTCACAGCATTTTACATTTTGCTGTAAGTCATAATCACAATTAGATTTCTGCTGCTTTTGGAGCCACAGTAAAAGAAAATTACAGTGCAATATATATGTTTTACACTGCAAAACTCTTCTGGAACTGACTGAAAATCTCATACAAGTTCCACACCCAGAACATACTAACAAACTTGCAACACACTTCAACAATTATCTTGATGACTAGTCATAGAGAAAAAAATACCATTCAGACAGACATGCACTTCTTCACAGTGCAAAGAGTAGTGTGCAGATGCAATTAAAATAGTGAAACTCTGTTATAAATCAATATGTAACAGTTATTATTACATGTTTATGGATAACAAAGTCAAATCATTTGTATTTCAGTTACCAGAGATTGATTACATGATTTTTTCATTTTGCTTGATTGTGAAAAAATACAATGTGCAAGAAAATGTGCATATCACCCCATATACCAGGCTTTTAAAGTTTTACATATACAAACATAAGACTACACAGCTACTGTCCTTACATTGCTGGTTTCTCAATTATTTACACTAAGGTCAAATAACAAGAGATAGAAGTTCTTACAGAAGTGAAAAAACCCATCAAAAATGTATCAACTCTGCACTGGATTTGAGGATTCTTGGTTTAGTTTCTTGGGTTTTTTTTGTTTTGTTTTTTTTAGCAGTACAATAAATAAAAGCTGGAATTGAGCAAGGATTCAGATTCAAGTGTACTCTGAGTCAAAGCTTAGGGGATGACCTGGTTTATAGGAATTGCCCATGTGCTGAAGTGGACAAGCAGCCTACTCTGGATCAGCACACAAAGGAAAGATAAACTTGCTGCCCAAATCTCCAGGAAAAATTATATTTCTCTCAATCTAGTAGATTTTATTTGAAGTTATTATCTTTGATTTCCCATTTCCCAGTGTAGTTTAAATCAGAGAACAGACAACATATTTCCTACCATGCTCCAAAAGTGTATACTAGCCCCATGGGTAAAAGTAAGAACTGTTTGTAAATGAGAGGCTATTTTATACAATAGGATAGTTTTGATTTCCCTGGAAGTTACACTCCCAACACAACAACAGAATGGCTTCCTGTGTTCAATCTGGGCTATCAAACAAAGATGAAAGAATATAACCTCAGTTTTGGGAACATGCCATTTACTTTAAATGTGATAGTGCTTAAAAAAAAAAGTTCATCTTAGATGGCTGTTCAGATAATTGTTGGCATCTCCCTAAGGAAAACTTTTAAGAACATCATCTTCCAGCAATGGCAGGCTATTCTCACAATGATTTCACTTCTACTGGCTTCATGAAGAAGCAGCTCTGGAAGACAGCTCTTCCTTGCACATTCATCACCACTTTGCTAAAGAAGTTCCACCAAGCCTTCCTCAGCAGTGGATTCATTCACTTCCATTCAAAGGCTCGGTAATAGCAGCCTTCCAATTCATTTAGCTCTTGCATTTTATGAATTTCAATTTTTGTATCTCCAAAACTTGCTGAGGTATGAAGTTTCTGATTTGTATGAAAACCAGGAAAAACCAGCTCATCCACATTTTAAATAGTAGGATTTTAGATCAGTGCATCCAAGTGGATGTGACCTTGCTGGAACTCTAGCAACCAAATCAGTGGTACTCAAAGCCATGAAATTCCACACCTACATCGTGCCCCATTGTACTATTCTGAATTTCACCAAGAAATAGATTTGAGGCCAAACTGGGGGGGGAGTTGGGGCAGGCATCTCAAAAGCCAAGGGACAGTTAGGAACTACATAATGAGACACCACACTGTGATCCCTCACCTACCACCTGAGCTAGTTTACCCACACATCACAGCCATGAGAAGGTATTAGATTAACAGTTAAATCACAAAAGCAATCAAGCCCTATAAATGGGTGTGCCACCCCAGCTACTAAATGCAGCCTTTCAGCTTTTCATTTGCTTTCAGATTGGCCTGGCTCACAGCCCTCTGCCTCAGAACACGAACAGAGCAAAAGCAAGTTCCTTTGCTCTACTCTATGAGGATATGACCTTAAAGACTCCTCAGCTGACTTTTGGAAAGAAGCATTAGATTTGCTTATAAAAGCTATTGCACTCATTTACAGATACAATTGCAGCTTCCTAAATGACAGTAATCAATTATGAAAATCGGTAAGAGCATATGAAGATAAACATCATGTTAACTTTATTTCATGTACTTATGTTAACCTGTCACACAAAAGTTAAACCAGCAGTCTGTGAAGAGCTGAAAGGGCCAGCGATGAGGACATCCCGACTTCAGTGTTCAAAGCTGCAATTTTGGGTAACTCAGCTTCCAATTTAACACATAAACCAAAATCAATTTTTGCACAGATATGAAAAAAACAAAACCAAACCCCAAACCCAACCAAGCAAAAAAAAAAAAAAAAAAAAAAATCACTATTGCCTGTGAAACAAGGAAAAGGAAAAAAGTCCTGGAAGATAAAGAAAAAAGAAAGGAAGTATTTAGTTAAGTTTCCAGCATTGCAGTGATTCCATTGCTTGTTTTACTGCAAAATTTTCATTAAAAAATTCAGGTTAAAACGTATGTGAAACACTAAATATCTCCATTTCTTTCCAAGTATGTATTTGTTTGGGGGGGTTGGGTGTTTTGGGTTATTTTGCTTGGGTTTTTTGTTTTCTTTTGTCAAGTGTAACGTCTGTCCACATTTAAGCTTCATAAATTGTAGCTTCCTAATATTACATTCTCCTCAAATTAATCTCACAAGTACTAAATAGAATGTATCCAAACATTTTAAGAAGGGTATCGCACCTCAAAAGTGTTAGGCCTTTGATGCAATTTTGGAGTTGCCATTTTCAAGGCTGCAAGGACTTTTAGATTGTCTAACCTATTACAGACCATTGCATTTTATCTGTTTATCTTCACCACCAGAAGAAATTATCTTATCTTACTTTCTGGTTACCACTGATGCAATGCAAATATTATTTAAAAACAAAACAAAAAACCAACAAGCAAAACCAAACCAAAACCCAAAAACACTTTAAAGAAAAAAGCAAACAAAAAATAACCCACAAAAATCCCACACTCCCTCCTCCCCAAAAACCCCAAAGACCCAACCAAACAAAAAAAAAAACAAACCACCAAATATACCAAACCACAACCAACTAAAAAATAAAAATATACAAAGATCAAAAAATTATTCACTAAATTCTCAAAAAACTCTACATGCTGATGAAGTAAAAACAAATTCCACACAACAGTTCTTTGTTTCACCCAAGGAAAATCCACCAAAATGTGCAGTCTAGCTGCTCTCCAGATCCTAACTGTTAATTCCCCCCTGCTCTTTCCTTGTGCCCCCATACACAGGAGCTGGACAGGAGTAGAGAACTGTGGCACAGTGAAGGATAGCACAAATTCTTTTGATAGTCCCATTTGCTTATAAAGGCATAAAATGTTTGATAAAGTACTGCCTTAGATTTGGACACGGTGCTATTTTATATGCTATACAATTTACTATGCTGAAATACCTAGGCACAAATGAATTAATTTCAACATGAATCTAAGCTTTAATTAGACTGAATATCCTTGCTTTTTCAAGTTCAAGTCAGATCCTTATCATTACCTGAAGGTAGTTTATTTTTTTGTGGTATAATATTTAGAACATTCAAGAGCATGCTAAGAAAAAATGAATGCATACCCAGTCTACATAAATGTAAATTTATTCATAATCAAGAGCAGAATATTTTTCTATGGCATTTATCAAAGCAAATATCCTTATATAGGTATTGTTATAAAATGAACAGTGTGGTTAAAACAATGGACAATCCCATACTTTTATGCACGTATTTTCAGGTTTGTTAGTGAGCTGAAGCTGTTCTATTTCATTACAAAATAAAACCAATGATACAGAATTGCAATGAAAGCACCAAGGTCTTTCAAAATGTTTTGAATAAATAAACTGCTTCTTTACACTGAACTCTTTTCCTCTCTGCTATTTCCTTCTCCATACAGATTTTATGAAGAAAGAGCAAATTATCATGGTACAAAAGATGAAATGCTAACATTTTAAAATTCATTCAATGTGTTCTTGTAAGTTGAGGGCAGAAGATATTTTGAAGTCTTTCTTACATTTCCAGCCAGTTCTCTGCTGCTTATCATCCAACTTATCCTTGAACAAAATCTGTATTGAAATTACATACATTTTTTTTTTTTTAGGGCCTGTTTTGAAACAAAACACCTACTGATGTTCAGGATAGCTCTTCCACCTTAGTTTCAAAAACAGGAGGTTAAAGAAAGTGGACACATTAAGTATTTAAGATGTCGAAAATCAGAATAATTTTCACCATTTTAAACCTCTGCTACACATCCTTAAAACTTACAGCCAGTTTTATGAGGTATTCAGTACCCGGGAAAAGCTGCTGAATAGTAAAATCCAGAAAAAGTTCTGTACTGTTATACATTACATTCCACTTGGTGAAATTCTGTTCATTGTTGGCCATATAAATTATATAGCGATCTAGGATTCCATTTACTTCTACTGGTTCTTTCCATCTGCAAATAAAAGCAAAATATGATTAAGACCAGGTAAAGATTTAGACCGTACTACAAAATGTAAGCCTTTGTGTTTTGGTGGCTGCATGGGGTTTATTTTAAGATTTTGAAAACAGTTGTGTTGCCATAAAAATAAATCTAAGGCATACCTCTAATACAGTATTTGTACTCAGTGGATAAATGATTACAGCAACATACAAAGCAGGGGCTACAAAATGGGCACATCACCAGAACATTTCCTGCACTGAAGTTTGCAGAGGCTATGCCCATATGTAGGTTATACTGATTGCGTAAAGACAAAATGGAAATTAAGTTGGCAAGTGATAATCAGAAGGTTCACAGAACCACTAAACTAATCACTTCTATGCATTTAATCATAATAAATTTAATTTTATGTCACAAACCCTTCCCCTGATTGAACTCACTGGAATTCTTGAATAAACTGATGCGCTATTGTGTTGTCAGGAAAGAAGAAATCCTTACTTACTGTACATATATAGTTCTAGAATCCAAAACTGTCAGGATCGGGGCATCTACGTGAGATGGTGGCAGCTGTGCTGTAAACAAGGTGACCTGGGAACTGTTTGTACAGCCAGCAAGCGTGCATGCAGTGAGCAGAAACTGGTGTGGCGTAAAAACTGATAAATCTAGGGCAAAAAAGGAATATGAATTTAGTTTGTATATGAATACTACCTTGTTTTTTTTCTGTAACTTTTAGAGAACAGTGAATTCAGAAAATCAGGAGGAAGAGGAACCTGTATCCCTTAAATGTTTCAGATTTGTCCCAGAGGAGCAAAGAGGTGCTGGCTGCTTAACAGCAAATAACTGCAAATTCTGGCTGCTAAAAAAAGTCTACAGGGCACACTTTGGTTGAGATGGTCCCATGGTACAGCACATTTACACTACAATGTATGCCACCCAGACCACAAAAATATTAGCCTTTTAAGTGCTACATACTATACCAATTTGCTACAGTGGCAGATTAACACCTTTAAGATGATTGAATCAAATTAATGGGAAATAATTGCAGGTTCATTAACACATATTTTTTTAATATATATATATATATATATAAAATGTAAGATATATGAATTTCATGCATCAATACATACAATGATTCACTCTATACAGATTTCACTATAAGCACAAACACAAAGGAAGCTCATTTTTGCTACCACTCATACTGGACTGCTCTCTTTGCTTATTTGTGTTTAGCTGCCTGAACACCAAACATTTGCAAAATGTATTTCAGGAAAGACAACCTGTCTGATGCTATAGAAAAACAACTGTTAAATGTTTATTTATGATGAAGCTATCTTGAGATTCAATTATTGTAGAAAAAGGTGGATAAAAAGTAACATTTTTGCTGAATAAAAATTCCACAAGATCTTTAGCTTCATATATTCTTCCCTATACTAATGAATCAATCTTTGTTAGAAAAAAATATAGTAGGAAATTAATGAAGACATAATTTTCTAATATTTTTCTTTTTTAATTAAAATACAAATCACAAGTTTTAATGAGCAAATCCTTTAAGAAAGAATTTACTGTTGAGATTTTGGCAGCAGTGTAAGGCATACTAGTAAAATGCTCATGTTACAGATACACATTTTTGGTATGCCAGAAAAGCTCTGGGTTTTTGAAAGACATAGCAAATGCTAATGCTTCCAGAGCCAAATAGTATGAAACTATCATTTCGAACAATAATATTTGTGAGCACAAATTCAAAAATTGCAACTGGATGATGGAAACCTCACCAAAGCAGAAATGTCATAGACTCAACTTCTTTCTCATTAGTTTTCCCCTCATATTGTCTCACCAGTCCCTGCTTTAATGGAGTTCCCTCTGGTTTACTCCACTTTGTATGAGGAGAGAATGAAGTCGTGCATTTTTATTGAAAACACAGTATCAGTCAGAGTTATTGTTCTGTGGAGCACACAGCAAAGTGTGAGTTAAAAAAACAAAACAACCAACAACAAATCAGCTGTAACTGGAAAAAAAAAAAAAAAAAAGTCATCAAGTGAATGCCTGTGACATGTTTAATCAACATAATGGGGCTGATTCTACCAGGGTTAAGCAGTGCTTATGTGAGTGAGAGGGGGAAAGCACACTCCAGAGCAGGTGCTCAAGCTGGCTCAGCAAGCAGAGAAAGTAAACTCCCCATACTTCATGGTCTATATTGCCCTCATTATTGTACACCTTCCTGGATCCCTTGTTTCTTGCAGCTACCATCAGAGAAGCCACTAAAAGTATAAATAGAGATTAAAGTCTGTGAGACAAGGATCAGACACTCCATGTTCTGGGTGGGCAAACAAGTGACCAGAAGGATTTTTGTTTTAACAATCCTAAAAGCTGAAAGTAATCAGAGGCATCTATTTAATTCATATCCTTGTAAATAGTGAATACCCATCCTTCTCTCTGAGGTTGAAACTGTACTGTGGGGTTTCACTTAGCAGAGTGAGACAAGGGAAGGGAGAGAGAAAAAGTAGATTTCTCCCTTTCTATTTTTTTTTAATGGTGGATGCTGTTTTCCTTGGGTAGGCATTACAGAGAGGTACTTTTCTCCCCTTTAAAGAAAATTCCTCATCAAGGAAATGCTTTTTTTTTTTGAAGGTAGCTTGTACTGAAACCCTGATTTGTACACAGTGTGGCTGATGAGACTACTTGCATGCATATGTTTCTGGAAATACCTAGTTAGATTTGAAGAGGAATAAACTTTGTCAGGGATGAAGAGAACGGAAGATGGGAAAACAGTTAATTTCTCTCTGAAAAAAATAAAGAAACTATAAGTTACTATGTGTGTCTCAGTGGCTGTAATGGAAGAAGTTTCTCCTATGAGGACAGACTGAAGGAGTTGGGGCTGTTCAGTCTGGAGAAGAGAGGGCTCTGAGGTGACCTAATTGTGGCCTTCCAGTATCTGAAGAGGGCCTACAAGAAGGCTGGGAAGGGACTTCTCAGGATATCAGGTAGTGATAGGACTAGGGGGAATGGAATGAAGCTGGAGGTGGGGAGGTTGAGGCTAGATGTGAGGAGGAAGTTCTTTCCCATGAGAGTGGTGAAGCCCTGGAATAGGTTGTCCAGGGAGGTGGTTGGGGCACTGTCCCTGGAGGTGTTTAAGACCAGGCTGGACGAGGCTCTGGCCAGCCTGGTCTAGTGTGGGGTGTCCCTGCCCATGGCGGGGGGGTTGGAACTAGATGATCCTTTTGGTCTCTTCCAGCCCTGACTGATACTATGATACTAAGAAGCGGAAAAAAACACCAAAAAACCCCACCTAAGATAGGATAACATACAAAGTTTAAAAGAACAGAAATATCAAGGAAGGGAAATACAGGATACATAAGCAGCAAGATAGCAAGATCTTTGAGCATCATCTGTTAAACATGCAGAGAAGAGAGGGAAGGAGAGGAGAGGCTTTTAAAAAACTAAGAGCAGAAAGATAAAATATGGAAAAAAGCAACACGTCACCAGGATGAAAGGAAATCTTTTTTCTTCATCTTGACTTAATAATGCCAGTGTATTTTGACTAACAAATGCTGAATAGAAAGTGTCAGTGGAATTTGAAAGATTTAGGTGGGGTAAAGGGCATAATAAAATAAATTATGTTAATGGCAGCAGGAGAAGAAAACACAGAAATGAGAGATGGGAATGTCACTCAAAGCATGAGGTTTACAACCAAGAAAAATCCCTCCATAGAGTTCATGAAGGTTTAGATGAGCCTGCAAATATAGTGTCAAAAACGTTAGAAACTCACAAACTGAACAATAAAAATCATATTGCATCACAATTGATGCAATTATTTGTCACAAATATGACTTGGCAAATATTTTCCTGTTTAAAGTTCAGAGTATTTCATAATGGATCAATGGATTCAAACAACATGAATCTGAATGAGGAGGAAGGATGTTCTTAAAACTACAAAGCCACTGTTTGTCAAGGTCCTAGCAACAATGCCTTGTTTTCCATTTGCTTGATTGCGTGATTTGCATAAGATCAAATGTAGGCAATTGTGGACATGAAAAACAGATCACTCTCAAATACATTAGAAATGGATCCACAAGCATTATCCAGAAAATGCACCCCAGTGCATGGAAAACTCAGTGATTAATGTCAAACAAACTGTAATTTACAATATAGGCATGAATTATATGTTATTTTACAATTGATTTCATGCTGTTGCAGGAAGAATTTCATTGATCTCAATTTATAAAATGAACCCAATAAGGAAACAATTTTATTTTCATTTTTTTTAAAACTCACAGCAAAAACTGAATTTTATTTTCTTACACATTTGCTTGACCTTGTTGTATTCCTGTGTGTTTCACAATTCTAGTCCCTTGTGTTGCTTTAAAATAATAGCAAATGCTTCTTGTTTCAATTTTCCAATATCTACGCTCTTAAATAACTTATTTCTTACCAAAACAAAGCTAAAGTTAAATACAGTAGATGTTTACTGGAAAAAAAAAATAATAATCAGAATTTGATCTTGCAGCCTTTTCTGGACTCAAAAAGGCAAAGAGCATCAGATTTAAAAACCCCAACCAGCTAAAAAACAGCAAGCAAGTAAACCAAAACCAACCAACCACCAACAGCAAAACCCCCAACCAAACAAAACCAAAACAAAATCAAACAAATAATAATAAAAACCCCACCCACAAGCAAACAAAAAACCACACACAAAAAAACACCAAGCCCCCAACAAACAAACAATCTCAAAATTAAACACACAAACAAAAACCCAAATAAAACAAACAAACCCCACAAACAAACAAAGACTTTCTTATGGGTAATAAAATTCCTTCAAATCATCCTACTAAGGTAGCAGGTAGCCTGAAAATTAATTCTGCATTTTTCATGTCAAAACCAGAATAAAAGATGAAAAATTAAATACACCCCCCCACATCCAATATGTGTTTTAAAACCATTACTTGTTTTCCCCATTTAAAACAGGAAGGGAAGGGAGGGGAAGGATAGGGAGAGAAGGGATCAACCTACATTTTCATCTCTTTGACCTTTTTCATCCTCTTTGAGGCAATACAAACAAACTAAATTATTTTCTAAATCATATGTCAGCAAGACAATTGCTAACTATAGCAGCTATCATTAAAATTGACATTTGCATACCATTACATTTATTATGTATGTGGTATATGTAGAACTTCCCACACTAACCAAGGCAACTATCTTAAATACCATGGCAAACCTAACTGTAGTGGTTGGTATATATCCAGTTTCTAATAACCACCAAAATAAGTCCTGAAAGCACAATCAATGCATGAGACAGAAGGAATAAAGAATGACCCTGTTTGCATGGTCAATAAGAACATTCACTTTGCTTTGATCAAATTTAATGGGTAGTCACTGAAAGATAATATGCAACACTACAGTGCTACTTTTAGCATGGAATTTGAGAGATGTTGCTAAGATAGAGAAGAAAAGCATAGTTAGTAGACTAAAAGAAGAAAGAAAATAAAAACCCAAACCACAACTGCTCTGAAATTAGATTTAAGAACTTGAGAACTTGACTAAAAATGCAAGCTTTACTGTCAAGATGTCAGAGTATATCTGTTCAAAAATAGCACAGTAGTGGTGCCTACAATGTTTTAATTTAGCTGCAACATGCAGCATTCTGTATTTAGATTTAGAGCAAGAGAGTCACATAGCCTTCCTCCCTCCCCTCTTCCACACTATTTCCACTGTCCCTGGTTTCAGGCAGCTATTGTAAGGACCAAAAATGGCAATGTCCTGTCTTAGTGAGCACTCAGTTGAAACGTGACTTGCACAAGGAACCCCATGTAGCTTCTCTCAGGAAAATAATGGAGACAATAGCTATCCCATTGCTATATTCAAAGGAAAATAATACAGCAGCACTGTAGCAAAGGATTGTTAGCAGCACAACAAAGAAAACCTGCTGAGAGAGTATGAAGATGAAAAACTTCCGAAGAATTCCAATCACCACGTTGTTTATGTAGGTAGACTGCATAACTGCAGTCTCATTGCTCATATCCTTATCCTGTTCTCTCATCTTCTTCCTCACAGTTAGTTAAATTAACTCACAGTAACTTAATATTTAATTAGAAGGTAAACTCTATGGGACCATAAATCTGCATCAGCAAATACAACGATGTCATCATCTGATTTTTATGCATTACTGAAAACAAACCAAAACAAAACACCCCCAGAACCCCAAACCAAAACACCTGAAAAAAGCAAATTCATGAAGTGCCAAGATTGTATTATCAGCCTTGCTCCAGCAGACCTCATTAGCAGTTCTTCCCCTTGAACCATTCTGTGAAAGCAAGCAATAACTTATTTACAACTTTTAGTACAGTGCATCCTCTGTTCTGTATTTATAAAGCACCAATCACTTATTTACGTTGACTTTTGAAGAGCCATCCTTTGTGCAGCCTTTTGTGGGAAGGCATTACACAAATGTGGCATCTTTTCCACAGATCTCTCATGAAACTCATGCCACCCTCCCCAGTCCCTGGAAAATATTGCACAAAACCCAAGGCATCAAAAATGACACCACCTGCCTACTTCAGGCAACTCCATCAAACCCAACATAGCAGTGTGCTTATTTATCAAATTGTATAAACTAGCAATAAATGGCCTTTCACATGTGGAACTGGACCATTTATTGAAGAAAACAGCTATTTTCTAAGACAGTAGACAACAGATATTAATTAAGAAGGTTCTAGAGAGAATTACAAGAATTTTGTGGAGCCTCTAAACACAAGGGCAAGAAATAGATGAAAACAAATAAAATCAGAGACAGAAATAATTATTTTCAAGAAGCACCACAAGCTGTTGTTCAGTTCTCTAAACAGAAAGGACTTGGTCACAATGACATATGGATGAAAAAACCTTGCTTCTAGCTGGCCAACAAATGCTGGTGTGTTTTAGAAGTAATTTGCACATCAGTAAATATTGCTGGTTTCTAAATTATTCATAAAGGAGCAAATTCTCAATCAATTCTAGATTTATAAGCCTCAGAAGAGTTGAGGAAAGGTGCAACTTTCAGAACCCCATCTGAGGAATTAAAGAGCATAGCACAAAATCATGCACCAAAAACATGACAGCCATGGGTTGGACTATGTAAAAAAAGTTATATTCAAGAAGAAAAACCTCTTTGGCACAAATGGTAAGCAAAAGGATCTTCAGTAATTTCAATATGCAGTGGTCTCAATTAACAAAGATATTGCATGTCTGTGGCAGAACTGCAGTTCCAGTTTTGGAAAAGTATTAGCTTTTAAGTACTTTAATGATTTTAAATATAATTTTTTTTTAACAGCAAATATTATAAAGCCTGCTTGTTTGCACACTTAGTAACAGTGCCTTCATTATGGTCTTATAACTCCTAACTGCTGCACAGAGAACCTTTCTGACATTTATCATCCCAAATTCCTGTACTTTGAGTACAAATGCATCCCTCAAATGTTATGTTTCACCCTGGTCAATTCACAAAGCCACATTAGCATCCATTTCTGATTATTGTACATTGGTTTTGGAGGGGGGTGGGTAGGTGGTTGTTTTGTTTTGCTTTGGGGTTTTTTTTGTGGGGGGGTATTTTTGGTTACAGTTACAACCTTACTCTAGCAAGCTAAAAATCCTTTTTAATTAAACATGCATATTATTCCTGTCCCATTGCAGAAGTTGAATACAAGCATTACAGTCTTTCATTGTAAAGCCATGTCCCTGACATAGTTACTACGAGTTTGTTTGCAAGGCTGTTCTTGCCCTCCTGTTAAGATAAACTTACTTGAACTCCTTAAAGGTGCTTATCTTAAGAAAACTTGAACCATGTGGAATGCCAATAACAGATCGTTTAGAAAAAGTGCACATGAAACACGAGAGAAGGATATTTAAACTTCTCTTAACACTTTACCACCAATTAATCTACCCAATTCCTTGTGTGACTAAAGACATCTGATGTCACTGACCACAGAAGAATCATGCAACATGCATCAGCCTCCCTGGAATATCTGTTCCCCTAACAACCCTAGAGTGCTCCCCATGCCCATCATCATTTAACACCATCAAAAAAACAGAGAGCTGCTTCAGAAAGTTTGTAAAGGCTTCTCTTGCTGCTGAAACAGCACACAGACAGTCAGTGCAGACATTCAGTATCAAATGAACTTAATGAACTTCCAAATTACGTTTTTCTTTACTAGAATTAGAACCATGCACCGTTTCCCTAGTTTTATTTCAATTTTAACAGCTGGACAAATATGGTGAATTTGAAGGTTAGAGGGGGAGAAAGAAGAAAGTGGACAGAGCACATCAATTTTTACCAGACACAGGTATAAAAGAAATTGTGATCATACCAATATCACTACCTTAGTTCTATTTCTCTTCATCATTTCTTCGCACATCATATGGCATGACATAGTCCTATTTGAAGATTTAATTGAAAATTTCCATTCATGAATGCTTCCAATCCAGTCACTATTGCTATCAGTTTAAATAGAGGGGAGCTGAGAGTACACATCATAAGAATCATAATCTCTCAGTCATGTCGAGTCCAAAAATGTAAAAAAGGGAAATTAAAAAAAAAAAAAAAGTGTTTTGACTATTTTATCTCTGTATTAATTCAGCTTTATGTTCACACCTGGAAAATATATTTGCACTAGGCAACTCCACTGCAAATTTGAATCTCAGATACATGCTGCTATAAAGCTGGAGCTACTCTGGATTAACATTAATATGACCAAGAACCCTTTGGCTCGCTAACAGAAGCACATTCTGTCTTCCCAAGTAATTCCTATTGTGCAACAGTGGGAAATCCAAATTTCAAATCCACCTTACACTGAGTGCTGAGTATTAGGTCAAGAGAATCACAGAATCACCAAGGTTGGAAGAGACCTCAAAGATCATCAAGTCCAACCTGTCACCACAGACCACATGACTAAACCATGGCACCAAGTGCCACATCCAATCCGCTCTTGAGCACCTCCAGGGCTGGTGACTCCACCACCTCCCTGGGCAGCACATTCCAATGGCTAATGACTCTCTCAGTGAAAAACTTTCTCCTCACCTCGAGCCCAAACCTCCCCTGGTGCAGCCTGAGACTGTGTCCTCTTGTTCTGGTGCTGGCCACCTGGGAGAAGAGACCAACCCCCTCCTGGCTACAACCACCCTTCAGAAGAGAAGTGCCTTTCAGAAGAGAAGTGCCTACCACTTTTACAACCCAAAGAAGAACATATGTGAATGTGCAGTTATAGGAAGAAAAGCCTGTAAGACATTAAGTTATGTAAGAATGTATGGCAAGTAATACAACAAAAACTATTATCCATTTTATATAAATCAATAGTGCACTCTCATCTGGAATAGCATGTATTACAGAGTGCAGAAATAAAGTCTAGCTGGAAAACAGCAGTGAGCACAGGCTGACAAACAAATGGCCTGGGAACAGGCTTACAATCTCTTAGGAAGAGAGGTAGAAAAAAGCAACCTGAGAAAAGGAAACAAAGAAGATGTCACACCGTACAGGTATATAAGATAGTAAGTGCTACATAGAAAATCAATTAGTACACTTGTGTTCCCATGAACTCCTTTTCAATAGTAGGGGGTGAAGGGTGGGGGATGAGGGGGAAGAACATCCAATAAATTTAGAAAGTGTAATTTTCAGAGAAACTCAACCCACACAAGTGATGGAACATCTATTGCTGACAAAAAGATTTAGGTTTATCTTTATAAATCAGATTTTGGGGGAGAGACATTAAATATCAACATCATGCTTTAAAAATTATTTTCATAAGCAGGACTGTAAATTGCAAATTGCAAATCTGTAGAAAAGAGTCCTGCAAGATTTCTATACTCTCTGCAGCTGAGACTACTTAGAACGCTTCAACATTGCATTTCATTTTGGTTTTTTGGGTTTGTTTTTTTGCCTAAGCAAAGCAAGAGAGATATGGAAATAAATTAACTTCCAAAAGAAACAATGTTACTACTAGATTTTTCTTATTAAATTAACTATGCATACTATATCAGAAAATACCATATGAACCCAAACACAATTTTTTTTGCCCACAAAATATTCAACATCAAGCAATCAGAAACTTGAGACAGTTCACTCAGACTAGAAATTGGAAAGTAAACAACAAAATATTACAACAGCTGTTTAAACTGCTATCAACTAGAGGTTATTGCTTAGTGGTTTATAGTCTATGAGCTTTATTTAACTATATATGCATTTTACATCCACTTTTCCCACCATTCTGCATAATATCAGGCATGCGAGATGATTAGACAACAACTCCCAGCATCCAGAAAAGGCATCATCTGATTTAAGAGTTCCTGTAAAAGAAATACTATCACCTTCCCAGAACCAGAACATCTCTGTATATCTGAATTATAGTCAGAGAATAAAGAGATTTGTTAAAACATTATTGTAGTGCTGGAACAAGAATAGTGGGAGAACTCAGCTTCTGAGCATCATTCCTAAACAAGGTAATTTATAGCAAATTAAATCTGTTGTAAGACTGCAAAAGCTGAGCTAGCTTTCAGCTGGCTATAGAATTAGCATCACAGTAAAATATCTTGTACTTCAGCCTGCCCTCCACTGTCATTAGCAGAACAATCAGCCCCAGTTGTTGAGTCATTAATATGGTCAACATGTGGTTGGGGAATATTACTTGGTAATATTCTTATTTTTTTCCTTAAAATTTACTTGCTTTATATTTCTTTTCAAAACACACACACACAAAACAACCACCCAAGCAAAGTCCTGAAAAACCTAAAGTTGTTTTTTTTTCAACTTTACATGTTGCACTACCCAGTTATGTCATGTAGTGTCAGTAATATCATCTGAATAAATCATCTTTGTGGGTATACAGATCACAGGTGGTGCAGTCACCTGCTCTGTATTATGGTGTGTCTGTAGGATGTGCAGATTAGGGTATAATGTTCAGAGGCTTGTTCTTGTTTGTGAAATGCTTTGCAACCATAACTCAATAGTAAAGAGCCAGCAAACAGTTATAATGGCATAAACCATCATCAGGGAAAAATACAAATCGATCAGTGCCAGCAATATAAAAGAAAGAGCATGCATCTGTCCCCAGTCTCATAAATTCAGTGGCTGTTGTAGGCATTTTCTCTCTCCACATGTGTACTTATTAATAACAGTAACAATCATAAATAATAATAATGCAGAGAAGTTTGTTTCAAGATGAATGCTCTTCTCATTATCCAATCCTCTCCTTTTTTTCTTACATCCTATCTATATTCCTAGAGGGGGAGGAGGTGGGGGGAAAGAACCTAGTTTAATTTATTGTTTGAAGTTTTATGCCCTTTAACTGGCAACAGTGCGTTATGTCAAGAAAGTTGCCCGTATAGGCTCCCTGAAATATCAGCATACCTTAACTGGCATGTTAAGCTTCTACAAAGGAGGCAGAGAATTTACATTCTAGTGCATGTTATAAATAAGTAATAAGAACAGATTAGAATTACGTATTTACGTCTACTAGTGAGAGTGAGATGCATAATTCACAAGCAGCGAACCCTTAGGAGGCTTTCATATTTTATATGAATCCTCTCCCCCTCCAATCTTGTGTATGTAGAACATAGTATATTTTTCAGTCCCACTACTCCACAGCATGTTTCTTTTCCCAGCTAGACTATTCAGATTTTATAATCACTAGATTATCTTTCTTGCAGAAAAGAAACAGACACTCTGTGTCAGTAGTCATTCTTGGGAATGTACCTGCTCTGTGTTACATTTTTGGTGTCATTTTTCTGAATTTTCTTGTGATACTCAGGGACATGACTGTAAAAGGCAGTTGTTAAAAGCCAGCTCCTTCAGAAAGTGCCAGAGTAAATGGAAGTGTTTTACCTAATTTACAAAGAAGGCACAAAATGTGCAACTGAAACTTCTACATACTTCAGAGTTAGCACAACCCACTACTCCCTCCAGTTGGAGCTCCTGAAGGAGTGGACTAATCTCTACATTGATTCCTGTCCTCAGCTTCTCTGATGAAGCCTGAAAACCAATACCTGCTGTGATCACAATGTATGTGATAGCACCTGAAGGCCACTGACTTTGCAGAGCCTGTGGCCTTCCCTCGGCAGCAGTTTTACCTCTAAGCACTCTATTACCTGATGATAAGGTGTAAGAATTAGAAATGATACTCTTCTAGTTGCTTTAGTACTTTTTGGTCCTCTGGTCAAAAGACCACAGTGTCGATTAATGTACCTTCCAAAGAAGCATCACTGGGGCCAGGCTCTTAGGTGAAAGCAGTCATCATTATCTCAACTGTTTTGACCTTGTTTTACTTAGTTCCACAGATCTTCCTTCATTCTATGTGTAAATATTTTAAATTATGTTCTAATGCAACTACCATTTATTTATTTTGTCTCAATCTTTGTCATGCAAATTCTTTTCATGGTTAAGCTAAGACATGTATCCCTTTTTTATTTTTTTTCTTCTTCTGAAACAATGACAATGTTTATCATCCACACTTCCATTCACCTTAAGACCACAAGTTTAAGCCGTGCTTAATGGACACTAATGTGACATTCTTCTTACATGTTTAGTTTTATGTTCACTTATCTGTTTTTCCCATGCTCTAGTTAATTTCCTGGTAACAAGTCACTTTCATGTGTCTCTCTATTTACACAACAAAACCATGGAAAAGAAAGAAATGAAAGAGAGGAAAATTCCATCAACATTCAAAGCCCAACTACAATGTATGCAAAAGTTTCAATCAGAAATAGATTGTCATAAAAATACAATATTTCATGGAAGACTTGTGGAAAGCATGATGGAATTCAGTACTGACTAAAAGGCTATTAAGCTTTATGTAAAGAAGTGAGCTGTTGAGTGTAGAAACCAAGGCTAGATTTCTGGCAGTGATTCAATGGGAAAGGAAGTTGTCCAGAATGCTTTTCATCATTTTTGTGACATGATTTGTCTCACATAACTTAGGATGACAGGTATCAAGATTCTGAAAATACAGGAATCCTGGTACAATCATACAATCCATCAAATATTTCTAAAATCAAGCTCATATTGAGCTTGTAACACTTGTGTTTGTACTGTTCACACATAAGGCAAGACTTGTGAAAGGTGAAAAATACTAAGTAAAGCCTTGGCTTATAGTTACAGAAAAACTCCTTAATTAGTAAAGCATTGTAGAAATGCAAATTATAAGGAAGCTGCTCAGATTTATTGAAACAAGTCTGAAATATGTTCAAATATCAATAATTTTTCTTTTCACAAGTTTGTCTCATTATAGCTTTCTGTTTTTTCAAGAAATAAAATGTTGAAAATATTTCAGCAAGGCTTAATGACTCGACAGCCTCATGGCCATGCATTTAACAAAACCAGGGAAAATGGGAGCCTGTGGTGGGGAACCCCCCAGAAGTATTACTGTGGTGTTACCTGTCTGTAAATTATCACCACTTTTTAACATTCCACTGATGTTAAAGTAAGGTAGGGGCATACTCAGTATAAAGAGAAGGGTCTATGTCTAATGCAAACGAAAGCATGTGCTGCTCAGTCAGAATAATTATAACAGCTGATAAATCAACACAAATTGTAATAGCATCATGGAAGAGAATATCAATCTTAAATCAAATATACATCAAGTGTTTAGCAGTTCAGGAGACCAAATGGCCCTTAATGAGTAAGGAGAAATATGAGTGTTTTCCAGGGCATAAAGGAAGTCTCAGAGTCATGCTTCATTATGCACCTTGCAATATCAAGAAGACTGCCCCACTTTTTCCAAGCCTATTAAGACAGAGCTAGAGTAAGGTATATCCTTGTGAATGGATATCATGAGATTCAAACAGAAGCAGCAAGTTTAGCCCTAGCTGATCTGTGCATGAGGTGTCATGTCCTTATTTACATGAATCCAGCTTTACCTGAAACTAAGAAGAAATCAAGGATAGTGAAGATCCTTTTCTTTATCTTGAATCATAGAATCAATAATGTTGGAAAAGACCTCAAGGATCATCAAGTCCAACCTGTCACCCAAGACCTCATGACTACTAAACCATGGCACCAAGTGCCATGTCCAATCCCCTCCAGTGATGGTGACTCAACCACCTCCCTGGGCAGCACATTCCAACAGCTAACAATTCTCTCTGTGAAGAACTTTTTCCTCACCTCAAGCCTAAACTTCCCCTGGTGCAGTCTGAGATTGTGTCCTCTTGTTCTTTATCTATAAACATACAGTTTGTAAAATAAACATAAAAACTGGCACAGTTCTGATGTTTTGTAGGAAACTTTTTAGAACTGTGACTGAATGAAATTTTAACTTAAACTATAAACTCACATGTCAGTTTTATCAGGAAAATTAAAACCAGAACAGAACCCACCACTTTGCCTTACTAGCTTCAGGCAAACCACAATTACAGGACACACTGCTGAAAATAAGATCCCACAGAAAGTATTTCAGACTATGAGTACAACATGTTCAAGGAAGCATATTCCAAGGGCTCCTCTCAATGTTCAATAGTGAGCAGTCACCACATGATAACGAACAGAAACTATATCACTAAATGTGAAGTTCACATTGATTGAAAAGAAACAGGGGAATAGATTATGCCCTTTCGGAAGTTCCAGAGGGGTCAGTTTGCCAAACACTTGTTCACACAGACAGCATTACAACAAAGTGAGCTCAGAAAGTGGCAAACTAAGAATTTTCTGCTATCTAACTGCAGTGGGGATGCCATAGAGAAGATCTGAAAATCCATGTGATGGTACAGAACACCACCAAGATGATAATATGTGGATAGTTGGGCTCTGTTGATTGCAAAAGAAAAAAAACCCACCCCAAACCAAAACCAAACAATAACAACAATAATAATATCAATAATAATAACAATAATAATGATATTATTAATAATAATACTTGCTGGTTTTAAATTTTACACATTGAACTCAATGAATAAATAATATGAGAGTTTCACTTTTTAAAGTGGATTTAATTCTTGGAATTTATAGAAATCTGAAAATAAACATTTTTCTTCTCTTTGTTAAAAAAGCCCACAACAACAACAACAAAAACCCAACAACAAAGCCCAGAGCCTAGAGCCAAAATATTTCCTATGCTGATGGAAAGAAAAGGAGAAAAAAAGGACTCTCACTGTCCTACTGCTATTAGCTCAGGAGAAGCTCTCTGCTCCAGTTTGCATTGGTATGTGCAGAAGATTGGGAGGTACTGACTATTCTAATTTTATAATTTGAGCTGTATTTTAATTTTTAGAAAGTGGTACTCATGCAACTTGAGAGCTCAGCAATTCCAGCAGGGTTAGCGTGAGTTCTCTCCTGGCTTGCTGTGTTACCCAAATCTGATCAAAGGACAAGGACTCCAGAAGCTTGTCCAGCTGTGGTTTTATAATGACACCATTAGGTTTTGCTCTATAATCAAGGTCCCTAAAAGTCTGTGTAGCTTCAGGCTTAATATCTGCGACAAGGTTAACTGAAATCTGCAGCAAGGATAACTACTTTAGCAGATTGTATCAGCAGGAAATATTTAAACACTATTTAAAAGGATTTTAAATAAGCAGATTTTATTTAACACTGCACTAATGCACTGCAACAGAAAATGATACAACAGAGCTGCTACAAATAAACATAATGCTTTTACCCTTACCCCACCCGCTTCCCTTCTAAATTCCCCAGATGTGTATTATTAAGTCCGAAGAGTGTACCAGATCATTCTGTCTGAATCTGAAACTCTGGAATGCCAGACTCAGACAGCCCATTTGCCCTTTGGTTTTTGTGCCTGCTGAATCTGCATTCTGGATCTGTGGAATTAATTACGATAGTACCGGTCACTGGCAATGTCAGTGTTGCCAATTCAGGTGTATCAAATGTGCTTTCTTATATGCCTACAACTTTTGGAGGAAGGCAGCTTCTCCTCTAAGACTGGTATACTCTGCCCTCTAGTGCTAGGTGCATCAGTAGATGTTTACTTAAATTCATACTCGGTCCACAATAATGCCTGAAGCAGCAGGTGTTCCTTAGACACCATCCTGAAAAGTGTGTTATTTCCTGGCCACCTTATCAGCTGGATATGTTGCCAAGGGGTAGCAACATAGAACTGTGGGATGCTATTGCAAGACCTTAACATAAGAGACACTGGGACATACATCAAGTCACATGCAAGACATTTCAGATAACCAATTTAATTGTGAAGAGGTGAAGTCTAACTTATTCATGCTGACAGTGGTGTTAAAGAAGTCTCTATTTCACAAAAAAACCCCAAAACCCTGAATCAACCAACAACAACCAACCAACCCACCTGCCACCCCAATATAATAATAATAACCCAAACAAAACCCAAAACACAAATAAAGATGATGTAATATACATATACTTAGATCTGGCACTAATATCAGATTGGATTGCAAGTAAAAGGACAGACTGGCTTCATTTGGCATTTATATGTCTTTCACTGCCACCTGAAAGAAGGGAGATAAACTCGAGAGAACTACAGAATTTTTCTGTTGATTATTCTTTAAGGCAAAAGCAGAGGTTCTCCCTTTTAAAGTTTGGATATGCTAAGGGCTGTTTGTACAGGTGCCAAACATCTGCCTCTTCCTCACAGCAAACCAAAGCTCTCATTCTATCCTGGTTTTGTAGGATCAGCCTTTCCACACTCAGGTCAACTAACAATTTGAATAACCCAAAGCTTGGTTTACATTCTTAGACAAAACAGTGAAGACAGCTCTTTCTCACCTTCTCTCAGGCTCTCCTTAATATTTTGCCCAGCAACCTGGTACAAAATGGTCTGTCACAGTTTTTTATACTCTTGGGCATGCAATTTAGCATAATTCTATGCTTATTTAACTCAATTGAAGCTCTTCCTTTGTAACATACTTGGCAGGATCTCCTTTCTGGAAAATGGGGAACACTTCTGGGTTAGCAGAGGATAATCTGGGGACTTGAACACCTCTCCTGTGAAGAAAGACTGAGAGAACTGGTGCTGTTTAGTCTTGAGAAAAGAAGGCTGAGAGGGCATCTTGTTAATGTCTATAAATATCTGAGGGGTGGATGTCAAGATGAAGGTGTTGGTCTCTTTATGGTGGTGCCCAGTGATAGGACAAAGAACAATGTGTACAAGTTAGAACAAAGGAGGTTCTACTCAACATGAGGAGACACTATTGTGCGAGTGACAAAGCACTGGCACAGGCTGCCCAGAGAGGTTGTGGACTCTTCTCTGGAAACTTTCAAAACCTGCCTGGATTCATTCTGCCCTTGGTGGTTCTGCTTTGGCAGGGGGCATTAGACTAGATGATGTCTAGAGGTCCCTTCCAACCCCTAACATTCTGTGATTTTTCTTTGTAAGCACATTAGGTAACAAAGACCTTTTCTTAGCCCATCAAATGCTTTGGATTTAAAAATAGAGAAATATTTTTCTAACATTTTTTCCTAACATTTTTTTAACAATAATGTTTCCACAAAACCAAAACCTGGTACTGGGTCAGATCTGCTCATACTATGCCTTTCTGCATTTTTTAGACCTCATTTCTATTGATTTTATTTTCACCATCCTCTTAGACAACTGCAGACTAAGACTTCAGTATGAAATGCAGTTTTCTCTTATCTAAGGCAGGTGGGTAATTTTGGGAACTAATTTAGAGAGAATAAATTCCAAGAATACCTTATCTAAATTTAAAAATACCCAAACATTATGTTAAGAAATCTCCCCATTTCAAAGTAGAAGCTTCAATTTTGCATGTGAATGTTTGGATGGGTGAGAGAAACATCTTTTTTTCCTCTCCACAGGAAAAATCAACTCAGATTTTCCTAAGATCAAAAGTCTTTGTAACATAAGTGTCTATGTGTTAAGAATTTTGAAGATAATTGTAAAAGCTACTCCATTTCCTCACATCTGCTAGCCATGTCTACAGAGAAGTGCACAACTTTGGAGAGCAATAACCTATTGCAATTGCTTTCCTGAGCTGCAGCTGTTGGTCTTGGTTACAGGATCTTCTGAGCTCTCATACAGAGGCACTGAAAGCATGAATACAGAGGAATGGATTTACACAGACTAAATCCCACCTGGAATTCTTGCCTAAGTATTTCCTCTTGTTCTTAGCCATTTGAGACATTAGGCTTTCACTGGAATTCAGGATGTGAGATAGTACCCAGATTGCATGAGGAAGTAGTGCCACATAAGGCAAATGCATAAGGCGGGAAGCAGAAAAATTGCAGACAGTTTACAAAGGGATTGCGGTACAGGGGCTGGTTTCATTTCAATGCTTTATTACACACAACACAGAAATTTCATTTGTCAATATGGGAAAAATAATTAAAGGCACTAATGGATGATGGATGCCTAATGGGTCCCCCTTTTCAATGTGGTAAAGTGTAAATTTGCCATATGTGCTTTTAAAGAGTTTCCCTTTTAATTAAAGCTGAACACCTAGAGGAAACAAACACTTGACTTTCCATGAAAATCAATGAGTATTACAAGCCCTCAACAACTGCCAGGAAACTAAGTTAACAATATATTTGCAAATATGGTGTTGAGAAAATATATCCCCCTTCAAGTTCCGGACAAATTAGTATGGGCCTGAACTGATTGCACTGGTCTGAAGCAGAAGTCAGTGAAGTACTAATTTTTAGTCAGAATTGATTCCTTCCTAAAAACAAAGGGTTTTGTGGGGAAAAAAAATCACAACAGCAACACCACCCCAACAAAACACAAAAACATTTCAATAGATACAGCACTTCAAAAAAGCAGAAAGAATCTATGACTTTCTGGTATAGGCTGCCAGTCAGGAACTTAGTTGTGTAGTTACTAAATAACAAAAAAATTATTTTGGTCAATGAATAGGAAACAGGAGTCAGAGGCAATGAACTTTATCTCTCTGTTTAGTGCCAGTATCGTATTACATAGAGGCAATAAGTCACCAAAATCACTAATATAAATGCTGAAAAGATAATAATATGGGAAAGAACAAAAATGCAGGAAAGGATCATGAGATTGGAAAGTCAGAAGTTACAGCTTTTTCACTGTGAAACCGTAGCGCCTGCAAAATGTATACCTCTTTCATCTCTAGCCTACAAAGTAGAAAATCTCATGCTCTTAAAGGAAACAAAGCCAGGTCAAATTAAAGATCTATACAGATCTGTTAAAATAAACCTGATTCAGAATGACTGGGACCTGTGGAGTCTTAAATCCCAACCTGCTGACTTACATCACTTTTTCCCCTGCAGAAAGAGTGAGATAAATAAAATGGATGAAAAGTAAACAGACTAAACAGTCTGATCTCCACACCATGGTCACAAAACCAAGTGAGAGTGGCTCTTGTGTCATACTGCATAAGGCAACACAACCTGATTTAATCTATTAATCTCTTTTGAATAATCAAGATTCTGTGTTCTCCTTATATCTTATGTCTGCCTAAAACTTAACTGAAATCAAAGTTATGAAATGTTATAAAAAATATCAAAAGTTTTAAGGAAAAAAACCGCAAACAAAACACAAATAATATATAAAGAAAGGCAGCAAGGCCTCCTCAGGAAGCTTATGAACCAGATGACACTTCCTTGGACTGCTTTAACTGAATGTATTCTGATATATTTTTCAAGATTTGGAGGTAGAGCATGAAGAGTCATGTCCTGCCCTGTTTAATTTACCCTTTTCTATATTTTTAAAGAACTTTACCACAATGTCTATCAACAAGTATTCATTTTTGGCTCTGAGTCAGAAAACAACCAGACATGAATCCAGACCCACCCAAACAAAATGTAACAGCACAAACATTTCTTCAGTATTTTCCATTGCTTGTCAATTTATAACCAGGCTGCAGACAAACACACTGGTTAAACTACCCATGATGAACTTTCACAAACAATTTTAACAAGATTGGAAGCACAACTATTTGCACTTCAAAATTCTTAAGAATAGTGTTATAGTATGGCAATAAGAGATTAATGGAAATCTTGCACAAAAGATAAATGGCACTACAAGAATACCAGAGAAATGGGGGAATGGGGGAGAAATTAATTGAACCTATACTTTTGATAAATATTTATTTTTTTGCAGAAGAAAAATGCACACTAGTTTGAGCTGTCATTATGCTAACCTATATCCTATTTTTCATATTATTAGCAATACATAATGTGGTAGTTTATATTCAAAAGTAAAACCAGAACGTATATACCTCATGTATTTATCCAGAAATACACTAAGGTTACTATGGTTACGAAAAATCCATTACCTTTGAATACAGAATGAAAAAGTTTGACTTAAAGTGTGCACTATTTATTACAGCGATCATCAACAGCCTTCAGGAGGTTCTCTAACTGGATTCATTTTTCAGTGTCAAAACTGACCTACCACACCAGTAGCTTATGGCCTATGCAAGGCAAAGAAATTTGAACTATATGAATTTTTAAATATGTTTTATACTAACTCAAGATGCAGAAATGGCTTTGAATTTTAAAGCCTTATATATATATAAATAAATAAAAATATATATAAAAGTAGGGTGTTTGTACTCTTTTCCCCCTTCTTGTCTGATATGAAATGCTTTCATTTCACTTGCACCTCTACCATATACACATTCTGATGGGTCCAGATGCTCTGCTCAATATTTTATCTTTTTTAATTATTGTCATTATTGTTATCTGAATAATATCTAAACAAATAACATAGATACTTTGTGAAACTATACCAGTAGCATTAAAATAGGTCACATTACCGTGCTTCATTGTGCTGCTAAATGACAGCCATTTCCTTCCTATGTAATGGTGTAAGAATAAAACTTGGTAATTGACACATTGCATAACTGCCATCAGAATAAAATGGATTATTAGTTAATGCATAAAACAAATGAATTAAATGTGGACTATCAGGAAAGCAACACAGTGTCTAGGAAATATTTAAGGAAGACACTAGGAGAAAATCTATAGAACCTGTAGAAAATATCTTGTCTTAAACACCTACCTGTTTACTTGTTTTACTTTCACTTGTTACTTTTTTTTTTTTTAAGCTAGATGGTACAAAAGCAAAAAGTTATATAACCATTGAAAATACAACTCAGCTCCTGTGAAAGAGGACAGTACAACACAAGATTTAGGTACCTTATGATGACATGAATTTCTGAGAGCCCCAGCAGAGAGTTCTATAAAGGACTCTAAAAAACTGGATCCACTAGGGTTTAAAGTATATCATGCCCATTTAAAAATAATTTTTCTTTTCCTCTAAAATGAGAAGGGGTCAGTCATATAATTACTCATAGCAACTATGAGATACCTATCTGATATGCCACATAGCAGAGTACTCACCTTTTACAACGTATTTAGTTCGGTTTCCAAAGTAAATTGGTACTCCGTTCATATATAAAATATATTGTGTAATAATACCATTGGGTTTTTTGGGGGGACTCCAGTTCATCATCAGGGATGTGGGAAAGGATATTGCTGTGGGTGACTGCACATCTTCAGGGGCTGGTGAAAAAAATGCAGCATGGTATAGCACAGCACAGCATAGTGTAGCATAGCATTATAACTTTCCACAAATAATAAATAACTTCAGTGATCCCCTACTACCAGCACTAGGTTTTTGTAAAATTGAAATTTCAGATGAAATTTTAGGCTTCCAACATAACAGCATTTTGAATACTCTTCTATTACTTGTGAGGTTTCCTGGTCAAACAGAAACAGAAAGACAAGGCCACACTCTTATTTTTTAAGAGAATAATTATACTCATATAAATTTATCTTTCCAGCAAGGGGAGTGGGATACAAATTTAGTACAGTTCCTTCTTTAATACAAGTGGTTGCTTTTTTCCTTCCTTGATGCTTTTTTATTCCTAACTACAAAATGTTTCTTTCTAATAAAAAATGCAGATGCCGTACTCTTTGGTACTACCCCTTACATCAGACTTTTCATAATTCAATACACTTTGTAATGTTTGCTTGGCATAGATTTTGTGCATATAATATACTGGAAGTTGGCAATGGATAATAATTTAAAAGCTGAATTCTCTCACCATTCCAATGAGTTATGTGCTGGAAGCGCAAGCAATCCCAGTGAATATCACAAGGGGAGCAGAACTCGGGCCTTAGTCTGGGAGGAATATCTTGTAATTTACAAGCTCTGTGCTACCAATTTAAAACAATAACTAGCAGTGGTTGGCAATGTGAAAACAATATAAAGTAATGAATGTTTCAATAGGGAAACAGGGATAGCTGGAGGGTGTGATATGGTGTCTGTCTTCTGTATCATCAATTTATTCTTACTAAGAGCATGCAACAAGAACATTCAGAAATAGAAACTCCACACATTGACTTTTTGTTCAATTCTTCTGAGGGACAAAACACATGTTCCCCATGGCTTTATTTGATCTCCAGGGGAAAAGAAATAAAAATCTATTCTTGTTTAAACCTTCTCAATATGACAAGCATATCTGAAAACAGTGAATGCTTTTCTCCAACACACCTAAGAATTCCTGCTTTATTCTCTAGGCTGACAAAATAGGACATAAACAATTTAATTTTTTTATTACTGTATTACACCAGAAAGAAATATACAACACTGTGTTTCATGTTTCTATCATAGGGTCCATTAACCGTTTGGCTGTCAGAGGCTACACTCTTCCATGATTAATGCCACCAGACAAACTGAGTCAGTTTATTTAGAACTTCCAAGAGGCGATAATTGGATTTTGATTTGATTGGTGCTGCCGGCAGTTGCTAACATGCTTGCATCAAAACAATGTTCTAGCTATGTTAGACTGCAAGCTTCAAGACTGTCCACATCAGGACAACACCTTGCATGACCTGATTTGGCAGCAGTTCAACACTCCAGCATCCTTTTCATCATTATGGTGGTAGTTCACATAATTTCAGGCTAAAATTTTGGTTTATCGGTACTCTGTTGCTATCTAGTTTACATCACAAAATAAAAGAGGACTGGGGGAAAGAGGGAATTTTGCAATCTACTCCATAAATTCCTCACTGTTCTACCAGTGTAAATTAGGTGCAACTGATGATTTTAACTGAATTGACATGGTTTTAGGATGGCAGAACCAGGACATGTGGACTTGATGTTTAATTGAGAATGCAGTTAGATGTCACAGATGTTTTAGAAAGATTTGCTCCAGCAATTTACGTGTATTACTTATCAGCCTAATATCTTAAGTCTGAACTATAATGTATTTTCTGTTTCTTCCTGCTCTAATTCTTAGGGTAAGCATAACACTAATTTATACACACAATCTTTAAGTCTGAGCAAAAGTACAATTGTACAGGGGGAAAAAAAGGCAAAATCTGAACAGTGATTAATAACTCAATCGACATTTGGAGGTTTCATCACACTGAAGTAATTGTTGCCTATTGCTGGTGTTTAGCAGTTAAAAGAAACCATGAAAATCAACCATTTGATTCTCAATTTCATACTGTGCCATACAATCAATTCTTTTTAGTCAGACTGTCTCTAGATTTACTTCTGAGCCATAGTAAAATGAGGAAGCTTTCATTAATCTTTCAGATGCTTCATATTAATGACAAGGCTCTTGCATGAACAATGTAACAGCAATTAAAAAGCCCATTAATCTGCATTACAGCTATTAAAGATGCATGTCATTAAAGGGTATGGAGTTTGATTCATTTTCGCACCCCCCCAAAAAATGGAGCAATTATGGTCTGGCAATGCACTTTGTCATCAAATTAGGTTGGGGGTTTCCAGCAAATGGCTTTGCAGCATTTAGCTCTTCTCCTGTTTTATTATTCATGACTGAAATGTGGAAGTCAAGACCTTTGAAATTACTTTACCTTCTTGTGGAGTGGAGATGTTCAATGCATGCAAGCTCTCAGTACAGCCAGCCAAAGTGCAAGCAGTTAGGGTTACAGCATAGTTTGTGAAGGGATGCAAGCCTGTCAATATGCCTGCAACAGAAGAAAGCAAGGTGTTATGCATGTACAGTGTACAGACTTATTACATGCATACATAGGCAGAAGTGAAAAATTATAGTTTTCTGTTATGGGCTTCCACCACAACAGGCAGAAAAGAAAAACTATTTTAAGGTTTCATTCCTATTATGTCGTGACTTAAATTTTGCAAAACAAATTAAGAATAAAGGGTATTTTTTTCCATTTTTAATAGTAATGATGCTGCTAAGTTTCTTTAGTTATGCTTACTATAACAAATAATGCTTCTAGACCGAGGTGTATATTTTAGTATCACTATGATAGTAAAGGAGTCTTTTTCTTAGTCCCTGCCTCAAAGCTTTTGCAGTTACTCATTTTGGTTTTTTTTTCAGCAAATTTTCCCTGTCTCACAGAATTAAAAAAAATTGATGCCTCCTCTCCAATGTTCCCCTATTCATCCATAAACTGAAATATATATGTATTTTTTTTTTTGTGAAACATTCCACTTCTGCTCCACAGCATATAGACCATATATTTGCAATACTACTAAGAGCATCATAATTCAGGTGACACAGTACCCGAGGATCTACAGGAAAACAAAAAACAAAACAAAAAAACCCAAAACCACAAAACCAAAAACTCTCTAATCCTATGCCTTTCCAGGTCCTGCTTATGTTAGTGGAGAGAGTTACTAGATTCCTACATATCAACTGGCTCCCTGTAGTAGCGAATGCCACAAATCACCGCTTACCACTTCCGGAAGTTACACAATATTTTGAACTGCAATATACAGAAGGATTACATGGAAAAAAAATTTAGTTTACAGTCATATTCAGAAACATCAGTAGTTCTCATCTCAAAGTAGGCCTGATAATAAAGTAATAAGGAATGAAAATGAAGAAGCAATTGAAAGAAGGCAAATTCATGTCAAGTTTTATTTCAAACCATGTTCTCACCTTGACTCTCACAGCTTTTACTAAAACCAATGGGGAGTTTCATTAAAAAAAAATAAAGATAGCAAACAATGATATTTTGGGCTTGTCTGACACTGAGATTTGCAAAGCAGCATGAAAAACAACAGCATCCCAGAGACGCATAACTCTTGGCCAAACATTCCATAGTACAGTAAGACTGCAAACCTCCTCAGCATTACATGTAAAAAACCAGGAAGTATACATTACTCCTTATCATTATTCTTCATTGAGTTACCACATGGAATGGACCATAACTTTTGGTCTCATTTAAAAAAAAATCTTCTTTCCTTACTTAAGCAATTTATACTCACAAAAAGCCCCTGGAGAATTTGATGCTAGAAGTTAACACTTACAGTATAAATACACTATTCTGAGTGGGACAATAAAAGTCTGTGAATGTTTATAATGTGTTTACTAATAGGTGTGCTCACATGGAAAATATGAGATTAGCTTCCACTGAATTTGTAATGTTTGTGTTTTGTCTTTTCCTCTTGTGTCTCTCCTTTTCGGTCCAAATGGTTGGCATTGCAGCAATCTTTCTATTTCACTGCCCTGAGGGCCAGTTCCACTCTTAGATTAAGAGGTACTCAGAAGTAACCCCATTTATTTCAGAACAGTGTTAAACTAAAACCAGTTGATCAGAGTCAGCTCTCTCTGGTTGTAGTTTTTATTTTGCAAATCTCCAGTTAAAAGTGGAAAGTTGTACTGCCATCATACTATCTCAAGTAACTGTGCCACTGATTGTGTCAGCCATCATCCAAGTGAATGTGCCTCTAAACCTTCCTCTGATGGAAGGCAAATATTTTTAAGAGTATTCAAAAAGCAGAAAACAGGAAATAATGATGTTGTAAATCACTATTATCCCTGTAAAGCTGGAATATTAGAATCTACAATAAATTCTTCAGCATGGACATTTCATCAGTAAAACAAAATATTAATTTTTTTGTGTGTGTGTAAGACTTAGTACAAAGCATTTATTTCCAGATCATAAAGGGTTAAACAAGAACAAGTATAACAGGTACTAAAGGAATCACATTTAGCAAATAAACATTTGCAGAAACCAAATCCTCTGTGACATTTGCAAGCTCTCAGTCAAGAGAAGCATGGTATATGCTATCTCTCTATTCACTCTGCTGTGCTTTGTGGAGCAATTTAGTTTTATTTGTACATTTAGTACTTGTAGCATTCTATTCTTATGAAGCAGTGAATTAATGCTCCTTGCATCTCATGATGGAAAATGTTCTGTGGGGTTACTGATGGCTTCAGGCACTGAGAGCTGCTGTAGCACACACCCAGAAAGATGCCTGTAGCTATAGGTTTGGACTGGCCTGCTTGGTTTACTTTGACAAAATAGAAAGTTTTTATATAAAGCACCTGAAGCACAACAGTGCACACACTGCATATGTAGGTTTGCGAAGGGGACTAAGAATTTGAAAATAAAAAACAACAAATAACCCTTTTTGCAACAGCAGGTTCATGTAAAAAATGTATTCAACAAAGGCAGCAACTGAAAAAATTAATGTGTTAATTTCCTAATTGATGTTTTTCCTTCCCATGTACTCTTACACCATTTTCTTTCAACAAAGAAAGAGACGTGCTCCATAGGTAGGCAATAGAAAGTGCACAGATTTTATTTACATACTTCAGCAAACTACTTTTTTCTCAGCTGCCAACCTATCTGTTTGGCCAGCATCCACTGTAATCTGTTCTCCTTCATTATGTTAATCTGTGGGCGGAAAGATTTCTGTCATCTTCAAATCGCTTGTACAGCAATGGTAAACACCTTGGCCTGTCTGTAATTGGACAGGTGTCTGCATTGGTGTCACCCGGCTTTTAATTCAATTAAAGAACTGGCTGCTCTGCTCTCATTACCCACTCATTTCCTCTGCACTTTTAGTCAGCCAGTGAAATTTACACTCAGTGCCTGACTGTCTTAGAGTACAAAGTCGGCAGTCCCATAGCAAAGATCATCAGTGATACAAGGGAATTAATTTATAGCACAGCAAAATACTTAAAAAAAAAAAAAAAAAAAAAAAAAAAAGCCTATGATCCAATTCGGTTGATGACAGCTTTAAAAAACTTTCCGTAACTCTTCAGTTACCACACTCTCAGACTGACATCTTCTGTCTGTCCCAAATAATTGCTGATCTGGTAAGAGTCCATCAGGCTTTCTGAGGTGTTCAAGGCCAGGTGGGATGAGACCTTGAGCAATCTGGTCTAGTGGAGGGTGTCCCTGCCCATGGCAGGAGGTTTTCAACTAGATGATCTTTGAGGTCCCTTCCAACCCAAAGTGTTCTATGAATCTATGAACTACATGTGCATATATTCTCATAGTGTTAATGGGAGGAAGGTAGATAAATTGTCACTTTGATCTGGAGATAGAATTAGAGGCATCATCAATATTTAAGAAGTGGATCAGCCTCCCACATTTGGGATATGAGTCCCACTCATTCAGCCTGCCACTGCTGAGAAGCTGAATACATCTAGACTTTACATCACAGACTACATTCCAAGCCTTAAAATCCACATGGGAGATCAGAGAAAGTAAATCATTCTAACACACCACTCCTATCTGCCCACTCAAAGAACCTTTAGAAATAAATTGAAGTTCTAACACAGACATTTTGACACAGTGACCCCATGAAACTGAATAATGTCATTTGTTACATATGAATGCAAAGTTAACAGTCTGAAAGAGTGATCTGGAATCACACCTAGAACATTAAGACCACTTTATATGCAAAACTAGTACCTAATTTTTTACACTTTTATTTAAATTGTCTTTAATTATTTGCAGTATTCAACATGGAGTTTTAGAATTGTATCTGAGAGAAAACACTGGGTTCATTCTTGCAGATAAGGGATAAAAACATTGACATGGAGAGTAGAAAAGGGTCAACAATGAATTTCTGGTAAAATGGATGCATGGACCAGTCAGAGTTAGTTGCATTTTTATGTCCATTTCATTCATCATTCTAAGGCATACAGTATATAAGAAGATTAAATCTGTTCAGTACCTCTAAAAGGAAAGTCTTGTATATTTAGGTAGCTCAGCCAGATTCCACAGTATTCTGGCAAATTTTGAGTGGAAAACTAGTACTTCTTATCAGTGAAAAGAATTGGTGTACCACTGGGGTATTAGGGCTAATAATCTGTTCATAAACACTGAGAAACAGATTCCAAGATAATTTCAGTACTTTAGCAAGTTTCTCATCCACTTAAAAAACTTTTATGAAATCAGCTTCTTCACTATTCCACTCTGTTATCCTGCTTTTACAGAAAGTTGCTTCAAAACACCACTAGATCTTGAGAAATGAAAATACACACTTGCTTATGATAGATAGCATACAGAGTTTTACTCTGTGTGACAAATGTGTTAAATGAATATAAATTGAGAAAAACTTTTAAGAATCCATTTATTGAAGGAGCTCTCCCACAACAAAAATCACCCATATCCACCTGGATATATACACAATTCACAGATGCACATAAAAAAAGCTATTTAATCTTACAGGTGTAACATGAACACTGAAGTTATTTCCCTCACCCAAGAGAACAATTTTGCAAGGCCAGTTCACTTTGTGGGTTTTTTTCCCCAAATAAATTTAGTTCATTTTAATCATAACCAAGCACTACTTTCATATGTAGCCTGAAAATTCATCTCCAATACTGGATATTAAGATTCTTAAAGTCAGTCACAGAGTTTACCCACAAAAATTCCATTTGTTTCACAAGCTGACTGTGTTTTTTGCCAAGGGGACTTTTCCTTGCCAGATTTTTTTTCAGTTTCCTCCCTAACACACAACTTCATTAGGAACTATTTTGAGATACACATAAAACAATTGAAACAACACTTGATCTTTTAGACTTACCTTAATTCTTTTTTCTAAGCTCTTAAAAAAAATTTTAAAAAATCTCTTTTCCCCAGATCTAAAGATTATGTAGCCAACTTGAATGCCTGAGGTCATACAGCATCTGTCTACCAAAGTCACTTGTGTCGAGATGCATCATTGCCACAGTACACTTAATCACAGTCCACTGACCAGAAAAGGAAGTCCTCAACTGACTTTGTGTTTTTGACAGATTGTAGAAAAAACTGTTTAAGTACATGCATCTTCTACATATGCATTTCTGGACTGAAAGCCTGTGCACATCAATCTGTCACATACATCTGCATTTTTAAAGCATCTTCTACCATAAGTATAGTATGAGTCATAAAAATTTGAGGACTTATTGAACAAGAGGGTACCTGTTCCAACTCTTTCACTTGAAAGAGAAAAGAGGGAAAAGAAAAGCAGGGGATGGGGTGGTTTAGTTACTGCATTTCTGTGGCTTGGAAGACCTTTGTTTCCCTAACAGTCAAAAATGATAAGCAAATATACACCAGTGGTGGTTGTCAGGGTGCAGAAGCTGGTCCCAGAGCCACCGGCTGATTTGGCAGCGCCTGCTTGGTCTGGTAGAGACCTCCCTGAGAGGGACAATTTCTCAGCTGGCATGAGGTGAGGAGACCTTATTGTCACTTTTCAGTACATAAAGGAGCCCTGTAAGGAACAGTATTTGGTTTGGCTGAGCTGGAGTTACTTGTCCTCAAATCATCCTTCTAGTGCTGTGTTTTGCAGCAGTAGTTGATAACACACCAGTGTTCTGGCTATGCTGAACAAGTATCCCGCCCCAAGAGTATGCTGAGGGGTGGGAAAAATCTTGGGAGGGGACACAGGTAAGCCAGCTGGCCCAAACTGGCCAAAGGGATATTCCATACCGTATGACATCTGCTCACATATAAGAACAAAGTGAAAGAAGGAAGTCTGGGGATTTGTCCATGGCGTCTGTCCTCCAAGGGAACCACTAATTGTAGGGAACCCTGCTTCCGAGACAGACCATTGTCCTGTTGAGGGGAACTAGAGATTAACACCTCTGCTTTTGCTTTTGCATGATCTATTGCTATGGTTATCATTATTATTAAATTACTTCTATCTTATAGCTGGCTTTTGTTATATTTTCCCCTCTCTCCTTCCATCTAAGGGGGAATGATAAAGTGGCTTTGGTGGGTATTTGGCCCCTAGGCAGGGCCAAACCACCACAGGAAGACTGGGAAAATTGTGCTTCAACAGGAGTAATATTTCTTAACCTAAAAGAGATTAGATTTAAATTAGACATAAGGAAGAAATGTTTTACAGTGAGTGTGATCAACCATGGAACAGGCTGCCCAGAGAGGTGGTAGATGCCCCATCCCTGGAAATATTCCAGGCCACATTGGACAGGTCTCTGAGCAACCTGACCCAGTTAAAGATGTCCCTGCTTACTGCAGAGGGATTGGACTAGATGAGCTTTAAAAGTCCCCCCCAACTCAAAAAAATATTCTCTGATTTCTCTGAGCCTCGCAGCCCCACCAGCAAACCTGGCCCTATCAGTCACTGGCAGGAGGCCCCATCTCCTCTTCTGAGAGACTCCCTCGCTGGTCTCAAAGCTGAGGCACAGCCAAGCCACTTTGATTAACCATATTAAATCATTAAATTAACTTTTTCTGAGATATTCATCTGCCAAGCATAAAAGACTAAAAGGTGAAAAGTAATTATAAACACATGTCAAGGGAAGGAGGGAACGGCGACCATGGGCATTCAGAGGGGAAGCCGTTGACAACAATTTCCTTGTTATCACGTGTGCAGCTACAACTTTAGCGCTTGGCTACTGTGGCAACAACACAGATAGCATAAACTACAAATAACATGCAGAATTGAAAGAGAAATCTGTGAGGGGAATACTAAATGTTTGTGAATTCTTTTGCAGCATATTTTATTTAAGCATTATTGGCAGATTTCACTAGTGCTCTCTGCTACCTGTAACAGGGAGCTGGTAAAATTTAGGGGTTTGTTGATCTCCTGAATTCTACAATGAGACTGACGTGAATGATAAAACGATTTTCTCATATGTGTTTACCCCAAGGGTTGATACTGGGACCAACACTGTTACACAGCTTCATTAATGACCTTGATGAGGAGGAAAGTGTGCACCCTCAGAAAGTTTGTGGATAATACAAAAGGGCCAGTAAGATGTTTAAGATGTTTAAGAGTAAGATGTCTCTTAAGAGGAAAGGCTGAGAGATATGGGACTGATCAGTTTGCAAAAGAGAAGGCTCAGGGTGTTGTATCAATGTGTATAAATATGGGATGAAAGGGGAAAAAAAAAGCAGCCAGACTCTTCTCAGTAGTGTCCAGTGAAAGGGTAAGAGTCAACAGCCAGAAACTGAAATACACTAAATTCCACCTGAACACAAGAAACCACTCTTTTAATGTGAGGGTGATTCAAATACTGAAAAAGACCTCCCCATAGAGAAATATCTTCATTTGTGGAGATATTCAAAACTTATCTGGACATGGTTCATGGGATACCTACCCAACTGACCTTGTTTAAGCTGAGGGGAATGAACTAGATAATCTGAAGAGATGACATTCAACCCTAATGATCCTGTGATTCTGTGGTATTTTTGATTCTGAAGGAAAGTAGCAGCAAAAGCTGCTCAGAGTTTGCACTGAAACAGGGTGTGCTAAGGCTTCTTTTGTTTAAATAGATTCTCATTTATATTCCAAATTTTAATGTCTGCATATGGAATGTTCTGGAATGCAATGTTATTGCATGTTTCTTTGAAGGCAAGATAGGCTAGCATAGTATTCCTTGAACCTAAAATATTTATACTTTAGCTTTATACTCTATCCTAGAACACAGACCCTGAACACCCTGTTGAAATATACTACCTCATCCAATAAATTACTGGTTCAAACAGTCAGAACCTCATTTTAAGGATTTAAATCTGCTGAATATTCCTTTCTTGGCTGAAAGTGAAAAAATAGTTTGACATTTTGAAGATTACAGGGGTCAGGTTTTGAAGGATCCTGGTTTCTGAGGAGTCAGAAAAAGGCTTTTGAGACTTTGGGATTATGTTTTTTTAAAGACCCAGTTTACCTTTAATATTTAGATCAGCTTTTCTTCTTGACAACAGGCTCTTCTGAATTTGACACACACAGGACAGCTGTCTGGGAAATGGGGAATGCTATTAATAAATTTTTGCTACTGTGCTCCCCTTATGACTCAGGACCCTACTGCACAGAACAGATCATGGTAATTGTTCAAAAGAACTTCTGGTCTAAGTTTAAAACAAAACACAACAGATGGATATAAAAAGGTGTAAGGAAAAAATAAAATAAAGAGTCAGTGCCCACAGTTATGTTTGCAAGCAGCAGATTAAGTGGTGCCTAGGATCAACAGGGAATGAAAATCACAAGGTCCCAAATTCTTTCATTTAGTAATTATTAGTCATTGAATGGTTTGGGTTGGAAGGGACCTCCAAAGGTCACCTAGTCCAACACCCCTGCAGTAAGAAGGTATACCCTCCACTAGATCAGATTGCCCGGAGACCTGTAAAGTCTGACCTTGAATATCTCCAAGGATGAGACCTCGACTACCTCCTTAGGCAAGATGTTCTAGTGTTCCAACACCCTCATCGTAAAGAACTTGTTCCTAACATCCAATTGAAATCTACTCTAATTTAAAACCGTTGTCCTTCATCCTATCACTACAGCCCTTTGTAAACATTTCTTTTCCAGCCTTCTCACAGACCCCCTTCAGCTACTGGAAGCCCACTGCTAGGTATCCCCAGTGCCTTGTCTTCTCCAGGCTGAACAACCCCAGCACCGTCAACTTGTCCTCACAGGAGAGGTGTTCCAGCCCCATGGTGATCTTTGTGGCCCTCCTCTGGACCCATTCCATCAGGTCCATGTCTTTCCTGTGCTAAAGGCTCCAAAGCTGGATGCAGTACTGCACATGAGGTCTTACCAGAGCAGAGTGGCAGAATCACCCCTCTCAATCTACTGGTCATGCTTCTTTTGATGCAGCTCAGGATGCAATTTTCCTTCTGGGCTGCAAGTGCACATTGTTGGCTCATATCCAGCTTCTCATCTACCAGAACTCCCAAGTCCTTTTCTTCAGGGCTGCTTTCTATCACCTCATCCACCAGCCTGTACTGATAACGAGGATTGTTCTGACCCAACTGCAGGACCCTTCACTTGGTCTTGTTGAACCTTGCGATGTTCACCTGGGCTCACCTCTCCAGCTTGTCCAGGTCCTTCTGGATGATATTCCACCCCTCTAGCATACTGACAGCACCACTCAGCACCACTCATCTCCACATCCAAGTGGTATCAGCCAAAGGACTTTATTAAAATAAATGCATGCCAGTTCCTACTGAAATCCGTTACTCTTATATGATTAAAATTAGGTAAGTATAGCAAGTGCTTTCATACATCAGGTCAAATAGTACCTTATGGAACCCACCTTTAGAATTAGTTTAGGTAAATTGGACATAACAGAGAAGGGGAAGAAAAATCAAATTGCATTTGCTAACCAAAACCAAACAAAAAAAAGCATTTCCTCCCACATCATCCACAGATGGGGAAGGCATAAGTTAAGTAAAATTGGTTTTCAGTATTGGTGTTGTATTTCTGTTGTTCTTTGAAGTCAGTACATTGCTATGTATGTGGATGCTAACACAAATATTACCCTTCCAAACCTTATCTGTGCTGTGTATACACAAAAATAGCTCCACAAAAGGAGATATAACCATCCCATATTATTAGATGTGCATAAAAACATGGCACTTAGCAACATTTACCTGTAAGCATACTAGTGTCAGCAAACTCAGCACTAGTGATGGGTACATTGGGACCATCCTCTTCATATGCTTTCAAAATGTACTTCTCAATTACACCTATGACCCCAGCAGGTTTGTCCCAGGTGACCTCAGTGCTGTAACCATTTATACTGTGAACTCTTGAGGGAGTTGGCACATTTTGTGGAACTGTAGAAGGATAAAATAGAAAATAGAGAAAATGGCAGTTCTAAGGAGACTATTGCCCCTATTCTTCACTTTTAATGGCTGCAGTAAATCAGACTCAACCATTAGCATAAATACAATTTATTAGAGTTGTAACTTTTCAGCATTGATTTAATATGACTGCACATCTTGAGCTATTCAGTTTAAGCTATATTTCAAAACCATCAAAACTCCATCTACACAACATTCCTTCTTGTCTTGTTGCAATTAAAAAAAAACACAAATATTTAATGTATCAAACATATTTAAGCATAACTCACAAAGAGAGGAGGTGGATTGTATGTGGCTAACAAAGTTCAGGCACTATGATCATACAACTGAATGAAGCAAGATAGTATTGCAACACAGAGACTGACATTTATCTGTTGGATACCTAGGATGCAGAAGACCACAACTATGAAACACTTTTATAAATGTGGATGCACATTTATGAAAGTTCTTTCAACAAATAATTCAGCTTTTCCACTTGTTTTCGTATTTCCACAATGCCAAACAACTGTCTCAGGGCAAAGTAGAGATTTGTAAGGTGTCTTTGCGAAATTATTTGCTTCCGATCATTCCATATTATAAAAAAGAAAAAAGGGGGAAACTGGAAAATGAAAGTTTTGTAAGAGAACTGTAAAGCTAAGCTCAAATAGGCATACAGTTGCTAATAATAATAATAAAAAAATCATCCCATTTCCCATAATCTTTAGCTATTTATTAGATATTACTATACCAAGTAAAGGTCTGGTCAGTAACAACTTCATCACAGATGACTGCACAAGGGATGCAGAGGAAAGGCCCAAGGAACACTATGGCAGAATGATGGATGACGAGTTTGCTGTAAATGCATGTGGACTCCCTAGCCCTGTTGATAGTTACTATCAAATAATCTCTCGGGTGAGGGGGGTGTTCTAATTTTATTGTTTGGTTTCATTAAATATGAATGCAAAATATGCAGTGTTCTTTATAAGGCAGGTATCAAAGAAGAAAGTATAAAAATAGCTGCAAGTTCTGATTCTTGTGTAGAGTAAAAATGTGATATTCCAGGAAAAAAGCTTCAGTTACTGCAGTAATATATTGATTTTATTAGTTCTGAAGTGTATCACAGGACAAGGTAAGGTACTGTATAGCAGATGGTCTTCTCATAAGGGACATAGCAAAACCAACTCAAAAATAATTAAATAGTGCAATTATTCTCCAACCCCAGGGAACTGGGACTGCTCAGTGCTGTGGTCAGCTTGCAAACAAATATTCATAGTAAACCTTACAGTTGTCAGATATTTGATATGAAAATATGCATACATTATCTCTCTTCTGGGTGGTAGATGAAATAATGAGAGTAAGTTGTATAAGAATACATTCCCAAGTCCGATGTTTATGCAGGTATGGTATTCTTTTTTGACATCATACATTGAGCACCTTGCATTAAAAGATTTTTTTTGACAGAATTCTTCTTAATAGAATGCAAAGCAGTTAGGTTTCAATTAACAGAACAAGGAATGTTGGTTAAATAAAACATGCAGAACTGTAAATCTTCAGAAACTTGTTAGGTCAATGAGGTTTGCAAAAGCACGGAGCAGAAGAGGAATGGCCCTTTTTATTTTCTTCATACAATACAGGAAAATGTTGATCTTTAAGGCTCAGTAGGTGTTATGTTGAAACCTTCTCTACATGCTGCTTTTCTAGTAAATATAACCACAATTTCATATACAGTCTGTGGACTACTTGTTAAAAGAATCTTCATTTAGCAGCACTGAGCAGCATACTCATGTAAGGAAAAACTTTCACAAGACTCTCTTCTCCCTGGCAACTACATGGCCTCATATCTTCCACTGCTGGTTTGCTATCCTGGTATTGCCTTTCTCTGCATTTAATTTTTTTGTATCACCAAGTTATGCTTTGGAAAATACAGATTGACTTCAGCAGGCTCATTCAATGTGGGTTTAGACTTGCATACCTAGATGCATGGCTGTTTTTACTCAGCTAAAGCAGTTCAATACTTTCACATTCTTTGCTATCACATAATTACATGCTCTAATATGTATTTGCAAAAGACTTGGAGTTATGTGTGGAAAACGCTTGCCTGAACACATTTGTAGCTGAAAAAAGTAATTTGATACCTATGCAAAGCACTAAGCAGTTTGCTTCTTCAGAAACACTATGCAACTCACACTATTCAAAATTGCTATGATGGAATTTTCTCCAACCTGACATTAGATAGCCAATGAAAAATGTGAGTAAGTAAGCCTTAAAATTATATTTACCTGATTCTCTTGTTCGAACATGGGTCCATTCACTAGACACTGATCCTCCTTCATTTGAGGCAACCACCCTATAAAGGTATTCTTCAAAGAGCATAGGTATGTATAGAGGGGGGAAAAAACAAAACCAAAACAGAACACTGAGCACAGGAATACATCAATACATAATGAAATAAAAATTATGTATTTCATTTAAGGACCTAACATGTTACCTGTAAATGGTTGTAGACCACTCTCATAAACACTCTGCTCTTTTCCTCGGTATACTAGGATGGAGTCATTTCCCCTGCAGTTAACAGCGCTGTCAGTTGATAGGCATCCGTCCAGATTGACTCTGACAGCACTGCTGGACACAGATGCCAAGTTAACGACAGCACCTCGTGTAAATTTAACATCCTTCATGCAACCACCGAAACCTAGCAAACAGTAAGGGATTAGTATCACATAAAGAGCTTCAGTCATTAATTAAGAATCAGTTTTGTTCCTTTCAATTCTATATTTTCAGCATTAAAGACTGTAATGTGAATATGTTATCTTCCAACATGACATTCAATCTCTGCTTCCAAGATACTAAGCTGGTAAAAATTCCTGGTATTCTGCTGTTGAGTTCCTGCCTTACTGAATTGTACTTTCATTGTCATCCATTCCATTACACAAGGAAATAGCTTTCTGTTTTCTATTCTGTTTTCTTTATTCCCTCTTACAAAATTATTGCCATGAAAGTGATTCTGAATTTGAAAATCAGCTTTCTGCTGCTTGCTAATATTTTGTTAATATACACAACCTTCTTCAAACTAGGAAGAACACATAGATTAAATATATAATTAACTCCAGGAGACCACAGAATGATCAGTTTATCCTAATGGGGATATAACTGGTAGGCTATTTGCAGACATAATCTAGAAACATAACCCCAAACTCTTCATTTGCAAGAAAAAAAAAATAAAGTAACCCCATTGTATATTTATTTCTACACATACATATTCCTCTGTGTGTATAACATTCCTGTTAACATTAAAACTGTTTAATTAGTTGCAGATAAACACCACTACGAAATTTCAGAATGCAGTCATTCAAGTTTCTCTATATTTCTAATATTTTAATTTACAAAGAAATAAATACATGGATACAAAATAATTCTTTAGATTAGTATAGCGATCAATGTTAAATGTAATATAAACATAAAATGTAAACCCAAACTGAAGACCTCAGTACATAAAAAATTATCTTTATAAATTAAAAATCAGCCTCTCCTAGATTTGTGCTCTTTTTCTTAACTTTAAGAAAACATTGCATTTATATCTTATGGACTTCTACTGCCTTTATCACTGCAAGGTGGCAAGCCAGAGTAGTATTTGGACTTATCCATCCCATCTTGGAGTCTAATATCTATACATCATGCAAAAAAGAAAGAGGCATTGAAGGTGGACATCTATTTTGAATCACTCTCTAAAACATCTTCTCCCTCCACAACACTAGAAATTTAGACAGACTGCTCTTTAGAATGAATACATCCTAATTTAAGTTCAACTCCACAGTGAGCTGCTCATTTCTCAGTCTGTGGCAGAAGAAAGAATTAGTCTTGGTTTGCGCAGGCATGTTAATCATTACACAAAATTAACAATTGTTTAATTTGCAATGAGTTGCATACTGTATAATCCATTATAACATTTTTAGTATCTCTTTAGCTGCATTTAGCATTATTTGAAGATTTCTGACTGACATCAGCCTAATACTCTTGCTTACTTTCAGGTAGCTGCAGAATGGGTAACAGCACAAATTTTCAGCAATGTTCCTGCCAACTGCTCTCCACCTTGGCCTCACTGAAGGGCATGCAATGGGTCATGCAGAGGCTCACAGATTCTTGAAATCTCTCAAAATAAAGCTTTAACTGATATGGAGGTAGAGTGGGAGAAGAATGATATTTATCCTTTATTTACTGTGAGCAAACATATACTCCTTTATTCAAAATTAATTAACAAGCAGCCATTAGTTGAGGAAACCTTTTCTAAGTACTTATTAAGCTGGGGAGGTTTCCATATTTTATTATAATACTGTTACATCATTATAGTCCTAAAAAAACCCGAAACAAAACCCAACAATGTTTGTTTCAAAGCTGTAATGCTCAACCTTACTCATCTAAATCTACATTTAGGAACACTCTGAACATAAATTCACAGAAGCCATCTTGTTTTGTGGCAAACTGAAGAGACTCGGTGGAAAAAAAGCAATGTTTGTTGATGTGCCTCCATATGCACTTCAGATATTCACTTGAGACATTTTTTGCCCTGGATTCTTTGTTCACAGATCTCTTTGCTGCAGGAGTTGCAAATGCGTCCACTTAAAAGGCTACACCATCTGCTACAAGGCAACATGGACAGGTTATGACTGGCTAGCTCTTTTGGGCCATAAATATTATGCACACAGAACCTGGAGGAAGATTAGAATATATGTGATACACACAGCCAGAAGAATACTCAATATTTTTTAGCTATCTGTGAATGCAGTGCATGGATTTGACTCAAACTATGCTATAGCTCTGAAATTACAAGGCTTCCATGGAGCTCTGTAGAGCTTACTTGAATGCATATGTTCAGTGTTAGCTCATGCATTCAAAGCCACTTACTAGATTTGCCACTAATCACTTACAGACTGTTACTTGTTTTCCCACGCTATCTGAAAAATACATTGATTAATGAATAGCTTCATAAGAAATAAAATAAATTTTTAAAAACCCCAAACCACACAGAAACTGTAAATAGAGCATCTGTAATAGACACTTTTTTGACTACATTTCATACAGTACATCCTTTTGGGGAGGCCATTAGTATCAGGTTGTAATTAATGCTTGTCTCTTTTCCCTAGATATTTGACTAGAACAAAGGGATTATAGTGACAGGTAAGAACATAACTGTCTCTCCTCCCCCTGGTAACATGGAAAAAGATCATGGTAACACAGCCAAAGTCCAAATTCAGGGGTTTACACTCATGTTTTTTTTTTAGAACAGAATCAAGCATCACCTAAAAAGGACTAATAAACTCTCAGCAATTCTTCCATATGGTAGCATCCAGTCCCTTTACTTATGGCTGTGGTCAATGTCTACCACCAGTTCTGTATTCCAGATCTGAGTGATACAAATTGATCAAGTGAAAAAAGTTTATATGTACTGGCTTTCTCTGATGTAGACTTGAGATCTTTTGGGTGGGCATCTTAAGATTATCATTTGCTAATCTCCAGTTTGCCTCCTGCAAATTAGATCACTTCAGATATTACTGGGTTGGAAGAATTTTTACAGTACTACAAAAGGATCAGAACTAAGTAAAGCTGGATGTGTAGGCATAACTGGGGTGGGGGAAGAAATCCTGTTACATACCCATGAGGTTACACTACCAGAAACAGAATGTCCACCTTATGCAGGACATGTGTTATATTAGAATATGTGTCCTCCTTGGTGTCATCTTACCTTGTTCAAGCCCCAGCTCTTTATAAAAATTCTGAATCTCAGGTGGGATTCCTCCTATGTAGACAGGAGAGTTTACTCTCAGCTGCTGAATATGGGGTTCTAGTGTCTGCTCTCTCAGTTCATTCATACTGGCTGAAACTATGGAGCCCTCCTTGTTCACTGAGACTTTGTTCCACTTTCCATCACAGTAAGACAGTCCTAACCAGAGATCCACGTGCGTGAAGACATCGCCAGTTTTTAAAAAGATGTTTAATATTCCACTTTTCAGCACAACCTATGTATTTTAAAAGAGAAAAAAAGAAAAAGATTTTGAAAGACACACCACCTACAAGAGTTAATTTTTAAAAAAAAATAATAAAAAGGAGTCAATGAACAAGACAATGAATAAGACATTTTTATCTTAAGGAGAGCATAAGGTAACATAAAATTGTTCACACAAAACGTGTCAAACACAGTGTATCAGTTAATTCATAATGCAGAAAAACATAATCTGATTTTTTGACAACTGACTTTGCTACTAATGTAACAAAGTAAAATGCAAATACAATAAACCAGGATTGGTTTACCTTTTTTTATTATTATTATTTTATTTTTGAGAATGAGAAAACAGGATTTTATCTATCAATTCATTTAAGAACATAACAAGATAGTACAGAAATGAAATGTCAGACCTGATTAAGGTCTTTTTAATTGGCTGGTGAACTCGATTTCAAACTTTTCCAGCATGCGACGATTCTGTATTTCATCTTTATTCCTCTAAATCTTGTCAGAAAATAAAATTGGGGTTTTTTTATATATATTTGCTTTGGCAGATTAATGTATTAATTCTCCAATAAAAATACATTTTACTTCAATTTTCACTCCAAAAGATTTCAAATGCTTCACTGCAAGACTCTTTATCCTAACTGAATGGAAGGCAAGTGGGCTGAGGTTGTAAATTGGCAGGTATAGAGCACTAAATGTGTAGGTGATGAGCTAGTGGTTGAAAAATATGGATACGTTCACAAAAAGGCATTACTGTTTCCACACCAAAACTATACATTTAATATAAATGCTTATCACCACTACTGACAAACTGACATATTTAGGTTACTGATAATAATAGTCTAGTATTTGCAATTGGATTTGTATTTCCTTACAGGCACCCCAAATGAAGAAAGAACTCAGTAGTTGAGATGTCATGGGTAATGCAGCTTCTGTCCCACAGTGACTTTCTGCTCATGAGACAGGTGGACTTTGTTTATTTCATTGTAACTGTAACTTCCCCTGTTTCTGTGAGCTTAGAACTCTTCATAGCTAAAGACTCTACAAAGTCAAAGACAGATCATGGCAGCAATGTCAATGAGTATAGCTTGAAAAAGCAGTCCATGGGATAAATCTCTATTTTTCTTCACTGGTGAGAATTAAGAACGGGCTAGTGTGAAGAAAGTATTTCAGCTGCATGTCTATGGTAGCATGCCAGCAAGACTTGGAAGATGGAGAGAGGACATGGTGTTTGACATGGGGTCACTACTTGGCACATCCCTCTTCCAATTTACTCATCTTGGCATAGACTTAAAGCAGGCAGAGAATGATGCTCAAGCCTTTTGTGATGACCTGGAGTGACACCGAGAATGCCCAAGTGCAGCTGAAGATAGAAGACCACTGTTCCCATTGAACTGTTCTGCATACGTCTAATATTGTCACTGGTTCAGAAAAACAACAGATAAATTGTTAGCTTTAGATAAAATTCTGAGACCACTGTATTTAAAAATGTTTGATTGTTAATCAGTCTTCAGAAAACATATTATTTACTTTAAACCAAAAATGTGAAGTTCATTGTATTGTTCTGCAAGACATCTTAGCTGTCAACAGAACAAGAGCATTATATCACAGCTCTAAAGCTGAGCAGGTTCTCAGTTTAATGCTTAACAGCATACTTGCTTTTCAGAATTTGGGGTACAAATATTCAGCACCACTGCAAAATTTTATTAATACTGTTCTCTGTGCACACAATTCTTATTTTGACATATCTCAGCATGTAAGGTTGGAATTAGGAAAGCCAAAGTATAGCCTGTATCTAGAAAAGGACATAAGGGCCAAGAAGAGCTTCTACAGGCACGTTGGCAGGTCGTGGCATCTCTCAGAGACTGATATGGGGACTGATTCTGATTTAAAAAGTTATTATTGACCTAGGTAAGCAGATAGGTTGTAGTCTCAGCAAGTTGGCAATTGTGAACAAAAGAGGCTGCCACTGCTACTATAGACATAGAAAGTAGCTTTGAAGAAAAGGAGAGAGGTTCAGAAATGGATTACAAATTGAACACTGAGCTGCATTAGAAATAAGGTAGGCATTGGGTCCAAGGAGATGATTCTTCCCTTCTATTCATCACATATAAGACTGTATCTGGGCTACCATATCCAACTGTGGATGCTCCAGTATATGAAAGATACAAGCACACTGGAGTGAATCCAGTGGAGAGCTGCCAGGTTGGTCAGGGATTGGAATACCTAACACATGAGTCGAAACTGAGAGAACAGGGTTTGTTCAGTTGAAGGAGTAAGCAGGAAGGTAATTTAATTCTTTAGTTACCTCATGGGAGGATATAGAGAAGACAGACATAGACTCTTCTCAGCTGTGCACAGTGAAAAGATGAGAGGTAAAAGACAAATTGTAACAAGAAAAAACACTGTTAGATATGAGAAATTTTAGAAGTTTGTATAATAAGGATGGATCAAAGATTGGAAGATGCTGCAGAATTTGAGAAGCTGTGGATTATCCATCTGTAGAGAAATAAATAGTACTCAAAAAAAAAAAAATGCCTGAAGCAACCTTATCTAGCTAAACCTGCCCTGTTTTTAGTACAGATTTGGAATAAATTACTTCAACATGTCCCTTCAACCTAAATTATTTAGCACTTCTGTATTTTCCTTCTCTGCAGAGACCTGTCCCTACCTCACTCAATCTGTTTATAAATATGATTTTGAAGATGAAAGTAATATCCAGTCATAGCTTCAAGAAACAAAACACAGGTATGATAAGGGCTGAATGAAACTTTGTTAAACCTGCCATTCAAAATTATCTCAACAAGACTGATTATGGCTTTACCCCTTTGAACTGGGAAGTCATCCTGAGATTCAGAGGTATCAGCAGATATAATTGACAGACTTGAAAAAGATTTGTCAATGACAGTCAGATTGAAAAAAAAATTACATGGTACTGATGTTAAACCAGTCCTTTCCAGCTCAAGGTTAAAGATGTTCTGTACTGGTACTAACCCTGTTTAGACTCTTGAGCCGGAGGGCAGAGGCCCAAACACATACTTTCTCAGTACCCTCCTGATAATTGGTCAGTCTTTAACAGAAAGAGAATAAGAATATCTTCTTCAGACCAGAGAGAAATCACTTGTGACCAGTCAGAATATCACCTTCACAAGTCCCACATGAGCAGCAGTCACTTCTTTGCTAATGAAAAAATTTTGAGTCCCCAATACACTTATTTCGCATCCCACCTCAGCTCTGTAACAGGCAACGTTTTCATCTGGGACACTAGGTTTTTTTACTTCAGGCAGCTAATTAAGTACACTTATTTTGAAAACATTCTTGCTGGAATTCTTTGCAGAAGCAAATCAGCTCTTGAATTCAACATCAGCCTCTCTGGCTACATCATGGAAGCTGGTGCCACTGTTGCATATAAGATTGTCAGTGCATAGGCTTTGACTGCTGTTGTGAAGTGGTCAGCATCAAAACAGTAATGCAAACTCTATCAGCAGTCACAGTACATTCTTTGTATCACAAACTCATGACAAAACACATGCCAGAGTGAGAGCTAGTAATTTGTTCTAGTTTGTCTCATAATCATTGTGTGAAGAGTATCAGATTGATATCCCTAGCTCAAGTTAATTCTCAGGGCCTGGAAGACATGGAAGAAGAGACTTCTACACATAACACCTTAAATTTAATCAGAACAGTTTCTAATTTTATTCTGGACAGAAAAGAAAAGTCTTTGGCTATTTGGTAGCAGGCCAGCCATGGGTCTAGTTCAGTTGTTCCAAAATTATTATAAAGCTCATAAGAGAGCTGTGCCCTATGCAAAGGGAAGGGTCAGGGAACACCATCTTACACTGGCACTCAGTATAAGTGGTTTAGCTTCTAATCTGTTTTGCAGTGCAAGTGTCTCCTGACCAAAGCTCCTAACAAAGACATCGTAGCTCATGCGCAACATGCTACACACCTCATTTTCACTTTCTATTAACCTCTTTTTTTTTTCTGAGCTCAAGTGTACGGAAAAACCTTCTATCATCATTATGTGCATGTAGAACACAAAGCTGCAAGGGCTGGAAAAGCATGCAGAAATAGTATCTAAAATTATGCATCTTAGGGCTATAGAGATGTTCAGGTCAGGAGTAAAGTGAGATCGCAAAACAATTTTCTTAGGATTTGTCCTTAAGTAAAGTAAGATCACAGTTTTCAGCACTAAAAATACTTTAAACATAAAACTGTCAAAACTCTGGAAGAAGAAGGAAAGCGTTTTGTCTAACTCCTTTGTGGTTTTGACTGCATTTTAAAATTAGTAAGTCGGAAACTATTTTCTCATATTGGTTAGCCTTTCACAGAGCAATAAAAGGAAACAAGGATCACATACCACAAGAATCTCCAGAAGAACCAAAGCCCCATGTTTGTCCCTGTGAATATTGCTCACATAAATAGTGCTCCTGTACTGTGAATTACACACAAATTCTTTTTAAGGTGTGACAATTGTGTGCATATAGTGTCTTATGCTATGAGCTCACAATCTTAGACATTACTTGAGGGTAAAACTAAATAACAGGTAATTTAGCAAGACTTGCTGTTGGAACTCATCATAATCTTAAAGGCTGCCTGGAAAAGAGGAAGCAATCAGGGATAGCAGAATTCAAAATCCAGGAAAAAATTATCTGCTAGAAAAGCCAGTAATATAAAAAAAATAAATATACAATAAGTTATAGCTGACCTGAAAAGGATGAAAATATATTCACATGTTTTCAGTCACAAGTGTAAAAGAAAGTGTATGCTATGTATAATGCCAAGCAATAAAACAGGTTGTGACATGACAGCCATTAGCAAAACAGCTACATTATAATAAATGTTAAAAATAATTAAACTCAATAAAAATGTATTAAAGTCATGAAGAGGAACAACACCCTCAGAACTTTCTACATGTAAAGGACTGCTTCTTGGACCAACTAAAACTTACATTGCTTTCAATGTAATACCTCCTGGTTGAAGAACACAGTAACTAGACATGACTAAGCAATGGTGACCAGTCTAATGTCATGCAAAATCCTTGGGGAAAGAAAGATATGGAAGTCCAGAGCCAAGTAACTAATTAAAAAAACAATAAATGAAAAACTGCAACAAACATTCAGCTTTAAACAAAATCCTGTCACAACAAGTACATCTGAACATAAGCCAGTCTTATTTAGCAGATGCCAAATAAAAGTTAACAGGCATCATCTCACCATTTTGCCTAATACAGGATTTCTACATTTCCTCTACAGTAATAAGGATGAGGTGGGATTAAGCTGCACCATTAATTTCTGCCTATATGACAATCCTTATACTTCAAATAAAAATGAAGAAATCACATTGATTATCAAAAAATACTTACACCTTAAAGAGAAAGCTTCATTAGGGTTATGGACAATTTCCATCATGAGCTTTCTGATTTACCATTTAATTGTTTTTCTTTTAGCATGAGAATTGGGAAATTGGGTAACTCTGTCTTTTATTCACTTTTTGAATCCAGCAAAGAGACTAAATCTTCTTCTCATAAATTGATATCTTTCTTATTTAGGATATAAATAATACAGATTACTTATTCTGAGTATGTGGTAGAGCCTTTTTGCTCCCCTTACACTTTGCTCTGCACAGCATTTTAAACTAAGTAAAACACAAAAATATCTTACAGTTTGAAATTTCTTTAAATACTGGGCACATCTTAGTAGACAAAACTCACAGTCCATATCTCAATATAGTTATTTGTATTTCTGAACTTACAGCAAGATAATCTGGGCCATCTTTATTATAAACAAACAAAAGCAATCCATTCAGTTGGTCTGTTCTAAATTTGAATGAGACTTCAAATTCCAGTCCACCACTGAAAACATCTGAATGCAGTTCCAGAAACCCTGAAAAGAGAGTAAATACATGAACAAGTTAAATTGAATACTTAAATAAAAAGGTTCAAGAAGCTAAAAGCAAAAATCTAGGTTCTATTTTCAACTGTGACATTAAGAACTCAGCAGTATCAAGATTAAGGTCTACAACTTTATCACTTAGCCTTGTAAAGGACAGTTATCCATAATGTAGTGCAACAAATCAAACTGATGCAATGTCCTAAATGTTGCTACACATTTTTTGTTGTTGTTGTGTTTTGTTGATGGTGGTTTTGTTGTTGTTTTTGATTGTATGCACCTGTGTTTCTTCAAAAGTGCAACTTTAACTCTTCCACACCTGAAATTGTGCCAGGGGAGGTTTAGATGGGATATTAGGGAAAATTTCTTTACAGAAAGAGGGGCCAGCCATTGGAATAAGTTGCTGAGGGAGGTGGTGGAGTCACAGTCCCTGGAGCTGTTCAAGAAACATGTGGGCATGGCACTTCAGGATATTGTTTAATGGCCATGGTGATCTTAGGTTGACAGTTGACCTGCTGATCTTAGAAGTCTTTGTCAGCTAAAACAATTCTATGATTCTGTACCAGCTCTGCATTCAGCTATAGGAGCAGCACCTGTCTATGACTGTAATTCCTCTTCCATGTGGTAGTCTTCTGTAAACCCAGAAACCATATTTTAAACCATTCAAAACCAACACTTTACAATTACAACTACTTTGAAAAGCAGATCATTGCAATGCTTTTGGTCACTTCTTATATATCAAGAATATACTTGGCTAGTGCCAAGTACAGCAAGCTACCTTTGCCAAGAAAATGTGCTCCTCCTGAGAGGACAACAGGGCACCCTTCCCAAATATGATAGACATTGTTTTCCTCTTCAGCATCCTGCCAGTTCAAAGATTCCCACTTTTCATCAGGAGTATGCACTTTTTTAAAAGATATGTCACTGAGACACCCCACAAATCCTTTCTGGACTATCATCTTCATCCCTGCAAAAAAAGGTAAATAATTAAATGGGGTTTTTTTAGGCAATCATCTGCAACTAAAGACAGGGATTCATTTACATGTTTTGTAGATCCTCACCCTATCATATATCTCCATGTGTGCATTGGTAACCAGCTATCAGTCATTCATAAAGCTGGTCACCTAGCTAAATCCAGATTTCTAAATGGATATAGTCACTAAAGGCAGCAGCTACTGCTATGCAGCTTCAAAATACTAAACCTTTTGAGACTGTGTATACATGTACTTTCAAATCAACAGACTAAATCTACTCCATGAAGATTCCAAGGAATGTTTTCAAGTTGGCCTTGTATAAATAGAACTATAAATGTGAAGAATGTCTGCTGAATAAGAAGAAACTTGCAAAAGCTAAGGCAGATGAATACATGCTTGGAACCTTCATCAGGGTGCAATTCATGCCTGCAATCTCTTTTTCTTTACTGGGAACAAAAATACAAAGCAGGTTTTAGACATGCTGTTCTCTTGAATGGTATTTAGAGTCAGTTTCATTTTTATTATTTAGCAGAGGTCTTTAAGGGAGGTGTGCTGGATTTATTTATGAAACAAAGTTTTAGAACGTGTACACATTTCTGGGTTTAGTGAAGTGATACAAAGTAAAAGAGGAAGTTGTACTCCAGTGTACCTCAAATCATCAACTAGATTTCATGTCCTTAGTGGCAGTGGAAGTACAAGCACTATGGACAATTAGGCTTTCAGGTTAAAATGAGAACAACAGAAGGCTGGATATGTATCCACCGAGAGCAGCTGATTGTACAGTGGTTTTAGAATACATAGAATAAACCAGGTTGGAAGAGACCTCCAAGATCATCGCGTCCAACCCATCAACCAATCCAACACCACCTAAACAACTAACCCATGGCACCATGTATGGAGTCCCCTTACTGCTGTCTACTAGTAGAATACACCAAGTTTATATATGAACACATATGTTGATTAACTCTTCTGGAAGTCAGTTACAATCCAGTCCCATATAAATACAGCTGTAGAATACAAATATATTCATCTGCCTCTGACTTCCATGCAACGATTCCTGAAAGTTCCAAACCCATACCAAAAGAAGAGAGCATGTTGCATCCCTGTATGCAGGTGGAGCACATAACCCTGTGGTTAAGCTAATAAAAACACTGGGAAATAATTTGGCAGTATAGAAAGTAAAACATTCTTGTAAGTTTCACATGCATACCAGCTCTGTGTATAAAATTAACTGAAATGTATACAGACTTCACATACTGCTTTACTGCTGATGAAATCAGTTATATTTCAGTCTATCCCAGAAGAAAAAATTCCAGAATCTGTACAGACTTATTTTTTATTTAAGAAATGTATATAAATAATTATGCAACTTAAATACTGCCCTCGTGTTTCTGACACTAACCCAATACAGCCTACAGTACTGCAAAGGCAGTTGACTCGGAGTAACTGTATAGGATTTGCCATGTTGTACAAACCACAACCATACTCACCTACATCCTTTCTTACTATAGTATAACCTCGTGGAAGTCCTCCAACAAAAACTCCTGTGTTGTCTCCGATAATGGTACTGCCACTAGTGGCTGAGGAAGAACCTAAACAAAACAGGTCACTGTTCTTATTGTCAATGTTTTCAACAGATTTTTCAACTGAATAACAGAATACTGACATTAAAGAGAAGAGGTTAACGTCACACAATAGCCTAATACTTGCCAGTACATATCCTGGAAATAGTTACCAATCTATTTTACAAAAGAATAGTAACACAATCACTGAGTCACAAGCACATTTAGTGTCAAATTACCAAAGATTTAAAGAGAACACATACTTCAGATGCACAGACAAAAATGTAGTGATATTGTCAGAAAACTGAATTATTTTTTATTTTTTTTGCTGTATAGATAAATACAGGCAGTAGAAAAGCAAGAAAGTGAGCAACACATAGAGTAATACCAATAAAAATTTAAAAAGGGAAAATGGAACTGGATTCATTACCTGTGTACTGTCCATCTACTGTGATATTTCCCAGTGCTTGTATTCTTGTAGCGATTATTTGGTGCCAGCTGTTATCATTGTACTCTTTTCCACCATCATTCGTTGGAGTGACTGCTACTGCAGATCCCTTTTTGTAAATCAAAAAACAATTTAGAATATTATGAAGGTAAGGTTTAGCATTACATGTGGTATATAACACATAAAAATAAAGACAAAAGTTCTCTGACTTTTTGGTTTGGAATACTGAATGATGTTTAGGACTGATTTCCCACTAAATTAACCTTTTCAAAGATTAAATGAGGGATCAAGGATCCAGTTCAGTTTGTATTACAAATTACAAATAGAAAACCCTGTGTAGTTTCTCTGATTAAAAAAAAAAAAGAGGATAAAGCACAAATTACTGAGGGTCAAGTCACTCAGATTTTTAAACTTTTTCTTATATGAAGTCTTTGTTTAACTACTTAATGGATTGCTCAGGTTGTGAAGCCTCATGGCCATCTACAGAAAGCAAGTGCATATCAAGATTGGTGATTGCAGCACCTGTCTAGAGGAAGGGAAACAAAAAAGAGGTGTAAGACAGTATGGACATGTGTATTATGTCTCTGTTAACCTGGTATCCAAAGGACTTGCATTTTCTTATGGAAGAAAAGCTCACTCCATGAGATTTAGGGAAAATGGTTAAAAAAAAATAAATAAAAGACAAGACAGTTGCTGGAGATGTTTTCAACATATAAGGGACGCAAAAATCTTTTACCTATTCTTATTAAAATAAAAATGAATGGATGAATTTAGAGACATCCATGACAAAAGGCAGAGAATCTTTTTCTGAATTGCTGAGTAAGAGGGATTTAACAGATGGTGCTGCCAAACCAATCTCAAGACTGTTAGCAAACAAACAAAATACCCAAAAAACCCCACCATATAATGATGCACTAAAAATAAAGTTAACAGATTTCAAGAATGTTCCTGAGATTTATACCCAAATAATCATAGTTTCCAATGATTCCTGTACTATTGCCTTAGGACCTGACACCGTAACTTGAACCATGCTGGAAGTCCAAGTTATTCTATCGAAATCACAAAATACAACTCTCCTATGTAGCAGGCAGCTGCTGAGTGGAAGAACATTTCTTTGCATAGGCATTACATAATATTAAAGAACCAGGACCTTTGCAGTTACTGTATGGGTTAAAACAGGCTTCAAAAACCATAATTTCCAAAAACTGTGAAAAAGAAAAAGGAAAGGTTCCTTGTATTTTGGGGGTCTACCCTGTTTGGAGTTCTGTGGGCTGTTGGTTTAGTGTTTTGGTTTGCTGGGTTGTTTGGTGTTTTTTTTTTCAAATCTTCTAGTGCTCTTTCTGGCTCAAGGACCTTGGAGTTATACATAGAAGAAAACCTGTTGATGAAACAACCACCTATTGTGATATTTAAAAAAATAAATAAATCATGTTAAAATTTAGTATTCTGCATTCAGTGATGTGTCTCTATTAGAAATTGCTTGTCATCATACAGATTTATAAACACAGTGTACATTTCACAGTACATTTTGAGTTAGAGACTGTCACTGTGTAGCTTGTGTATGAAAATATATAGGATGTGCACATATGTACACAATTACAGAGAAAAAATCATTTCCCACGAATATTTACAGTGTGTTTCCTACTTCATTCAGGCAACATCTTGGTACTGAGGTAGTTTGCACAGCGGTCCTCTATCCCATGACAACAATACAAAGCTATATATTCTTACATACTAAGGTGTACTTTTTCATATACTATTTTTTATTGTCTTCTTTCCTATTTCAACATTTTAATATTTTACAAACACACATTTCATTATCGTAGTTTAATAATTAAAACCAGAACTGGTGTCATGCCCAATTAATGTGCCCTGGTAGCATGCCCATTAGTTTTTCCATTAGTGAATTCAACAATACTAATGGGATTACTAGCATGGGATGCTAATTGGGCGTGACATAAGAAACTGGCTTACTTCTTAGCATACTCTTGCTAATGATGAAATTAATGAGCATTTTATTAAATGCTGTCTCATCAAAGTGTACTTAGTTAGCGTTAAAATTGTTACAAACGATGCTGCATTCTAAAGATCAGGTGCCTGAATAAGTGCTTCTTCATATTATGTTTGGAAACAGTTTAGAGCATTAACAGTTCTGTACATCAGAAACCACATTTATCTGTAGCAAATTCAACCTGGGACCACACAAGCATATGTGCTAACCTGTGCTTAAATTCAGGGGGAAATAAAAATAACAAATAAATAAACACAGTGTTCAAGGTTCAGCATGCACTGTACTGGAGACCTCTGTATGCCATTTTATCCAGAACTACTTGAGTGACTTGTGAAATGGCTTGCTATACATTTTGCAAATCAGACATCAAAATCTGGATTGGTTTGCTGAGCAATGCAATAAGTCTTTATTTTTAGTAGCTCTCAGTAAAGCTCTCAGCTAAGTAAATATGAATCTCTGTGGCTCTTCATGGTAATGATTACATTCATGAAAATATGTAGAAATATCACAAATACAGATCCTCTACAGGACTGTCTAAATGCCAAAGTCTAAATGTAACTACAGTTCTCCCAGTCAAGTTCTTCAAATGCTCAAAGTCCTAAATAGAATCACAGAATGACTTAGGTTGGAAGGGACCTTATTGATCATCTACTCCAACCTCCCTGCCACAGGCAGCGATGCCTCACAACTAGACTTGGTTGCTCAAGGCCTCATCCAACCTGGCCATTAATACTTCCAAGGAGGACTCATTCACAACCTCTCTAGACAACTTATTCCAGAATCTCACCACTCTTGTACTGAAGTTCTTCCTAAGACCCAGTCTAAACCTATTCTCCCTCAGCTTAAAGCCACTTCACTTTGTCCTATCACTAGATACCCTTATGAAAAGTCTCTCTCCAGCTTTCCTGTAAATTTTCTTCAGGTACTGTAATGCAGCTCTAAGTACTGCTGTTTTGCCAACACCAAGCAGCGGGGTATAGTCAGGATTCACAGGCAGGTGTTCTCCAGCTTCCTTTTTTGGGGAGTTACATCTCATCCTTAAGGCTGTGCCTTCTACTTCATCCTCTGCACAAATGCAGGCAACAATAAAAATATTGAGTATTCCCCCTAAAAACTTTAGTAAATGGATCATATTCTAAAATGGAACAGTTGGATTCAATTCCCTCCATATTGTAAGAATCCTGATACTCTATCCTCAGAAGACTGTACTAGTCACTAAGGAAAATGATGCTCCAGACTGGCCTTAAATTTCCACTGTTAGTGATTTCACTTTATATAAAGTATTTAGTGCTTCCCCAGGAAAAGATAGAATAAATGATCTGTAGCCACTGGAATATAATCTAATTTTAGCTAGAGTCAGTTGTGTAATTCAGGGGTGGGTTTAAAGGCATTATGATGAGAAGACACTCCACAAACAGTTGAAGTTTTGCAGACACAGTGAGTTTGAAGGAAGGGCTACAGAACAGACTGATATGCAGACAAGACTGATGAATGAATCTGTTAGTGAAAACACCTCATGCTCCCTGGACCATGAGTAGAAACCCACAAAGAATGACAGTTAAGGAATAAGGAAGGATAAACAAACAGGTAGATAACATAGAAGGGTGAGAAAAGACCTTGTCAGAAAAATGGTGGTCTATATAAAGTTAAGAGAATAATGAATGGACAGGAAGAAAAGGATTTGAAATTAACACTGAGAGAAGGAACAAGTTAAGCTGATGATGACTCCCCACTAAAAAGACTTAGCTGAATTATCCCCATAGCAGATACAAGAGAAATCATGCTGCTGACCATGAGCAAAGATATACATAAGAATCCTGAAAGGGACTAAGGGTAAAAAGAATTAACCTATGACAGGACACAGCTGAAAAGGAGCACAGAGTATTACACCATGCTGCTCTGGATGAAAAGCAGCAGAGAAACAATTGTCATCAAAAAGAATTTTTGCCATTTTTAACGAAAGAGCACAGAGAAAGGACCATAAATGCTTATCATATGTGTCAAGGCCACAATTAACAACAATGATATGCTTAACAAATTTAGGAACTCACATAATGTCAATAAGTAGTAGTTAAAGCATTTGAACACTAATGCAAACTGTGATGGACAAATGAAGGAATGGGAATTGCTGCTACAGAACATGATTCCTGACGTTATAGGACAGGAATAGCAAATAATAGCAAAAAGAAACAAACTGCATACAGAACAAAGAAACAAAGGCTAAGATAGTAAAATAGGACAGCATTTTAAGGGTACAGAAGACTGGAAGATTTTGATACTTACAGTTTTTGAAAAGGATACTACAAGAAGTATATTGATGTAGGCGACTGTAATGTATACAGGAATCTGCACAGGATTCTGATCCACGTTATTAATGAGAAATTAGAAAGCATTAGCTTTCAAGATAGCGTTCAGGCTAGTAAATCAACTGTTAAGACATGCACTATTCCTGAAAGTCTTGAATTTGATTTATTTTTAATATATGCTGTCACTAAACCAGCAAAATATATTATTTCAGGATTCATAAGAACAGGGAAAGATATGGAAGTGATGATTCTAAAAATCAGTATAGGACAGAGATGCCGGTTCAAATGAAATGGAAAAATTAGGATATTTATGAACAAGTAATTTGTTAAAATTCAAAATAGTAACTACTGAAAATATTAGCTGAGTGGAGAAGCTCTAGGGACTGAATATAGATGAGACCTGCATTTTTTACAGTTAAAAGTAAGGCATAAAATAGGTGGGGGAAGGGAACAAAACCAAAAATCATGGAATCCATAAGGTTGGAAAAGACCTCAGAGATCATCCAGTCCAACCTATCATCCAACACCTCATGACTAACTAAACCATGGCTCCAAGTGCCACATCCAATCCTTTTTTGAACACCTCCAGGGATGGTGACTCCACCACCTCCCTGGGCAGCTCACCTTTATGCTGTAGTGGTGAATGGTGGTGCTGACAAAAAACAACAACAAACAAAACGCTCAGAAAACAAAACAAAACAACTAAAGTTATAAATTGTGGAAAAACAACAAAACACCAAGACCACCACAACAAAAACAAACAAAAAGAAAATAAGATAAAATCTTTAGTGTTTGGGTTTTTTCAGTGTTTTTCTCTCCAAAATCTCCAGTTACCTAAGGGTTCTGAAGAGTGAATTAACATAATTAATAACAACAACAAAAGAAAACCAACAAATAAAGTATGTAAAGAAGAAATGAAAGAAATATTGTAATCTTTTTATGTAGGACCCAGTTTTTTGCTGTACCTGTGGATCAAAAAGGAAGTAAGGACGCCCGCTCTTCAGCTGAAGTGCAATGTATTCTTCCTGATTCCCAGGTGATGCAGAGAAAAAAATCAAACCATCAGATTCCTGGGTTCTAAATTTCACTTTAATACCTGGGTAGAAAAAGCAAGCAGAAGGTTAATGCCATGGTTAATGGTTCTTATGAATTCTGACAGTGCAATTATAAGCAAACAAATGTTTTATAAACAGCAGTAAAGTGGCAAATCAAAATCATGGATTTTTTTTTTACCTTAAACCCCTGCCAGTCCTTGCAGGAGAAAGTTTACTAGTCCAGACTGAATTAGCCTTTGAGAAAAATATCTGTGATTTCAGAGCCCTTACTCACCATTAATAAATATAAGGACCTGTGACTTAAGCTGTTCAGTAATTGATTTCTTTTTAAATAAATGTAATTCAGATATAATTATTGATGTCTTATATGTGGATTTTCACTTGTCCCTTATAATTTCTATTGGTAAGGTAGGAATGAGGTTCCTGCGTGGAAGGATTTCTATGAAGAATGGTAGGAACCTGGTCCCAAGATATATATATATAGAGAGAGATAGATAGATATATATACACACACACAAATATTTATGTGCATACTTATGTATAATCTGTTATAAATATGTATATCTAAATGAATAAGGAACACCCGGTAAAGAACAAGTTTTGACAAAAGTAGGAAATATTCCAAGTAATAATTGATGAACCAAGTTTAATTAAGAACTTTCCAGATCAGTATCAATAATCCTTCATATAGCTTCTGATAAAATATTGTCCCAGCACATGAACTGTCATTCAGCTGACATACAAGGGGGAAAAGCATGTTTGCATTACTTTTCTTTTTACCATAAATGAAATATCAAATCAGCTTGTAAACATTGTACTATTGTTGTCCAATGGTATATACTCAGTAACTACTTAAGGAGACATTAATGAAACAATTCATAAATTATGTATCAAGTTTTGAGAAGTATACTTTCAAATAAACATGTTTTGGATAACCACCAATCTTTTATGACTATGATTTAGTGAGTTAATGAGTTTCTGCAAACCCACAATTATTTTATAACACTGTCCTAGAAAATGCAAATTACATGGTTTACAACAATAATACTACAGTAATTCTAGAAGTTTTCAGACTTTATGCAAGAGCTTGCTTTCTTCTTTGGGTATTGATCAATCAGAAACCACTGGGTTTGGCCAGAGCACATTCTTCTAACATATTACATAATTGAGAAAAGGACTCTACCCCTTTAAGTTCAGGTACATTTAGAGTTTCCTATAAGGAAGTTCATACTATTTCACTCTAAGTACTTTAACCTCTCAATATTAATAATTTCCTTGTATTTCTAAACATGGCTGCCATGGAGAAATCAAATATTAAGCAAACTTCAGTCTCATAGATAATATTTTCATTTGAAGATAAAAACCTCTCAAATTGGGGGAAAAAAAAATAATTTTTCAAATCCAGGTTGGACTTCATGCTCAAACAACCCAAACCCCAAACAAAAATCAACAACCAACCTAATAAAAAAACATAGCCCAAAGTTCCACTCAGACTTGTAGCAACTACATGTATGTAATTTTTCTGCCTTATTGATACTGAAAACAGATCTTACTTAACCTAAACACAAAAACCTTCCTTTTGAAAATCTGGAGTTGAAAACCACATTGCATTTGTTGAAGGGAGGAAGGGAAGATTATGCAAGAAAGTTTTGCAGAGAGTTCTGTCTACTATTTCAGTATGCACTTCTAAAACTTTAGCTTCATTCTTGATGTGGCAAAAATGATTGTCTACAAGGAGTTATCGTTTCTGGGAAAAAAAAAAAAACAACAGCAAATTCTACTACAAATTAAACATTAATGTCATTCAGATAAAATCTTTAATTCCATTTCAAATTATGGCTGCAGTTGGAGAAGCTGTCAGAATTGCTTTAATTATAAATAAAGATTTTTTGCTACTTTCTGTAATTTAATTTCCTTAACTATAATTTCTTTAACTTTAACTATACCAAACAATACAAGCATTGTATACAGTGCACATAAAATACAGTTAACAAAAGGGCAAGTAAAATAAATTACTAATATTATGTTTATTACAATTTTAAAGCATCCTGATCTGCAAGGATCTACTTAGCTTCTACTTATGAAGCAGTGGATTGTGACTAGGGTGTTATCCTAGTTTCAAGATGACCCACTCATATCGATAGAAGAATTAGGATGTGAGTGACCAACATGGTCGTTCAACTGAGACACAATACCAGCATGCAAGTCTGACAGTGCACAGAGTTTTGGGAGGTCCTTTTAGTAACAGGATGATATTAGAAGTATAAAAATACACTAGTACTATAACATCAGATGAGTCAGAACCCAGCTTTTTGTCTCATAAAGAAAACATATCTCGAGCAATGTTTATAATACCTCTTTTCCTCCTTCATTTAAGTTTAGCAAGCCTGAGAACTTCAGCAACTCAGATGCACTTCTGGAGTCTGATTATTCTGGTGCAATTCAGAGTAGCTTGCAAAATCTGCACAAAATTATTTCATGAGCAAGAATGTGCTTTCGAGAGGCTGGCTACAGTTTTTGCTTAAAGAAAATTTACAGAGCACACAGGGTTATGTTGAGTTCAGAAGGGACAGCTGGCAGTAAGAAAGAGAAATATCAATAAATTAGAGCAGCTCCCAGATTAGCGTAACATATACTATTAATTTTAAATTATTGTGGCAATAAAATTTACTTCTGACTAATGCTAAATATTCTTGCAAAACAAATATTCAAATAGGATTTGTTTCACCCAGACCAAAGAGGTCTTGCTTCCTGTGAAACACCTTTCCAGTTTAATTGAATTAAGTTTTAAAAATAAATAATAAGTTGGCATTTAAAAATACGAAAACATGCACAATGTCTTTCAACATTTTTAAATTCTGGGGAGCAGGACTTGAGGGAAGAATGTAGGCAGATGGGCAAGATAATTGAAAACATCTTTTACAATAACAGCTGAGAGATTTCAGCAAAGTGGCCTACTTACAACTAATCTCTTTGTCCTGTGTACTCAGCTAAACCCACAAAGTACCTTTCTCTACAACTGCATGCTCAAAGTCCAGTCAAAATAGCTAACAAATAAAAGGGATTAGACCAATTAAATACACAGAAGTTGCTGCAACTCTCAAAAGTTCCTTGTCCTTTCATCAAAACCTGTATATAACCACATGAAGCAATGTGTCCAAGTGTCAGTCACACAAATGGTTTCAATCTGGATGCCATCAGCAGGAACAGTATTAGTTTAATTTTCATAAATGCATCAAATCCCAACCCATATGTATAGGATTAAAAAGTAGAAATAATAATTAGCATATTATGGCATTTTCTTTATGCATAAAAGGAAAACAGTGCACATTATGATTGGGAAAAAAATCTATATAAAGAATAAAAGGTATCTAATATCTGGAAAATCACAAAGCATTATTACAAACTAATTGTGAAGCACATCCATTTTCAGTGCAATTTCTCCCAGAACTGCACAATTGTACAAACACAAATTTGCATTTCTGTTCTACTTATATCATTACATGATGTGGTGTACATAGTGATGTAATTGTGCATTTCAATCAAATGAAAATTGTTGGTAAAAAAAAGTGATCTCTTTATACTTACTAAATCCTTTGTTTATGCATAATGCCAACAAAAACGAATAGAAATTGTTATATGGAATTTTGACCACAGCATTAGACTCTCAGTAGTCCCATCAGGATGACAAACTTTAAGCATTTAAGACTGTGTACAAAAGATTTTGCCTATATAAAGTACATTTCCCTACCCAAATTATAACCCAAAATTTAGGGGTTTTTACCTAGGAAGAAGGTAGATGGGGAGTAAAAGTCTCAGTTACTATAGACTTCCATTGAACTTAGCCATTATTCTCTCCATGAAAGTGATTTTTAGATGCCACATCTCACTATAATAGCTAAAAAAGTGTTTTAAAATCCTTGATGACCTCTGAGAGCTTTTCCAACCTGGTTGATTCTATGATTCTATACTTTATAAGAAAATTTACTTTTCAAAAATTAAAGAGACTTCAGGAAATTTTGAAGCAGTTTCTCATAATGGATGATGGAGCTGGGGAAAACAAAGGATCACAAAGGACACTTTCCTGGAGATGCTCATAAAGACCCTCTGCCGAATGAGAAGTTCCTCACCCTTTGTGATAGCTGTAGCTTTCTGGAATTTATTGCAAGAAGCTGGAAAATATTCTTTCCAAATCTGCCCAACATCTTTTATAGTCTCTGGTACAGGAATGGGCTCCATTTTTTGCTATTACCTTAATGCGTTTGAAAACAGTTTTGAAGTTCATCATCACAAATATTAGAGAGTTAAAATTTTCACTGATGAAGTAAATGCTGCACATTTTTAAGTTGCTTTAATACATTTTGCAGGTAGCTGAAGATACATAGAATACACATAGAATATACATAGAATAAACCAGGTTGGAAGAGACCTTCAAGATCATCGTGTCCAACCAATCCAACACCACCCAAACAACTAACCCACAGCACCAAGCACCCCATCAAGTCTTCTCCTGAAAACCTCCAGTGGTGGCGACTCCACCACCTCCACAGGCAGCCCATTCCAATGTGCAATCACTCTTTCTGTATAGAACTTTTTCCTAACATCTAGCCTGAACCTCCCCTGGCGCAGCCTGAGACTGTGTGTTTAGGCTTTTAGTAGAAAATTAAATACATACTTTAAAGTCATATACATATGTATACACACACATATATATATATATATATATGCATGCACAAACACATAAAAAATAATTTTCTTAAACTTTTTCCAAACTTCAACTGGAATGTCCACTTGCAAGTCATCAGTCCTTTTTAATTTGTGATGATAGCAAAACCAGGGGAAGCTAGAAAGTCATTGTTTTTCAAATTTGGCTGTATGAAGCCCCAGTATTTTGGGGGCGGTGGGGGGGAGTGGAATTGTACTTCATTCAGGATGACATAATTCAAAGACCTTTTATATACTCTTAATACCTCACATTGCCAAAAGACTCAGTCATACTGAAATGCTGAACAAGCATAAGCACAGAATATGAGTGAATGAAAGGCAGAAAGATGCAATATTTCTTGTGGAAACCAATGAATCTGCAAATCCTCTTGATAAGAATTGAGTATTTCTTTTACACTGAACTGACTAATTTGATACCTCCTTTTTCTTATTTTGCTTGCTACCCCATTATAGCCAGTACTGGTAAAACAAACAGGACATTTTAGCTTTAATCTTCTTACTACATAACCCAAATAACTTCAGTCATGTTTGCATTAATGCTGCATTAATCATGTTGTTGCGTATTAATGAGTTTTCAGGCTATGCTAATTACTGTCATAGATTCTGCAGCAGCCCATTAAATATACAAATTACAGAATTAAAGAGCCAGAGCTCTTCATGATTAATCTTTAAATGGAGAAAAACTAATGATGTCTGTACAAAGTTTCTCTCCACTTTTGGCTGACTGAGCCCAATGAACAATCAATTAGAGTATTTGAAGAATAAGAATACTGCACATACTAAAAGATTTGTTATGCTGCTACTCTATGCAGGAGGCTTCCATTAATAAGTTTCTATCAAATCGACTTCTGTTACAGATTCCAGTCTTTAAGGTCTCCCAAAGTGTAGGACAGAGGTAAAAGCTATAGGATATTTCAATTCATTATTGCATACTCATTGGAGGCTGTGGGTTCCATATGAATACAGTAAATCAATCTTCTCCTTTTAGCAAGGACACAAGTCCTGCTACTCCCTACTAAGAAAGATTTACAGCAAACCTTGGTGAAAAGAAAGCTAAGTTTAAAGTCATTTGATAAGATTTGATGTATTAGTAGCACTTTATCCCCTCACTTACAGACTGATGCTTCTTCTGGAAGAGTCTAATACCTAGTGGTTAAATCAAGAGATTCAAAATTAGGAGACCTTGAGTCTGTATGCAGCCAGTGACTGAAGTATGTCACTCAAGAACCATCATTTAAACCCCCTCCTACCATATTCCTTCCTGAAGAATCGTGACCAGTATCACTTGTATAAGGTTAGGTAATGTTTGAAAATTCCTTACTGTTCTGTTCTCCATAGTCTTAAAACAAATATAAAATAAGTAAAATGCCCATATATATTCTGAAAGACTCCCTAAACAGTAGATATTTCCTGATATTTGAGAAACACTAATACACCCAAAAAGGGGTATCAGTTTTAGCCTTCTCCAAATACCACCTGTGATGCACAACATCACAAGAGAAGATTCTCAGGCTGTATTAATATTACTTGAGACTTGACGGGGTGCTTGATAGGGTGCTTGGTTGCATGGTTTAGTGGATTAGGTGGTGTTGGATGATAGGTTGGACACAATGATCTTGAAGGTCTCTTCCAACCTGGTTTATTCTATTCTGTTCTACTCTGCACACCAATAGCTGCAGTTTACAATTTACTGGGCAATTCCAGAACTGTCCAATCTATTCTTTATGCCATGAAACAACAAACAAACAAACCAACCACCATAGTTTATACATTGAAGATTTTGTATTTACAAAAAGTAGTTCTGTAAAATAAAAGAAAAACAGAAAAAACAAAACCAAACGAAACCAACCTGGACTGTTGCACTTAGTACACAAGAGGCCATAACACAAGCATATGAGAATGTCTAGGAACGGTACATAAGAAGCAGAGAAGCTTTCCTACACAGCTCAACACGCAAACAAGACAGCATTCAAGGAAAGTAAAAAGGAAGAAGTTCAAAGCAAAGGTGCTCCTTTTCACAGGTATTTTACAGCTCCTTAGTGGGAAGAAGAACTTAATTAGCACAATCTGCAAAACATTGACACAAGAAATATCATAACCCAGAAGGAAATGGACAGTCTGATTACCCAGATTTATGCAAACAAATAAAGGAACACCTCAGAAAAACACATTTGAGAGATCAGAGTGAAACCCGATAAGGAGATGTAGTTGATATCATTATCTGTCAGTATTCCTCTGCCATTAGAGTCAACATCCAGTTATTTACACAGATATTTAAAGCAATACAACCATTAAAGAAACTAGAGTTTCACTCACAGGAATTTACTAACCAAGTCTAGGAGGATAATTCTTAACTGTCTTCCACTTGTGTACATTGGGACCATATAAAACAAGCAAACATCCAACCAGCATAGCTACCAGAGCAGAAATAATAACCATAATCTTGATACTCCAAAAGTCAAATCCTGCTTGAGATAAGGATAAGCTGGAAGTTTTTTTCTACATTGCTCTTGATATTGGCATAAAATATAAACAAAGAGGAAACATCAGCCCAATATTCAGCTAATACTTCCTCTGAAGTTATTGCTCAACTTGAGCAACATTTGAGAAAAAAATTATGCAGTTATGGCCTCTCGCATCTCATACCTGAAATGATTATTTTTATTTAGCTTTACAGGGGCTAGAAAGAAGTTCAACAGACTAAGATTCTGGTGGAAAAGGAAGAAAATATTTGCTAGCACTAAGAATCCTTTATGAGTAATATCATTAATTCAAACCATGATATTTAATGTACAGAAATAGGAGCAAGGATTCATCTTCATTTCAGGATAAACTCTTTAGAGAATGATCTGTATTCTGTTACCCATATGTGAACTAGTGCATATAAAAGGTCATCTTATGCAACAAGGATAAAGTGGGAGAGGCTTCTAGGTGTTAATGCAATGCAAATCATAATTACTAGAAATATGATGACAAGAAGAATCACTTCAAAGATTTACAACAGTTCAATCTATAAAAGGTCAACATCACAGTGAAATCAGAAATGAGCTGGAGGTCAGTAGTTGTAAATAGCACTTCAATTATAAGCCTTTAGCTAGTATTTCCAGCAGTAGTACAAATGTAACACTGCGCAAAAAGTAATTTAACTGATCAGGGAAAAAGAGTAAGACTAGAACCCAGTAAGATGCAAATACATCAAAACTAAAGTCAGTGTAATGATCTGAAACACAGCAAATTTAAATAACAGTACACTAGCCAAGGCAGAGTCCCCATCACACAGCATCACAGAAGCTGGAAGCACAATAAGGTGGAAATCCTGCAGCAAGTGAAGATTATTGATTAGACAGTGTACATATGGAACAGAAGAAAAGCTAAAATAAGTTGATGAGCGTCTTGAGGAATACTACAGGACAAAAATGGAAACGTAACAAGGAGGGAAAAAACCCACAACCCTTTTAGACAGAAATACAACACCACAGAGCCACCACTCAGCAAAAAGCATAGTTTCAAGTTACACACTCAGCAACAAATGCTACTCATGGTAGAACAGCAAAAAAAGCTAACATATCCAAGTTAATGGAGAGTTTTAAGGTAGACCATAAACTGCAAATAAACCCTGTCAAATTAAGAACTGACTGAAAGGAATATAAAATGTTTTCATCTATTAGTATTGGTGGCAGCATTTCCCCTGCCTATTACTGTCATAATGACCTCTTCCAGAGAAAGCCTAAAATTACTTTAATTTGCTAGAACTACGTTCACAAAAGGATTTTAATTGAACAATCAGGTGTAAGTCATATATAGATGGCAAACTCTCTTTTCTCATATTTACATTGTGTATTAGATATACCATGACATACACGCTGGCAGTGAACAATTATTACCCCAACCTCCATCAACATTGGTAATTGTAAAGGTTCACTCATTTCCCACTAAGATATTAGTCACTTAATGGAACGACACCTTGAAACTGCAGCAGGTCCTTCTGTGAAAGAGATAATAATGCTCCAATATTTTTTGTTGTTATCCATGTGCCTCTGTACCTAGGAAATGCACACTCAGAAAATTAAGTGCTTTATGAGGTTTGGTGTGAAATGTTCACACCAAAAATGCACTTACACAAAGCTATGAAAACAGTGTCTTCAACACCTTAAGTGGCATTTCAGTGAAAGCATCACTCCTACAGATCAGGGCACAATGGAAATAGAAATGTTCAGTCCAAACTCTCTTGCACTGGATGTGTAGGGTTAACTGTAATCCTGAAAGGCAGCCTTCGCCCTCCTGTCTTTAAATGACCATGTGATTAGAGGCATGAAAGTCAACAGGATAAAGCTAACATGCTGGCTCAGTTACTGTAATAGTGAACTACTATGCACAATCTATAATATGCAGAGAACAGGCAAGTGCTGTGTGGGAAGCTTCGAAATCCAGCAATTTTCTCTTAGAAATTACTTTAGCATATGTATGACCTCTGCTTACTCTCACTAATGTTTCCAAATGCACAAAAGGAGTAATTTGTCATGCATATAGCAGTCACAGTCCCTGGACTCTTTTTGAAAACAGAACTGTGGAGGGAGGGGAGAACCACCTGTAGTCGTTCAGCATTAGCTGCTGTTCTAATTTCCTTTTCTTTTCATTATCTCATCACAGGTCCAACTCTCACACAAGGGATTTCACATTATCCATCATACAATAAGACCATGTTCACCAGATTCAGCAATCTTCTCTGTTCTGCACAGTTTCTCTAAAGAGTATGCCACAGAAAACATGACCCAGTGCAGTAAAACAGCTGTGGAGGTTTCATCATCAATTTGTAGTCTGGCTTATACCCAAGAATCAAACCCCTGTGCTCACTGTAAGAGCTAAGCACATACAGAATCATAAACCAAAACCAGCATTTGTCTATCAGCTGAGAAATCACAGCTGAGAAATCACACGCTATCAAATACTTTCAGAGTGATAAATACAACTCAAACCCTCCCCTCTGTGTTTTAAGGAAAGCAGTGGACATGAAAAAACTCCTGTATTACATCCAGTGATGCAGCTAATGTGACAAATACACCTCACATGGAATAGCTACAGCCAGATATTATGCTGAGTCCTGTGCGCAATCACGTACCTGGGCAACTAAGACGGTACACAATAATGCTAATGGTAGAGGTAACATCTTCCTCCTAGCCAGGTGGGCCAGCTGCTCCTTAGCTGAGGATTTGAGCTGAGATTTTCACTGTGTGTTGGGTTGCAAATGAAAAAGCAGTAAGCCAAATGATACATAAAGCAGCACCAGCTGTGATGCCTATTGGTGAAAGAGTTCATTGTTGTGAATTGTAAGGAGTTCATGATTGTCTCATGACTCTAAGCAACACTTGGAGGAAACTAACAGTATCTCTAAATTCTGAAGTGCATCAGTTGGTGCAATTAGCAGAAAAGGTGATTCAGAAATAAGCATGAATAAAGACATTTTAGTGGTATGAATAGCCATGCAACTCAAGATGTGAGGACTTAAAGAAATGGCACAATTTACACAAAGATTCAACATTTGAGACAAATGAGAAAGTAAGGAATATAGAAAACTGTGGTGGGTTGAAGATGGCAGAAAACTGATATAGCACATAAAATATACAAAACACTGTCACAACTCTTTGCCCAAAATTAATTAAATTGCAATGCTAAACAATGAACAAATCACACTACCAAGGCATAAGGATTGTTTTTAAAAACCCCAAACTTCCACAAAATTTCCTTTTGCTGCCTTTTATGTACATATACTTGATCCTGTCTCACACTTGGACTATAAACTCTTTAAGGCAGACACTGTCATTTTTTGATCCTAATACAAGAGAGACATGTAAAGATTTACATTTCAACCAATTTTATTAATCTAAATAAAAAGAGAGAACACTGGAAACACTTTCCTTAATTTCTTTAATTTCCTTAATTTCCTTAATTTCTTTCACACATGTTACTTAGCCTCCATATACTCTGATATTTTCAGGTGGTTATTGATTGATCCTATGTCATTTTTTCAGAATTTTAATTCCTTATGGGATTCTTGAATTAAAGACCACTTTGCTGTAGCCTGCCTTTGTGTTGATTTTACATTACTGCTTAAAACATGAGTGATTACAGAATACATGACTGACTAATTCTGAATGATGGTAATAAGGAAATTTCTCCTCACTAACAATTTTTTTTTTCCTTCTCTCTCTCCTTTTCACAAAGCATGAGACTTTCTGCAACACAGCAAATCATGATTGATTACAATACTGTAAAAGATTAAATCAAAAAGTGGGCAATTGGACATACAACATTCCGAATGAGTACAAGACTTTCTATTGTTTCCAATGTGACCATATTTTTTTATCTTTGCCACTTGTAATGCCTCAAAGAGACACCTATACTCAAAATACACATACCAAAACAAACAAAAAACCCAAACAACCCTTCTGCTGTGCTGTAACAATGGATTCAAGTCACCTTTTTTCTGTCTCCTGTGTTGTCAGAGGATTCAAGTGACAACCAGCTTATTTAGCGCCCACTGATTATAAAGTTTTGCTTGCAATGATAAGGCAGTATAAGGCAAAGGAGAGAAAACTACTCACCTCACCCTTAAGAGTGAACTAAATGAAAAAGCCCCTACAAAAAAAATCTGTCTAAATTCTGTTTTGTTACTAAAACGATTAACTGTTTAATTGTAGCAGCAAGGCTACACAAGTCTAGTGCAGGATAGCATAGCTTTGGAGGAAAGCTGGCCTAGAGCTCTTGAACAGCACACAGCAGGAACATAGCACCAAGCAGCTGATAGCAGGATTTCCAGGCATTGGGGCCACCAGTTAATCCAGATCCTAAAGTGCTGTAGAAAGCAAGTATTTGATTTTCAAGCCTCATTCCAGAATACCCTGAAACCATATTCCCAAGCCAATCCTGTTTCCCAGTACAAGCTCTGGAGTGGGACTGCTCCTGAACTATTAATACATTTCCTCCCCTAACAGCTGATAAGAATGCTGAGGCTTTTAGGTGTAGGAAGATTTCAATTTGTGGCTTATAAAGTAAGGAGAACTGGGCATTTCTGTCTTAAACCAACCTTGAGCACTAGCCATTTCTCAGGCTGGTGGCAGTTGGCAGTCACTTTGCAATTCTGCAGGAGTACTGCATTGCCCTGACTTCCACCTCTGACATTTTCCTGGCCCTTTCCTGCCCATGTGAAAGGCAGAAGGTCTGGCGTAAACCCAATTATGCAGACTTTGCTTCACCCAGGATTCCCATTCAGCTCATTTTTCCCCCCTTAGCACATGCAGCTCAGTAGCATAACCACGTTTACACAGGAACATCCTAATTTCTTGAAAATTAATGATGCTAACATGACAACCTAACATTGGCTTGGAATAAGTAGCTCAAACCGGCATATTTCAATCACTGAACTGGAACAATCTCAGAGAGAAAAACATAAGACAGATGAAAGAAAGATTAAAGAGTCCTAAAGGAGAAAAACAAATAGGAGAAACATCTAAATGTGAAAGCCAGTGTGTAGAGGCAGAGACTTTATATTCCATTTCATCTTTTAAAAACACAGAACTAAACTTCCAAAATATAATAATTAAAAGTGCAAATTGTTTGTAAAGGGAGTCACTCTGAATAGTCACAAAACTTTCAGGGAATGGATTACATTCATCCCAAGATCAAACCCTCTTTTTCTTCTACAGTGCAGCAAGTCTTCCCAAAGGCAGGCATTCTCAAAAAACCTTGTAGCCCCCAACTCCCTCCCCCTGAATCTTACCAACAAGGTTTTGCTCTGGTTTCACAATTCACTTATTAATTTGTTTCAGGCTCAAAAGATATTACCTGGGATAGTTGTATCTGTCAGTTTAGCCTTTGTTTTGTTCATCCAATTATGAAGGTTGATGGGAACAAAGACTGTAATTTGTGTAAATGGATTCCCCCTCCTCCCTCCCTGTCTCCACAACAAGTCATTGAACAACTTGAAAATGCATAAAATAAAATCCTCCAAGGAATAAAACTCTACTACACAAAAAGTCTCACTATCTACTACACTAAAAAAAGAGAATGTTAGTGGTGGCATCTCTGCTGGCTAAGTTTTGGGTTTAGTAAATCAAGAAACTATTAATACAAACTACAATAAAAGAGCACTACTAATTACCAAGACAAAATAGTAGTAGCACAGTTAAAAAGTTACTTTAATGAATAAGAATCAAAACTACAGAGTATTTTAGAAGTAATGATCAAAGTTTAAAATCAGTGCTTTTGCAAATTGGAACCAATGCAAAAGGGCTAGCAGCAGAATAAGACGATTTGCTTGATATATTTTGGATCTGCTGAAATAAATCCATTTATAGGAGCATTTGCAGGATGACTAAGTTAAAAGAGCACTGTTACAGTCAGGCCTGGAGAAGGGAACGCCTCCTCCTCCTGTCAATATTTCAAACTGATAAAGAGCTGACCAAGTACAATCAGTGCTGTGATGAATAAAAGAAAGCTTAGGACCATTAACGTTAATGGGACTTGTGTGCCTAAATGCTCGTATATTGTACTGAAAATTTACCCAATGGACCAAGATTATTTTTTTTCCCTTGCTTGTGCTTCTCCTCTTCCCTGTACACTGTGTATCATCAGTTCCAAAATATTTGCAATATTAACATCTAAAAAAACTTCCTATGATTAATAGCACATGAATGTCTTGGGGGGGGGGGGGGGGGGGGGGGGTAATACCCCAAAAAAACAACCCAGAATTGCAGAGCTTTCTCTGGCTACCTGGAAGACTTGAGAAAACAGAAATGCCAGTTTTATAAACAGATAAAATTGGCTGATCTAATATCTTCAGGCAGAGTGCTTTAGCCTTGGGGCAGAATGACAAAGACTCTACCAGCTGCCATCTACAATGTGTATTAGGAACTGGTTAATAAACTGGTACCCTGTGAGAGCTGGATGAACTTCTGTGGGAAGATAGAAATTCAGATCAGCAAATATAGTTCAAAGAACATAAATAACCAGGATATGACCTGGTTCAATAGTTGTAATTTGAAACATGGCAGCCTGTTTTTCTTATCATCAATATTAAAAAACTATCATATATTCAGTGCTGTGCCAAAATCAGATGACATAGCTTTTATCTCAGTCCCCTCCTGCAATCTGAAACATACCACTTGGTACAATGCAGCTCCAAGGGAATGCATTTTGGGTTAGGGTTGCTTAGGAGAACACAATTCATATTTATAGTATAGGTCTATATTTATAGTATAATTGAGTAAAATGAATTAATATTTTGCTCACACAGCTGCTTAATACAAAAGGTTTTAGGAAAGAATGCGATATAAGATTTACAGCTGTGTGAAACACCACTGTGAAGTTACTGCTACAAGGAAAACATTTAGAGCTCTTCTATTGTCTTTCAGCTTTGGCAGAATACTCCCAAGGAAGGTGGAATAGTATAGAAAGAAGATGTTGAACAGGACAAAAATTCTTCTGGTGGGGTAAGACAGCTCTGTCTGGCAGGTTTCTCAGAGACAATAAACCCTACTTCAGCAGCAGCACAAGAGACAATAAATGCTCTTTATGACTTCAAGGTTTATCATAATTCCAAGGAATTTAACTTTTTTTGTTCCCCTCAAATAGGAGTAAAAAGCTGCTATTTTACCCAATATAGAATTACCTGCCCCAGTACTGAGCCATTTTTTACTTCTTAGTTATATTGGAAGCCAGAGATTCTACTTGTTTTAGTACCTATGTTATATTAAAATCAAATGCTATATTGAAATACGCTCCCACTATAGGTATTTAAAAACAGATTCCTGCATGAATCCATCTACCTCTCCACTCTGAACTCCTGCAGTTCTACAATGAGATCATGGTAAGGGTTAAGGTAAGACTTTCAGGCCTGCTGATCAGTCCCAATCTTTACTTACCACCTCATTTAGCCTTTTACCAACAGACTGAAAAACAGTAGTGTGCATGACTGAACAACAAAGCTGGTATTAAGATAACTGCAGTACTGTGTGCTTGCACAATTAAACCTATTGACAGTATGAAACAAGATAAACAGAAAACTCTGACAGAATTCTAAAATTACAAAGAGGGGGTAGTAAACACAAAACAGAGCAGAGAATCACAGAATCAACCAGGTTAGAAGAGACCTCCAAGATCATTAATTCCAACCAATCACCCAACCCTAACTAATCAACTAGACCATGGCACTGAGTGCCTCATCTACTCTTTTCTTAAACACCTCCAGGGACGCAGACCCCACCACCTCCCTGGGCAGCACATTCCAATGGGCAACCTCCGTGAATAATGTCTTTCTAAGATCAAGCCTAAACTTCCCCTGGCACAGCTTGAGACTGTGTCCTCTTGTTCTGGTGCTGGTTACCTGGGAAAAGATACCAACCCCCACCTGGCTACAACCTCCCTTCAGGGAGTTGTAGACAGCAAGAAAGTCTTCTCTGAGCCTCCTCTTCTCCAGGCTAAGCAACCCCAGCTCCCTCAGCCTCTCCTTCCAGGGCTGTGCTCCAAACCCCTCCCCAGCTTTGTTGCCCTTCTCTGGACATGTTTCAGCAAGTCAACTTCTTCCTTAAACTTGAGGGGTCCAGAACTGGACACAGGACTCCAGGTGTGGCCCAACCAGTGCTGAGTACAGGGGCAGAATGACCTCCTTGCTCGGGCTGGCCACACTATTCCTGATGCAGGCCAGGATGCCATTGGCCTTCTTGGCCACCTGTGCACACTGCTGGCTCATGTTCATCCTACTCTCAACCAGTAGCCCCTGGTCACTCTCCAGTCTCTCTGTCCCCAACCTGTAGCACTGCATGGGGTTGTTGTGGCCAATGTGTAGAACCCAGCAAACACATCACAAAAGACAAAAAAGACTGTCAAACAGAAAAACAAAGAAAAATTATTTCCAAATAGCAGTTTTACAGGCAAGAAAATCACAAAATGTGGAGTCTGGAAAGAACATTGCTGAGGTAAATGAGCAGTTCTACAGTATTCTCAACTTTTTTCATGAACACAGTTGAAAACATCAAGTTCCTGTCATTTTAGTACAGGCTGGCAGACACAGCAGCATACAGAAAGCTGCGTTTTTCTACCAGCAACGAGATTATGCCACTGCTTCTCAGGAATGCACCTGGTTTTAACAACTCACACCTTCATGACCTTAAGCAAGAACACGATGCAACATTTTAGTTTACACAAAAAAGGAAAAAAAAAAAAAAAGAGAGGAAAACCCCCCAAAAGACAAAAACAAGCCAAAAAATCTAGAGTGCAGAGGCTTTATTTATACTCCACCACAAGCACATCATCCTATTTGCTCCACTCACTACACAGACTCTCCATAGAATATTAGGTCAAATGCAAGGTCCCAGTATTAATCTTCATGGCCATCCATGGAAGTGGTTCAAGATATGTCAAGAGTGCCCTTCTCATTATGTTGGTGACCTCTCTGAACAACTGCTGTTAGTTTCAAGACTCACCAGAGCAAGACTCCCTTTGCAAGGAAAGGCCTTGGAACTCACTAAAGGACCAAATTTCATGCAAATTTCTTTCTAAATTTCTTTCTAAAGACAGTTTAAACCCATACCTAGTCAGGCTTTTCAAAGTCATACATCAAAATGAAAGAGAAGAGATAAGCAAAAAAAGAAAAACATGTTCAGAGAAGAATACTACAGAAGAGGTAAAACAGAAGTAGGTACATGAAGAGTGAGGAAAAAGATGAGAACAAGTTAGCTGAGTATGACTATGCTTTAGAAGATACTGAAGTACCACCTATAAACTATGATAAAGGTCCAATATTTCAATTACTATTATTGCCTAATACAGTGATATGAGTACTGGTTGAAAAAAGGAAGGCAAAACATTTATGTGCAAAAAGTGCACATTGGTAAAATAAAACAAAACAAAATAAAATAAAAACAATTTCCGTCTGATTTCCACTTCCAAATGGAAGAGAAGTTTGCACCTCAGAATTCACAGTATGACACAGACCTAAAAAAGCCTGTCTGATACAGGCAGAAAATTTGGAAAATCGACTCAGGCTTTCCCCACTAAGTAATACTGACCCTAAAAGGACTATCTCTTTGATGTTACAAACCTTAAATTAATTATAACTTTAACAAAAGTATTGTATAAAATAATCTGTTTCCAATTTCTAAGATTATGAAGTAGAATCTTAAGGATTTCCCTAATTATTTTTCTTTGCAACACCTTAGTACAATTCTATTTTCTGTATATTTTTAAAACCAGTAACTGTAGTAATATCCAATACAGTTAAGGCCAGCCTAGATAGCAATAGTTGGTGATTACCAGATCAAAGGCCTTACTTAGATCAATAAGGATAGCTCCTGTACATTGATTACCATCCAAAACTATAAAAATATAATTGCTTACCTTGAGAGGAGCAGTACAAGTGAAATGAAAAGGTCATAATAGGTCAATAATTATTTAAATTAAACTTACATCTTCCTTCATCTGATGGACCAGCTCTTGCACACACTGAAATGGTAGTGATTTGCCAGTTTAAAGAGACATATTAACATGTCAGCAAAGGGCTTAGCAGTAATTGGGTCAGCAATTTTAAGAAGTCAAGGTTCCAGGTTGTCAGCTTCTCCATTTATGCTCCCAATTAATCTTAAGGTATTATAGTTCTTGAGTCAGTATGCACATATCTAACTACTTTTTGATCAAATCTCATTTCAGGTATATACAAAGATAGAATATAGCTATGGTCTGAGATTTTTTCCTACAGTTACTTTTTGAGTTTTCTGCAATACAGTACATAATTTTCTATAATGTCTTTAAAAAGAAAAAGAAAGAAAGAAAGAAAGAGAGAGAGAGAGAGAAAGAAAAGTTATGCAACAAGTCACTATCAAGCTCAATGAATCCTTCAGTAATTTAGCATATGACATTCCAGTGGCCACATTAAATGATCTTTATACTACAACAACATTACTTGGCAGGTTTGTGTTTTCATTCTAATCGTTATGCTAACAGTTGCTTCCTGAACTCTCAGTTGCTATGCTGCACTGTTACTTAAGGTCACAATTTCATATGTCTGTGTTTGCTTTAGGCATCATCTATCAAGTCCTGTGAATTTCATGGCAAGTAGGAACAGACTGAGGAAAAGATGGAGACTCTGGAAAAGAAATGGATAATTCCATTTCATTCTTGAGATATGTCTTGGAAAAAAAACAAAAAAACTCATTTTGGAGGTCTTTGTTCTCATATTTGAAAAACACAGCGTTTATAGCCACAAAAATAAGGAAGAGGATTACACTTCACAAGTCAAAATAATAAAACAGATAAACCAGTATCTAATCAAATATACTCCACTCCTTCGTTCAATTTTTTAAAATACACAGTTAATGAAGAAAAATACTAACTAGTAACAAGAGAAAGTATGTCATTCCAGTGTCATAAGCATTGTGTGCTGCTTTCTGAGGACCCCATCTTTTGACAAAGCTTACTATAGTCTTTGGAAACTCTTTACATACATGAAATAACTAGCACTCAGATGAACATGGTACTTCTTCCCCAAGGTCTGCAGTTTGAATGACAGCTCATTTACCTCCCAGGTACCTGACACTATTGATGAATAATTTTTATTTCTAAAATATTATCTCTTAAATAAAAGAATAGGCAATCTTTTATAACTGCATTTGTTTCACACAAAATACTTCTTCATTATTACTCTGAAGAATTAGTTTAAACCACTAATAATCTTGAATAACTTTTTTTTTTAAAGTGTTTTGGTTCCTTCTTTCTGTGTATCAGAGTTACAAATTTATTTGAGTGTAGTTATCCTGAAGTAAAAAAGTTGGGTCTAAATTTATCAGTGTCAGGAAATAGCTCTTTGCAGGATGGTAGGGAATTTCTCAAATAAAAATTACATTTGCATAGAGAATTTGCATCTTAGAAGTGTAGGGCTAAGGAGGCTCCTTCATGAAATCAGTCTTAGTCACGAAATTCTGATGGTGTGGTAGACACTAGAAAGGAAGTCAAAGAGTATTTCTCTCAGCCTTTTAATTTTCTATTACCTAGTGCCTGGCAATATGAAGCAAAAGATGACAACTCCGAAGAACACAAAAGGAATACAATCGAGGACTTTATAATTGTCAAACTGGGGGGGCGGGGGGAGGGAGAAGTGGAGGTGGGACATACAAGAAATAGAGTCAGAACAGGAAAAGTATGAAGAAGGAAAATAAATTTAAAAAAAAAAATAAATATAGTAAATTAAATAGAAAAATGGGAGAACTTATAACCACTAGTAAAAACTCTCCCTACAGACCCAGTTGGAAACATATGTTGCTAGTAAATACATAATACAGTGGAAAAGCATGCATTCTGTCCTTCACATCATCTAGTGCAGCAGTCAGTGTCTCTATCAGTTCAGATCAGAAAGAGATTTCATGACTATGAAAGTTTTTTACCCATTGACATCTGTGTTAGTCAGCAATGTTCCACATGATGGATATGTCCATGATTCTCCTATGACATTGGGATTTTAAATTTTTTTAAAATTACTATTCAAAATAAGTATTTCAACCACATTAGGTCTGTAAAAGTAAACTCTTGAAATTTAGGAAATGCAAAACCGATGCTGTCCATAAAAAACTAACGGACATGCAAATAGAGGATGAATAATGATATAGTCTACAATTATACAAACACACATCTCCCATAAGATATCTGCCTCAAGGATTTTATGATGCTCAGCAACTAAAACAGAATTCATGTAGCAAATAAGGATTTTGTGCACAGAGGCCTGTCTTATTTGATGTAGCGCTCTGAGGAGGTTTAATGAAAGAGGAAGGGGAGTATGAAAAGTGAATGGACAGTTTCATAGTTAGCACAGTTCAGTGTCACTCTTGAGAAATCTGTCTCTACCTCTGCCACTAGTTCTTATGCAATGTGAAGCACATCACTTAAATCAAACTTCTCAGAGTTATTCTCTTGCTACACACTTCATTTTCTTGAGTGCCTGCACTTAACCAACCCACAGAGATCTGCGAAAGTGGTGTGTCCCTAATTGACCAGTGGTCAATGAAAATTCTAAACACATGAACTACTCTGAAAACTCAGGTCCCATCTATGGCACTCAAAATTAACAATCAGTCGTCTTTTTTCTTTACCCCAAGTCCCCATTCATGAAATTAAACTAATGATATTACTGTAGTGAAAGTGAATATCAATGATTACAAAGTACTCAGATACTAAACTGAAAATAGCAGAGGGGATAAAAAAATAAATTAATTCTGCATTTACTTAATAATGTGATACATGAAGACAGATATCAATCCATTTACAGAACAGATTTTTTAAAAGACAAGACAACATCTGGTCTATACCATACACAGAACCTATGGATAAGCAAGTTTTTTAATCAGTTGGTTACAAGCCATCATAACACATAAAAATAACACAGCTGAGTTAAGTTTAAGCTTCCTATTTTAACTCAATTTCCTAAGTTCTAGGTGTTTAATTTTACAGTCATAGTTTTTCCTGTATGTACTAGTGCAGAGAGCCTTTTTGCGCCAAATTACTGCAGTCTAATCCTGAATGATAGTTTTGTCATAATGGAATTATTCAGTCTATGATCTGATTGATTTTAGACCTTAAATACTGAATCTTAACACACGTAAATTTTTAATCCTTTAATTTCTCTATTCTGCCAGTAATTGATAAGGACAGTCATACTTAGACAAGGTCTTAATTTAATCACCCTGAAAATCAATTAGAAGGTGAAAAGCTTCCTTATATTATTATTATGAAAATTTCCTGATCAAATTCACAATGCAATCATAATCAATGCATGACACTTCACACAATTTTAGTCAATACATAATTCAGTAGTTATGACTTTACCAGTTAAAAACAATACAGGAAAGAATTTGTATCTTAAAAGCACGAATAATTTAAAGGCTCAGTATTAGTGAGATGCAATGTCTCAAATCACCACACTAAAAAATTCTTTACAGAGCTAATCTAAATAAGGGCCAAGTATGCACCAGAAAGCATTAATTTCATTTGAAATGCTTAAAATAATCTCACCAGCCAATACAATGGTAATCCTCTTTGCTGCATCTCTGTTGAAAACTCTCCATAGGATCAGAAGGAAATTATCAGTCCACTATTAAACAGGAGAGGTGAATTAAGTCACCACCAACACTGAAAGGCAGAGGTTCTGAACACTTCCTTCACCTCCATCTTTACCAGCACTGTTGGACCCCAGGCCTTAAGAACAAAAAAATCAAGATCAATGCAAACACAGATCCACTGTCAGCAAAGGAAGAGTTGGTATGTGAACTATTACAGGAGCATGACCCCTACAGATCAATGGGCCCTGACAACATTCACCCAAGGGAGAGGCCACTCCCATAAGCTTTCAGAAGTCATTGAGACTGGGGGACATGCCAGAAGACTGGAAGAATGTTAATGTCACCCCTACCTACAAGAAAGGCTTAAAGGAGTACCAAGGAAATCAAAGGCCCATCAAGACTTCAGTCCCTGGGAAAGTTATGGAACAAATCCTCCCACAGGACAAGTGAAATGACTGGGAAAAAGCAGTACTGATTCTCCAACAGCAAATCATTCTTGACAAACTTGATCACCTTCTCCAATGAAGTAGTATGCTTGCTTGAAGTGGAGCAAGTGGTAGACATTGTTTACCTGGATTTCTTCAAGGCTTACCCAACAGACTCCTACAAAGATGGGGATTCACTTTTTAAAAGGAATCACATGGAAAAGACAAGAGGCAACAAGTCCAAGTTAATCCTGGAGATACTCCGACTGGACACAGAAAAATGAGCCATTGGAGTAATCTTTCTAGGGAAGTGGTGGATTCTCCAACATTGGACACTTTGTCTAGATCATGCTTTTGTCAAGAATGCTTTGACTAGATGATCCTTGAGGTCTTTTCCAACTTGATGTTCTAAGATTCTATAAATCCAAGGAGGGACAGATTGTTTCTGTGCCTGTCCACAAAGAGTTCCTCTAAATAAATAAATAATTTAATACATACAAGAGCTTGTCATATCACAGTCCTTTATGTCACTCTATGTCCTCTTGTAAGTTAGGGTCATTTTATCCATACACAGTGGCCTTTCTCAAGACAGTTAAGAAACAGACTTTACTTCCATGTAATGACACCTTACAGGATAAGTTAAAAATTGGACAAGTTTTTTGTGTCATTTGGAATTAAAGAAGAATTTGAAAAGAGACACAGCATCAAACATAGTAGAATTCCTATCATTCTGTCTTGGACTAGTAGCTGCACTACTAAAAATACAAAAAGAGGGTTTAGTGTGATAACCTAGACAAAAATCTTGACCAGGTGCAATTGTTACTCCTTCTGGCTCTCGCAAAAACTAAAAGTATAAAGTTTTTTAAATAAGACATTAGATATTTGACATTTATGAAAGTCATAAATATTACTTTTTGGCAGTAATATTACTTTTTGGCAATTACTCCTCAAATCCCTGTCTTTGGATTACAAGTTCAGCTATAGTAGCACATAAGAATTCTACAAAAATCTTACAAAGTATTGATGTACTGGTGTGGAAGACCCAGAACTGCACCAGCAAGTGAAAAGCAGTGGAAACAGCAGAGTTGGTTTTTTTTCACCTATCTGGGGTAAAAAGACATGCTTTCAAGAATCTTTTTTTGGTATAGCTCACTTGTGAATGTGACTGCGGTTGTAAATTTACACTACTTTTTAGGCCAACTTTTTATGAGCAAATAGCAGTCAGAGAGTCAGAGCATTGTTCATTTTTTACTTTTGAGAGCTGCAGTATAAAGAGAACAAAGAGTTAGTGTCCTGCAGTTGATGGACTTGAGAAGTTTATTAAGGGACTTTAGATTGGTATAAATTCTGAAACACTATAATAAATGGTTCCACTTTCCCCACCCCCCCAAGAAAAAACAGAATTATTTCTTCGACCTCTAGCATTCCAGCCCTTGCTTTACCTAACATGAAATGAGCCCCCATTTAACACACAGTACATGAATCTCTCACATGCAAAACTTCCAAGAGATGCTTGGCATCTTCCTCCACCTCCTGTAATTATTTCTTTTTAATTAAATAAGGCTCATGCATCTGTGCAGGTTTTACCTTCCATCTTTTTCTTTGTCCATTATTTTCAGCAACCTTTATTTCCCTAAATCTTCCTCCTAACAAGTCCCTCCCCAGCTTCCATCTTTTCTTAGCAGTGCACCAGCACAAAAGTAATCCCAGATGTCATGCCTGATGTAAAACACAGCACTTCCATAGCTATTTCCAGAGACACATTACACTTGCTGCACACAGAAGAGGCAGAGAGTACAGAAAGTCTCCTTGAACTCTCTCTTTCCCTTCTTCATGCTTCTAACTACCACATATAATCCAAGTTTAGGCTTCTTCAGCGAGCTGAACTAATACATGAGAACTCTGTTCTTACTAAGCAAAGGTCAGAACAGATATTAAAACAACAACAACAACAACAAAAAAACAAACCAAAATATTTTTTTCCCTCAGTCACTTTCATTAAATTCAATGATCATTCCTTGTGCAGACTCATATACAAATTTTCTGTGTCACATCCTAACAGCATTTTGTTTGGAGATGAGCAAGAAAAAGAAACAGCAAGTATATATGTAAGATGAGTAAGAAAAAGAAGCAGGAAGTGTATCTGCTTTACTGCTAGAAATAGCTTGGTAACAAATAGCTTGGTACATAAGTGGTTACAGTCTCAAGTTAATTTACAAAACCCCCAAACTTGGTAGAGAGTATTTTTATTGTCCTTGACTAGACAATAACTGATCAAACCTTTTCTTTTGCTAATTCTCAGGTTCATCACCTACAGAGAGAATGTCCACCAAATTTTAAAATAGAGAATCATGTTTGCACAAAATTAACAGAACTAGAGTTATGACAAAAGGGGAAGAACTACTGTCTTAGATGATAGCACAGGTCAGGTGGTATAGTTGCAATAATCAAAAGACCAAATTCTGTAGCTGGTTTTGCACAAGCAGACAGCTGAAACAATGATCTAGTCTGGAAAAGGGCTTTTTCACTGGCAGCTTGATAAAACAACAAGAAAGCTACCACTTCTATAACTTCCAGAGTTGGAACTAGACTATGTTCTGAAAATTGCCATGCACAAGGACAAAAAAAAATTGTTTTGACCATGTGGTACAGAATGTCACACAACAATGGCAAAAATGTACCTTGGCACTAAAGCTAAGAAGATGAAAAAACCCAAATTGCATACCATAGCTTGTGCTGTGCAGTTGATCTGTTAAAGCACAAGAGGTAAATATCTCTTGGGGGGGGGGGGAGAATTTTTTTTTTTTCCTTCCCTGTAGTGACTACAATAAATCTTTCCTAGAATTATGAAAAAAATAAAATAGAGATAAAAAGTAAGTTCTTGGTACTGATGGGTGTCTAACAAACCCAGTTCATCTCAGTGAAAATATTGCACCTGTAACACTGGCAAGGTCGGCATCAGCTTGGCTTATTTGCTGCCTAAATCCCTGTTGTGCCTGTTCAAAAATGTTCTAAGTTGTTTTGTTCACAAAGCAGCAAAGTTCACTTTGTTGTGCAGGATCACTCCTTTTTCTCTGTACACAGCTCCTTTCTCACTCCTTATCTTCAGGCTTCATGGGATTCAGAAGGAAGAAAGGAATGTAGTTTTCAAGATGAAACTTCAAATTCATTTTAAGTACTAGGACAAAATTCTACTTAAAATGTCCGTGCAAACAGTTCTCAGGCAGAAAAAAAAAGGATGATTCTCACTCTTTCTGAAGCCAGACACTTGATGGTGATAAGGAAATACTTTATCTTTCTTTCACAGAAAATAACAACATGGGTTCAAATCATTCTTCTGTGAAGACAAAAGGCATAAAATATAAGAAGCTGGCATAAAAATTAAAATAATTTCCAAGGAGAAGTCCTGTGACAACAACCTAGATAGACAGGATGCAGTAAAATAAGAGGTCTCCAAGAGGTCTTTATGAAGTGTATGATTTGATAGAGAAGCTTGAAAACTAAGTGTCACTATCAAAGTTCCCTGAGATATAAAATGCATTCTCCCTCTTCCCTTCCCCCTGTTGGATACCTTGATGTAACAATTTCTTCTGCAATACAGTTTTTCCCTCCAAAAATTTTTGTTTACCTTCTTCAGTTCAATGTAATGAAATAAAGAAGAATGACTGAAAAAGCTATGTGAGGAAAAAAGGCCGACAGAGAGCAATTTTAATAACATTTGCTGTAAATTTGTGTCCATAGGTTAGGGAACCTATGGAATGGTCAGCCTAACCTTTGTCCTCAGGGACACTATATAAGAGGCCTTATTTAAACACATCAAGGAGATGATGATGAAGATTTGGAACAGTCAAGATGAATTTCTTATAGGAAAATTGTGCCCAACCAACCTGATTGCCTTTTATGATGAAAGAACTGGCTCAGCAGCCAAAGGAAAAAGCAACTGGAGTTGTGTACCTTGGATTTAAAAAGGATCTCAAAATGGTTTCCTACAGGATCCTTGCCATCAGGTTGCAGAAAGAGGTGGAGCACAGGTGGAATATGTAAGTAGGTAAAAAAAAAACAACTGGATAAACAGTAGGGCTCAAAGGCTTTGGACAAGTGGCACAAAGCCCAGTGGGCAGTATTTACAAGGAACTGATACTGGGACCAATTCTGCTTAGCAGGTTTACTCATCAAAATGAATCCCAGGTGATGGGACAGAAAGTACTATGAAAAAGTTTTCAGGTTAAAAACAAAAATAATCGAGGGCTGCAGTGGATAAACTGCAACTCAGAGAAATCTTGACAGGCTGGAGAAATGGGCTGACAGAAACCTTCTGAAAATGAACAAAGGCAAATGCTAGCCCTGCAATGTAATTTTGGGTATTCTGACATAAAATAAGATACTGGCACATTGGAATGAATGGAGCGGAGAGGCAATGAGGATATTTAGAAGACCAAAGTACATAAACAAGGTGCCAAAAGAACACCTTTGGAGCTCTGCAGCAACAGAACAAGAAGCAATGGACAAAGACAGAAATTCTCTGTAAGAGGAAAGGCTGCTCAGATTGGAAACTGGAGCAGTGCTTGGAAATATGCTTGGCCACATATGGGAAAAATCCTCACCTATACAAAGATCTGAAACTGGACTTGCTATGGGCAGGAGGATGGACTAGATGATTTCTCTTCCAACCTCAATTATTCTGATTTAGTGATTTGTTGGACTCGATGATCCTCGAGGTCTCTTCCAAACTTAGTGATACTGTGATACTGTAAAATTAATTTCTAACCATCTCAAACTTTATCAGTAATCATAAAGAGAAATGTTGGAAAATATCTAGAGAAAAAAGAATAGAAACAAAACTCTCTGTATATAAAATTGTCAATCAGAACTCTGTCTATGCAAACTTCCCAAGAACAATTATAAGGCAGGAACTCTTTCTTTCTGAAAGATATGTGGTGCAATGAACATATTTCCTAGTTTCATTGGGTTAATTTGAGTTAATAATAGGATATACATTTGGAAGACATTTTTAGAGGTCACAAAATCAATCTACTTACTCCAAATCAGAATCAATTTTCCCTAGGTTATCCCCTACAAATACTCATCCAACTATTCTTTAAAATCTGCAGTGTCAGAGCTTTTTTATTTTCTTTTTTTCCACAGCAGTGTATTTCTTTTGCTCAACTAGTCTGAATCTTTTAGGACAAAATTCTTGTGAGAAGACAATCTAACTTGCTATAATTTAAGCTTATTGTGCATTGTTCCTTTGCTCATAGTAGACAGGGAGAAAAGGTCATTCTCTCATTTTAAACTATACAATTTGATATACTTTAACACCATTATCATGTCTCCTTTTCATTTTTCTAAAGTATGCCATTTTCCTCAGCCTTTCATCTTATATCATTTCTAAACCTCCAATCTTTTTGCCTTGGTATTCAGTCACAATGCACTCCATAAATTCCTGTTGGGATGCTGGAAAAGGCCTGTTTATTTGGCTCCATAGCCTAAATGAACACATTTGTGCCTTCTACTAACTATGAAATGTTTGCTTACGATTATACAGAGTGGAATTTGGTTTACACTACTACAAAGAGAGTTCACTGTGATGAAGAGCTATGGGGAGATCCAGCACAGAATGGCCACAGCCATTCTCAGCACTTCTGCTCAGAACAAATGTAAACGACACTTGTGCAGTGTTCCATGGCCAACTTATTAAGAAAATATCCTTACTGGAAAGGTTCTCCATTCTGAGAAAAGTCAGAATTTAGCAGTAAAACCACTAGTACAGGTATTTTATTTTTATTTTTTATACACATTTTTTAAGACCACTTCACAACACTAAAAATGTCATTGTAAAAAACCTTTACTTGTAATGCTCAATATATTAACATCTTACCTCATGCAGTTATTTCCTAACTATTACAGAGCTTGCATCATGTAGAGGTTGGCAAAGAGTACATGTTCCAGGCAAGACTAATTTTTAAATTTTTTAAAGGGCATTATCCTGTTTCAAAAAATCTGGACTCAAAGCAAGTCCAAACACAAAAGTTTCTTCAGAGTGGACTGCATTTTGATCAATATTACATGAATAATTTTCTTTTAAAAACAAGTAACATTCAAGAGGAACCAAATTAAAACAGCAGCACTTAATTCATCTGTTTTGAAAATATCACAAAGATTCTTTCATCCACATGAGGAAGTGGATTACTTTATCACTAAATATGGTCCCCCTTCTCACACGGGAATGTGTAATTGTAACCCCTGACATCAAGCTCAAACTGTTTTTTTTCAACAATGCACAGCATATGCTTGAAGGATTGGTTTTGGTCATGGGTAGAGTTGAATCTGCTGATGGTGTATTCAATACCATGCTGACATCATGTCAACTTCAAAATGAAAGTGCTGGCTCGAGCAAAGTATCAGGGGGCTTGAAGTTCAGATTGTAACATGAGAGGCTTCCTGTTCCGATTGCTGGGGTGTTGGTCTTTTCCACTGGGTGGGCTGCTGCGGACGGGGCAGGGAGTTTGCTGGCTTCTGCTGCTGCATTTTGCTGCACTTTTCTGCAAACAGGGTAAGGTGATTGTGCATTGTATTATGTCAGTAAATTCCTTATCTCAATCCAGAGGGTTTTTTTAATGTTACTTTCTCTTCTGTGTAGGGGGAGGGGGACTTTTGAGAGCAAACTGTGTTAACCTAGGGCAGTTTTGCTCTATTTCAGGGAAAGAATAATACAATACCCACAGAACTGCAAATTTATGTTCAATGTGATATTTGAAATTAGTCTTATTTTGGTAGGTCAAGAGGATCGTAACCTTCCACACAACTATCTTGCCACTCTGCAATTTCTCCCTTTTGTAGCAATTGAGCTACTCTCTGCACAGTGTGCAGCTCTTACATACCCTTACAGGCATACTTTCTCTTAAGGGAGCCCAACTATATAACTCCATAGAATGGAATCAAGGAGTTCATTCATTCATGTGTCCAACTGATTGCAATTTCTATCCTTTCTAACTATAATAGGCCCCATCTCATCAGCTCTGACATAGACTTTCTGTCTGGCAATGAATTAATCAGAGGAAAGATTCCAAAAGTGATTTCTCTAATCCATGATAGTACTTTAGACAACTAAATTACAGTCCTGAAACTTCTAGCTCTGGTTATTATATCCCCAAGACAGTCAGGGTTCAATTTTCAACCAGTTGCTTTTGAGCCCAGAAGTTCTTTTCTGAAAGAACTCAAATATTTGGCATCTATTTGTTCAATAAAACCTGAAAACTTTCCTTTTTTGGTCCTTAGGAGCTTAATCCAGTACACTTGTTCTAGGAAAAAAAAAAAAACACCCACCTGTTGCACAGGTTTTTAACAACGTTTAAACAGTGTCAGTGTTTCTATCTGAAGGCATAGTATCCACCAACATACTCAGTAGGGTGCACATGTTCTTTCTCAGGGAGTCATGTTTTCAAAGTAAAATGTGATCCCCTACTCTCTGTAAAACAAAATTAAAGCTGCCTAACCCTCAGGAGTTACTTTTAAGTTATGAATCCTGAATAGAAGGTAGTGCCTCTATTTGGAATAAATTTGATCCTAAGTAGGGCTCATTTACACATGTCAAAATTCATACATCAGTTTTTATCTCATCCATTTGGGGACCTGAAGTCCTAACCTTCAACCAAGGAGCAAAAAGGAATTAAGGAAAAACTCCTTTCATAAATATAACTGTTGGGTTGCTTTGATATTTACATGCACACACACCTCAGCAGTTCAGAATACTATTTTCCATGGATTTTATTCAATAATCTTGAAGGATCTAACCTGTAAGCCTTGGTATGCCTCAGTGAGAAAGTGCATGAAGACCCTAACTTCCCTGCAGAGCAAACTATTCACACCCATTTGAAAGTGGTGAAATTCAGGTTAACACGACATCATGCTCATTATCTTCATTTCTTAAGCTTTTCCTTTTTTTGGACCTAGTCATTAGACTCAGACATTAACGAGACAATAGAAGTATAATTTGAATTGAAAAGATATTCAGACACTTGGGCATTCACAATTCTTTGAACTCCAAGCTTGCCTGTCTACACACTATATAAAATAAACAGTACCTCTCTTGACTTGTAGAGAACCACAAACACAACAGTCTTACTGCAGCATCCTGACACCAGACCAACATCATCACCAACAGCATCACACAAGCCGTACTGACAAAGCAAACTACATGAAATGATTTGTAAAACCTTCAAGCCATTTTTAGAGGGTTCTTAAACTATAAACTTCTGTCTTAAGTAGAATCTGGACTTGAGATCTCCAACTATTAATTCAGAATGATAGCACTTTGCTACATCATGGGAAGATAGGAAGATAAACACCTGAATAGTGCAATCTTCAGAGAAATGGAAGACAGATGAGCTCCTTAGTTGACAAAAAAAAGCACTAACAGTTCCTTTGCCTGGTGGTATTTTCATAGATGTAATGAATGCTGTTGTATCCAAAGAACTTCTAAGGATACGAATAAGTATGAAAAATCAAGTCTATCTATCTCTTTTAGGAAATGATATTACAGACTCTTAAAATGGTTCTTCACAACTTGAAGAGCTAAGAAGTTGCATGTGGACAGTTCTGGCAGAAGCAATCCTATTTTTTACCTGACTTCCTCTCATCTAATGTGTACTCAGAGCACATCTTCCTGTGCAGCTGGAGGCTTTGTTACAGACAGAAGGATGCTGCTTAGTGTAGCCAGTGCTTACTGCCTGATTTTTTAATTTATTTTTTCTTTTAAAGAAGAATTTGGAAAATTTCCCAGATAATACATCTGCCCCTATTACTTGCACCTTGGAATGTAAGACCAGCCAGGTTGGGAGTAAGTACAACTGCATTTATTAGCAATGAATAAACTGATCTATCTTTTTCTGGATTAGCAGTGGGAGATCCCAGACACACTAAGAAGCCTCTGTCTGCTGACTGACACGTACAAGCTGGCACACTTTTGTGTCAAAAATGTACACAGCTGCATGCACACTAAAGCTGTTCCATCTATAAAGCACAATTGCCAACTGCTTGTCTTCAGAGATGGGTAATAAGAAAGGGCCTCAGCAACTATGCAAGTGCAGAGTACAATTAAAGAATGTGTTTCATTTCCTTCAGTGTCTTCCTTTCTGAACTCCCCAAGATTTGCTGTAATTTTCCCTCCATCATGTTTTGGAAGAAGGACTGATGATGCACGTAAACCCCTAGATTTCTGTTTGCCAAAACCATTGAGTTGCCAGGCACCTGAATCACGCATTACCAAAACAGGCTGATTTAACCCAATTGCCAGTCATTACCAGAAGATGTCTGGACAAATCACCTGGTCTGTTTTGGTTCTACGTCATCTCCAGATACTCAAGACTACTAGCTGGTAAAAAAGAAAAATGTAATTCAAAGCATTAATAATATTTAACTACACAGGGTTACCAACCATCAGGTGCCAGTATGAAGGGAGATTTATTTTATCTTCTCTCAACCTGTCTGTCCAAACACTCTCACATTCTCCTAGTCAGCTCAATAAACCTTATTCAAGGCTCACCTTATGGAGCATGACCAAATCGCAGACTGAACTGGCACTTGGGTAGGTAAGTGTTGGGCTTGCTTGGTTACAAATAGACAGGTATGTCTGTCTGTAACAAGCCCAGTAGTGCAACACTCTCTTCATTAACACTCTCACAGATTTCTGACCAGAAGTAGGAAGTTCAGTGATGCTCATAATTCTTTACCTGGTTGATCAAACTGTTTAACTACACTGCAGTGATAGGGCTAACTGAAGCTCCAGTGAGGAAAAACTAACTCACAATTCCTTTGCTTTTTATATCATCATGACTGACAAAAGAAGAAAAGCATCCAAGCTTTTTTTAGTAAACACATGGTAAAGGGAGTAAACTCTGAAGTCAGGAATAGCATTGAGCAATTTGGATGAAGAAGGAGCCCAACAGCTGTTCCTACAGACCCCTGTACAGAGACAGGTTTTGCAAGTCAACATGGTGTCAATACTTAACTAACACATTATCACTTGTTTTTGTTATTTGACTGTCAGTAAGCACCTAGAAAGAGAAATAATTGAAGAGACCTTCAAGTTGTTGTTTTTTAGTCAGATTCAGTGAGTGATCATAAAAAGACAAAGAAGGGAGATTTTTGATTAAAACCAAACAAACAAACTTGAATTTGCACTCATGTACTTAAAAGTACCAAGATACCTGTGCACACACATTCTTGCCAAAATTAACTGCAGTGACCCAGAAGACAAGAGATGTCACAGATGAGTGCTCTTCAAATCTTCAGTGCTCTTTTGCATGTCAACAATGCTGTGTGGGTTTTGCAGGCTTTGTACCAGGTTAAGTTGTATTACACTGTGGTGTGGCCTTTGCACCATCAGCATGCTGTCTGATGTGTGGTCTCACCATTGCCTAGAGCCCTTTTGGATTTCCCCTTGCTGCTGTAGGTTTTATGGCACATCCCTTTCATACTTCATCCACATCAATGCAATATTTCACCTATACAACTCTACAACATCTCAAATGTGCAGGTTCATTTTAAAAAACCCAAACAACCCACCAAACAAACAAACAAAACCCCCAAACATACTGTCTATATATTTGCTTTATCCAAGAAATGAAGGCATCAGCAAATTATGAGAATCATAGAACATAGGATAATTGGTCTGCTTCAGTGCGAAAAACTCTCTGTTCCAAACTAACTGACTAATCAGAAAAGAGAGGAGGCAATACCCAAAGCCCCCAAAACAGCAGACTTCGGTCAGATTAGCATGCCTTTTTCTTTCCATGACAAAGCAAATAGGGTCGTAACACAAATGTTCTGAACAAGGAAGAGAGCATTTTTGGAGTTTCCATGCATCTTCAACAATCCTCAAAAAAAGATACCAAAGAAAACATGCCTTAGTACTCACAGAAAATTAACTGAGAAGTTTTTATCCCAGAAAAGTAAATAAGGCCCATTTATGACTAGGAAATGAGTCAAATATGCAACAATATTCATCATCATCGTGTCCAAAGGCAAGGGAATACAAATCCCACAGGTCCAATAACATTTTCCACAGGCTTTTAATGTAAGGATCAAAATAGCCCATATATCACCAACAATCACCTTATGCTTGTAAATTAAGAACTACATATTTTATGTATGAAATATTCCATAGAAGATGAGAATCAATGGTAAAACAAATGCAAAATACCTTTGGTACATTTTGTAAGTCATTTAATTCATTTACCTGTAAAGTAAGTATTGGTAGGGAGAGTGGAACTAGAGAATCTGTAATATCCATTTCCTGGGAAACGAACCCCTTTCATTACTTCTGTACTCAATGTAGCTAAAGATGCATCCATCCTTTCCACCTGGTAGACCGGAGGAGGTCCATTAAGTTCTTCAGGTTCATTCCAATTTATCTTTACTGTTGTGCTGTTTATTCCTTCAATACGAGGGGCACTAAGTTTTCTTGGAGCTGTGCATTAAAAAAAAAAGGCACATTAAATATTATCTAGGTATCATTATTGCTCATAATATTTGGGAAATAATTTATTGCATGTCATTTTTCCCAAACATCCTGCTTCAGTTTCTGACCATCTTAAAAAAACACAGCTATCAAAAAAAGCTTAATTTAAAAAGTCCAGACAAACAAAGAAGAAAAAAAACCCAACAACTTAATCTTTAAGAACTTACTTCTAATTCCAAAAGACATACCTTGTTTGTTTATTCAGGCTTTGGATAAATGTCCAAAATATTTATATATTGTTTTCACAATCTTTAAGAAGCTACATGAGTGTCTTCATAACCAGTCTATTTGTGTTCCTTCCTTGATTAGCTTTGCATGCCATACTCATTGTGAGCATGTATCTGTATGACTTTCATCATTGGATTTGAGTGAAAGACCAAGGGAGTAGGTGGACAGCAAATTAACTCTTGTTGCATCTCAGAAGCAGTCTTTCATTACTGAACTTACCAACAGGAGGATAACAGCTCTTTATTCACATAACTGAAGGTCCTATCAGGTCATGTAATGTCATGGTGAACACACAAGACCTTAGCATACATTCAGATATTTATTCAGCTGCAGAAAATGATCCTCTCAAACTTTTCTCCACCAACAGTGGTGCACAGTAAGATTTCACAGAAATTTGCTTCCATGAAAGTTATCAGCATAAGACAGTTTTAGCATATAGAATGGTCCTCCTGCCATTAAAACCCAAACTCTGGCATTCTTTTAAACATTCTGATAACACTGGCCACTCTCTAGCTGAGTTATGATCAAATTTTATTTATTTATTTTTAAAAACAATGTTCAGTAAGCCACTGGAGGGCAGCATGACCTGGTTGGATTATGGTGAGATGGCCATACAGGTGGGAAGGAAATGGACCATGACTGAAACAATAACAGACATCATCTGGAGAAGTATAAGAATGCTCTACTACCGAAAGAATCTACATCCATCTTATCTTGCTTTTTTCCTTCCCCTCCTTTCCCTGATAAAGGCTTAACAACAGAAGTGAAATACAACACCAACTTGTAAAAATTAGCTTTTCCCATAATGACATTGCAAAGACCAATATATGCTTTTCAAGTACACTAAAAGCTGAATTAAAATGTGGGCCTTCAAAATCTGGCATACTACTTGACAGCACAGCATTGCACATAGCATGAGTTCATTAGAGAAGAAGAGATTGCTTCATTTAGAATGAATTAGTAACATCCTTTGAAACATTTGTGCATTTCCAAGATTATTAACATGCTTTTCCTTTTTACCTGTAGTATGTTGCTGTTTTTTTTCCTTTCTTCCATTTTATTTGTCCCTTCCATCTAACTTGGTAAAGATTATTCTTAAAGAAAGCAGGGAATTGGGGAACTGGGAAACTGCCAATGACACTATCTGCTGTAAATTCCTGCTTAGGCATCATTTGTGATTTCACAATCTAATTAGTATCTCACGCTACGGTAGAAATTTACAATGTCAAAACTGAAGTAATGCAGTGTGAGGTCATAAGCTTTCCTGTGTAAGTAGGGCCCAGCACTAATGAATTGTGGTATTAATGTACAAGTTTAAATAGAAAACATGGCTTAACAATCAAAACTTCACCTTTGAGGGAACAAGTATACGTCAGCATTTTAAACGTGAACATAAAGAGGCAGAGCCCTCTGGTTCAGCTTACTGATGGTAAAACAGAAATGCTAAAATTCATTCTTTCTAAACCATAGACTGACAACTAACACTTGTGACAATAACTGTATCTTCCCTTAAAGTCTAGTATTAATAAATGGCAGTTACTTGGACCATAATTATGGCATCTCTGATATCCAAACCTGAAGCTTTTATGGGGTTTATGCAATTAACTACTTAAATGCATCGTAACACTTGCTTCTCTGACAGGGAAGTATTGATTTTTTAATCATTTTCCAGTCTCCTCTAGCACAAATAAATGTACTACAGTTACAGTTAATGCACTGTGTACACGCATTAAACACTGGCATGACACAATTTATTATTTTGTGATATATGGAACAGAAGCCTACCCTTTCAGAAAGTAACATCCTTGCTATAACATTAGTATTTAAAATACAATCCAATTGATGCTTAAGAATCATTGTGCATCAGGACAGTGGAAGACTGTACATGATAGTTACAGAACTTAAAAAAACACCACCAGAAAAAACAAACAACCCACAAAACAGAAAACCAAACTCTGCACAGGAAAGGCAAGACTGGAATCTGTAGGACTAGCCCAGCAGGATACTAAATGTTGAAATTAAAAATATTCAAGACTAAAAGAAACAGTATATATTTTCCTAAAGGTGTCACTGTGGTACCTGTAGCTACTTTCTGAAAGATGAATTGACTATAATTTTACTTACAATTTTTTTTAGTCACATCCTGTTAAGACACATCTGTCAAAATAATGAGCATACCACATTTTAGTGGATTCAAAGTCACATTTTGTGTATTTTAATTATGTAGTTTTAATGTCTTGCTATATTATACATATTTAATATATTATAAAGCTAAAATAGTATTTAAAAGCCCATGATTGCTGCATGCCATTGTGTAGCAGAGGCCACAAAAAAGACCAATAAAGACAGATGGTCCATACAGCTTATGTTGAAGTCATATATCTAAATATAGATGTTGCTACACAGGTCATTACAAATAAGCCTTTCCCATGTGTTTATGCACACACATGTACATAAAAATGAAGTTGGTAAGTAAAGAGCAGTTAATTTTGTTTTGTTTGAAATAATATCATTTTAGTTTTAGACTCAAAGACAGATGCCAGCATTTCACTCTGAACAGATGGTAATTCCATCTAATAGTGCATCTCTGTATTAGTAAGGTCTGTTGTGTATACAAACAGTAATAAACACTAGGTAAGGATCAAAATAAATTTTAATTGTTGACATTAAATTCTGGCAGCCATGGTTCTAAGGATACAATATTCCTTTCTCAAGTCTGTCAGGTTTACTAATACAACTACTAAAGGTTTTCCCTACTCTGCCAGACTCTTGTCCCAGGAATAACATCTTTACACTGGGGCTAAATTTAACAGGCTTACATATGTTTGAATAACTACTATTAAGCATACTGTTGGTAGGTATTTGTGTGCCTTTCCACAGAAGCCTTCAATTCACCAATCTGAGTATTTCAGGAAAGTAACAAACACCAGTATGATTTTTAATTGCTGTTCAGTTGAATTTGAAGCAGAAACACTGGCAAATTTGAGGACAAAAAGACAAATTTGAGGACATAAAGAAAATACATTGGTTTTCATCTGGAGTTTGCCCCTTGCAGGTAAAATTACATGCCTAAAGACTGAACATCCATTTCATTTTTGCGACAAGTTATTAGTCCAGAGGACCCTGCTATTACCATAGCATTTCTGGCATGATCTTGTCTTTCTCTGCACTTCATGATAGTATTAATCATTTCAATAGTAAATGAGTCAAGAAATAAAAATACTGTCAGAAGGCTTAAGTATTATTTTTCAGATGATTCTTTAGAGTCCATTTTGGGCTCTGCTCCAAAAAAAGAATAAAAGCCACCCATAATGGACATCAAAAGAAAATTTAATAACAAGGATATGCTACAATCATATTTCCTTAAAAATACATGTAATACACAGTATTTTTTAAAAATCATGAAAAATATACTGCTTCCACCATATGGGACAACCAACGACTCACCAACCGATTTAAGATGCAGCATATTGAGCTGACCATATGTTACAGTGCTGTTGAATGGCTGAGTGATTCATGCCCGTCACATTCTAGTATATCAATTAAAGCTCCTTGAAGTCTGCATGATTTGTGTCTCTGTTATTAAACCCTGCTAATTCATCCCACTTACACATCTGTTATAAATCTCTAGGAGTGCTGCATGATTCATGGCAATCTGTGAGCATGGTACAGCAAATTCTTCTCCTTGTAATTAACAGTAAATTGTTTTACTGCCATGCAATGAATTTTTCAGTTATATTGCAAATGAACTCCTAAATGCACGGTTCTTTCCTAAGGACTGACTTATATTATTAGGCAATTAAAAACTATTGCTTTGAACCAAAAGCTTTTAATCAAGAGGAATACAACTTAGACATAGCTTTTAAACCTTGCAAATATGACAGAGAGGGAAAAGAACAAACTGAGCTGTTTTCTGAATTAAAATACATGGTTGGTAGGGCAGAAGATACAAGTAACTTTTGAGTCCCTAACTTCCTCACACTCAAAGAGAAGTTTAACTACAGCTTGAACACTTGGCAAGACATGTTTGAGCAGATACCATTTATCTCAGAAGTTACTTAAGTCATCTGTCATTAAGAAATTTCTCAGATTACTTTACACTTTTCTATTTGTTAAACAGTGTCTTTCGTCTTGAAATAAATAATTGGATAATTAGCCAAGCTGAATCATCAGAGGATTCCAATGCTGCTCAAGTGTTCTTGTCAAAGGTGAAGCAAATTCATTTCAGCTTTGCCTCTGCAGCCTTCTGAAGAGGCTTTGATTTTTTTTCCTGCTACATTCTTGGCAGCAGCCTCAAATTCATGAGTCCATACATCAAGTCAGTAGTTTAACAACAAATGAAATTAAATTCAAAGAAGGGAAACTAATTGAAGGACAGCAACAAAAGTGTTTGGTAATGTGCTTTTTAATATGGCATGCCACATTTGCATGATAATTTTTCCTTTTTAGCATGGAGTAGAAAGTGACTAGCTTAATGAGGGATTATTCAAGACAGGAATGAACAAAATGCATTCATAACTAAGAACAAAGATTGTATTATGAAACGGAAACAGGCAACTGCCGAGAAGTAACTGGATGATTGGTTTATGCATTATGAATAAAAAGGTAGAAAAATATTTATATTAGTATTCACTAATGACTATATATACAAGATTGTTGTAATTAAAATTATAAATTAACATATTAAGAGTGCTTGTTTAATCACTTTGGGTCCTATTCACAATGAAGAGACTTATGTACATGCATGCAAAACAATTGCTGTTTTCAGGCCAGCAGCAAGCGGCCCTCGTATTTGTCTTCTTAACAATAGAAAAAATACATTACTTATTACCTGTTTAAGGTTTATCTGTGATTTCATAATTGAGGCGTAGTATTTCATAGAAAAGCAGTCTATGATAGGCATAAGCAACTGCTGTATTGCCATAACAATTGCGTTGAGGGTTTTTGAAAAGAGGTTGCATCGGACCTTATTCATGAATGGTAAAAATGGACAAATCACTCAGATTAAAAGGGTAATCAAAGAGAAAATGACATCAAGGAGTGTAAGACAGCCCAGAAAGCCCGTCAGCATCATTAGCCCAGCAAACCCAGAGGCAACTCCAAAGCCACCAATACAACTACTTGCAAAATCTGCCAAGAAGCCAGATGCAGCTGGTGCTGGAAGAATATCTTCTACAAATTAGCTTCTGAACCCTGTAATTGCCATCAAAAGCAAAGGATGAGGAATAAAATGTGTTAGAGTAAACGGCAGCAACCACAAAGTCATATTTTGGTGAATCTTTAAAAATGCTTTTTGAAGTTGGAAAAAAAAAATAAGAAGGGCAAAGGAAAGACAAATTTAATTACAAGATATAAGCCTAGTCACACTACAGTTAATGAAATATACCTGTATAGATTATTTAAGGCACTCTGACTATCTGATTGGAGAGGGATAGAATAAGCAATTTACTAGTCCAAGCACCCATACAGACAGTTCCATCCTGTTGAAATATCAGAAACTGATGGGCATAAAGATGTTTCTCTGCCTAACAGAAAAATTTGGAAAACTTAGATTTTTTTTTTCCCTTGGTAAATACTGCAAAGAATAATGCAAGCAATTCATGATTTTATGCAAACACCTTGCCAAAATAAAACCACTTTTAAGGTTCCAGGTCTTTCACTGGTATCAGCTAGATTTGTTTTGGAGATTTCAAGGTACCAGCTCCTATACAAGATAAAACTTCAGAGTAAGAAGCATTTCAGGGGAAAATAAAATAGCCTAAGAATGACAGGTTCAATGCCACTCTCAGAAATAAACAGGAATTTGAATACAGGAAGTAAAATACAGCTCTAGATGTTGAGATGAAAAATGTGTAATTACTGTCCAGTATTGCTTTCAGCTACATACATGCAGTTCCACTTGATGATCATGGGGTAGCAAAGGAAAAAAAAAAATTAAAAAAAGGCAGCTCAAATTGGATTTCAAATTTTTGAAGTATTAAATATGATATTTTTTTTCTCACCCATCATCCAAAGGTTTCAACAGCATGCGCACAATATGGCAGTGCATAAAACGTATTTGAAATACCACAAGGATTTTGGAATGCACATCTGTTACCATTTAAAAGACTGATCAAAAAAGAATGAAACATTAATTATATGAATCTTTAAATGACAAAAATTTCTGTATTTTTAATCTAAACATGTCGAATTGAGATTCCCTTTCTGTCGAGTTACCTTCTCTCTGATTAACAAATATGAGTTAATTCTCTTCTTCCATTACCCTGACATTCTTCCTTTGATCTTTCATTCCAATGCTGCATTACCACATAATATTGATGTTCCGACACTCTGTACCATTCTTGGAGCTGGTCACACACCAGGCATACCTGTGCAAGTTCTTTTATTTCACAGCTATTTTTCTTCCTGCTTTCATATGCATTTGTGACAGGCTCCTCACAGCTCTTATGAAAAATAACTTGATTCTTAATAATTTTGTTTTACTGTTTGCTTCCTCACTCTCTCCCCCCTAAAATTCTTCCAGCTTTTCTTTTCTTATTAATATTTATAAATATTGTAGGAGTATCGATGGCTGAGAAAGAGATTTTTTTTGCCCATCTGGCAGACTTGGAATAACAGAATCTCAGAATTAAGGCCGGAATAGACCTTTGAGATCATCAAGTCCAGCTTATGTCCCAACTACCACATCAACTAGAACATGTCACCAAGTGCCACATCCAGTCTTTCCTTAAACACCTCCAGGGATGGCAACTCCAACACCTCCATGGGCAGTGTCTAATTGCCCTTTCCATGAGAAGTGCTTCCTAACATCCAACCTAAACTTCCCCTGTCACAGCTTCAGGCCATGCCCTATTGTCTTGTCACGAGTTGTCTGTGAGAAGAGCCTGACCCTCACCTTACTACAACTTCCCTTCAGGTAGTTGTAGAATTTGATACAGCCCCCCCTGAGTCTCCTCTCCAGGCTAAACAACCCTCCCTCAGCCCCTCCTCCTAAGACTTTCCCTCCAGTTCCCTTCACCAGTCTCTTTGATCTCCTCTGGACCTTCTCCAGCACCTCAATACTCGAGGTGAGGCCTCAAGTAGAGAGGTAGAATTACATCCCTAACCCTGCTGGCCACACTATTCCTGATACAAGGTAAGATGCCACTTGCCTTCTGTGCCATCCTTGCTTTTATTTGTTGTGTTACACTATATAGAAATAAACATGTTGCCAGAGAAAAAGAATGATAGATTTTGAAAAGTATTGAGGTTTTTATAATAATATTGAAATTAACCTAATGGGTATGAACAAAGCTTTAAAACAACTTGAGACTTCTCATGGTGAATTTCAGAAGGCATTAGCAATTTCAAAAGCAAGACAGTTGGACATGCCAAAATCACAGTCATCCAGATATCCATTGATTCAAATGTTCATATGATAAATGACTACATTTCACACATGGAAGGAGTGGAGATGGTTTTTTGCTATCCTTCTCAGGATCAGAGGAGAATTAGTCTAATTTACTATAACCTCTAGCCCAACTTGGAACACGATTCAAAGCTCCTGGATTGTGTTACGATGCAGGGCAACCATCATGTTGGAGCACATTTCAGTTGAGACTTCTATCAAGAATCTCCCTTTGCCAGGGCATGAAGAGGGACTGGCATGTAGCCAAGGAGGCTGTCTCTGTGCCAGGGAGACATTCCTTCATGAAACACAACTCCCCAACAGCCCTAGAAAGACAATTTTAATGTCATTTTGCACCCTTCAATGACATGGAAGGATATTAATGGACCAAGACCTGATAATCCATTTTTACAAATAACAAGGACTGGTTTCTCCAGTCCAGTTTGAGCTTACTTTGCTCTAACAGTCATCAGATGAGCAATGTTTCTTCTAAATTTTCTTTGGAAACACAGATTTACCGAACTCCCCTAAGTGGACCGTGCATGCACACAAAACCAAACTGTGTGGAGATTATTAAACCATTTTCTCTAGAAATTAAAAATGTGAATGTCAGAATATAAAACTACATGCAAAATTTAAGTACATTACTCTTTATAAAAGTTTGTCAAAATTTGAGACAGTGAGTTAGCATTCTTTAAAAAGATAAAAAGAAGCCAACACGGGACTGATTCTTTGCTTTCAAGGCTCACAACTGTAAGCAGGAAAAGCCTGCACTGCAAAAGATCTAATAAATAGGGACATGTCTGTTATTCTATTTTGTATTCTCTTGTCTTCTCTAATGTGATAGGTCTTGAAGTATTAACACAATCAGGGAGGAGATGGTCATAAACAAGCTGTCAAGCATAACTAAGCTATTGTTTCTGAATCTTTTAATAAATGTATAAATGCAAAGTTGGATCAATTGTAGTAATAAAGTGTTCTGTTTAGGCCAGATTTGTTACCATGGTTATCAGCACAGACTGGAATGCTGTTCCTTGGACAGCTGTGTGGTATGGGATAAAGTCATACTCATATGAGTAGGAGGCTCTGTAGATGGCTAGCTTGAGGCAAGCAGTGTAAGGAAACAAAATAAATTTTGAAGTCAGCATTTCAGCAAGAGAGAAAACTGACAGAATAATCTTTGCCCACTGAAACACGAAGACTGTTTGGTGAATCGAGGAACAATTCATCTATTTTCCACTTCAGAATAAACAGAAATGAAAGTAAATAGACAGATTAAGAACAGAGAGTAGAGTATAGGTAATATCCAAACACCTTAGATTCCACTTTAGTTCATGCATAGAAGGTATCTTGATTCCTGGTTCTGGGCAACACCTCATTTCCTGTCTGGAAACTTGTATATCTCTGCATTTATTATACAGAGGATCTTTGATGGAATTCAGGCAGCCGAAATACAGCCCAGGGAGCCCAGGAAAACATACTGCACAGCAGAAAATTTCCTACAGGCAACCAAATTACATAAGAGAAGCAATTTCAAACACCATCATCACAAAAGAGAGAGGACAACACCACTAATTGCTAAATTAAGTAAAACTAATACTGTGAAAGTAATGAATGTGTTTTAAATACCTATGCAAAAGCAAACTGCAATGTTAAGCAGTCAGCTCTCTGCAGGTGGTCACCAGTGTGTCACAAAGCATGGATTCGGAGTTTATATTTATAGTATTAAAGAGCTGTACTGACTCATTCCATGAGTAAAGAGACTTACTGAACTGATTTTCCTAATGATTTCTCTCTTGAAACTCTCTTGATCCTCTGATGTCTAAGTAGTGAGTTCTTTCCAGCTTTTCCTTCAAAGTAAACACAGGCTTTCACCACCTCTGTCTTGTTCTCATGCTTATTTCCCCCTAAATTTGTAGAAAGTTAGTACCTTGGAAATTCATGATGTATGTGGTTGAAATTAACTCACAATCTGAAAATGTATTAGGGTACACAGGCACACATACGCACTTTCTTAAGCATTGTTTCCATAGGAAATCATGATTATATACTTCCACAGAGAAAAATCTCATAAATCTCAGAGGCTAAACAGACATTTTCAGCAGACACAAAGCAGGCATTTTGCTTCTAATTCAGGCAGACTATGTACATATGTCAGTTTAGTAGAAAAACCATGCAACTCTCCCTTCACGGGTGTGCTGGTTTGAGCTTTAACTGGAGTTTAAAAGCTCTAAGGATAGCAGATTGGGATTCCTCCCTCCTCTCCTTTCCTAGTAAGGACAATTTAAAAAAAAAAAAAGGGGGGGGGGGGGGGGGAAAGGGGAGGTAAATTCACTAAGGAAATAGTCTGAAATAGGTTTGGAAGTAGAGGAGGTTAATTTTTAACTCTCTCTCTATATATATATATACATATATATATATATATAGCAATAACAGAGAGGGATCACAAAGTAATGAATAAGGATAAATAGGAAAATATACAAAACCAAGCCTGAATGGGCTGGTATTTCCCTGGATGTAAGTGGATTCAGTTCTTTAGAAAGCATGGATACAGCTTGGAAAATAGACCCTGACCACATGGTCAGTGCAGGAAGCAGCAGCAGCAGATGATCTCTCTCAAACAGGTGAGGCAGGAAAAAGTGAAATATCTCTGCCCTTTGTATAGGCTTGCTGGACAGGAAGGAGGAGTCAAATAAATCACCTTTGACCCAGGGGACCCCTTCTCCTGGGTAAGGGGAAAGCCAAGTCTCTCTCTGCCTACCTGCTTCAAGTTTCTTTTGTCCACCTGGGGGGTGGGTTCTTTCCACCCCCATCAAGGATGGTTGTAACCCAGCACAACGGGTTAAGAAAAGCATTGGCGTAGCATGTGCATTTTCCATGCTGTCATGCAAACATGACTGAGAAACCCCAGCAACAGATGAACAATGTCTTAGCATCAGAAATTAATGAATGGATTCAGCCACATTTACCATTTAAGTAAATGGAAACAAAACCGACATATCCGTAACTTGCAATTGAGAGAGCAGTACACAAATCCTCCTGAGATAATAGTGCACCTTAAACCTTCACTGAAAATATTTTGGTTTTCATCTGTCAAGATAAACAAATAATAATTAAGGAAGTCACTTTGTATTAATACAACACCTACTCCTGTCACCGTGCATCAAACTATGATCATCTTAATGGTATTCATTAGTGAACTGTGTATCAGATTTGCACTTTGATACAGACTGTTTCCTTACCAGCTGCCAAGGTTTGTCCCATGCCTGGCTCACTGGTTACACAACCAATTTGATTGCAGAGAGTAACAGTAAAGTTGTATGTCCTGTAAGGTTTCAATCCTGTCACTACATAGGATAGCTCATGAGCTTCAGCTATGTGCAAAACCTGCAAAGCAAACAGATTTGAAAATGACAGTTGGCAAATAGTATTTATACTTTTATTAATTGATGGCACATTCACTAACAAGAAACTTGCCACTGAATTTGAAGATTCCTTCATTTAGATGTGGAAAACCCTGCAAAGACTGAGGCAGAGGATTGTTTTGGAAAATCTGAACAAGCCAGGATTTAGGTGATAATACTTCCCATCACACTGTTTTATGAGGTAATAAGCCAGTTCCTGAGTGGATAAATGAGGAAACAAAGTTATTGCCTCATAAAACTGTGTGGTGGTGCAGTTATCACTCCAAACAGTGCAGCTACAAACCAGATGACGAAGATGACACTATTAAGTGGTGAAATCTGACCACCATTGAATGAGTGACATGATGAGCGGGCATTAGGAGGGAGGGGAATAACTGATACATGCAGACATTTGAAACTGCTTTACTTGAACATTATTTTAAGCTATCAGAGAGAGTGGAACTGAATAAGCTGATGTATTTTAGAAAAGTTCTTATCAGATGTTTATTTAGGTGAAAAATCTTGCAAGCCTGTGACCAGAAGCAATTTACATTTCTGTATAATTGCAACAGAGCCAAGAGCAACAGCATCCTCACTTCACAGACAAATAAACTGAGGCCCATCTATGATTCCACTGAAAGAAAAGATCAGCTCTGAAACAAGAAGTACAACATCATCCCACACACTGATTACCTATTATGTTCCTTTGCTCATTCTTAAGCTTTTAGCAGACTACTAGTGCCATAGTATTTGTTCTCCAAACCCAGTCATCCCAGTATTTTAAACCCACATATTTAGAATTTAGAGTTTGGTTTCTGCTCTTTTAGTTTTCCCCACTTCAAAGACTTGTCCATTATCCAGAAGGCCAGACAGGTACCTTCTTACTGAAAATGTAGATTCCTAGAAAACAACACGGCTTTAAGCATATCAGCAAATACAGAAATAATACAGAGTCAGAACCTGCTCATGTCAAGACAATGTAAATATTGTTGCTCAATCTCATCCCTCCTCATTTTGAATTTCACCCACTAGTGAAAAAAAGTCAGCTCAGGAATCTGACTTAAAACCTAAAAGTAGTGTATAATATCACCAATCACTCAAGAAAGAAATAGATCAACGTTTATACAGAAAATCGGGGAAACAATTCATCACTATGTCAAGCAGGACATCAAGCTATCAATTTTACTAATACCAGTTAGGAAAAACTTAATGTAACTAAGAATAATACCTGAGAATATGGTAGCAAATCCTTTTGTTCAATTATCAAACTGATGCTGTATCCCATCACTTCTCCTCTTGCTAAATTATCTTCAGGTTTTTCCCATGACACATTAAGGGAATATGGTGAAAGAGGGAATACTGATGGAGATGGCATGAACACTGGGGCTGAAATAAAATTAGTACGGTAACATTCATTTTAAAAGTGAGCAATGTGTGCAATGCGAGCTTTCCCAGTGTATTCGTAAAACACCATTTCAGACAGCTTTCTCTTTCTTTTTTAACCTTATTTTCAAGTCCAACTGGAATTTCCATCTTATTTTAATAGCAGATAAAAAGCACATCACCAATCATTCTCCTGCTTGGATAAAACGTGGGATAAAACTCTGCAAATGTCTACAAAGAAATACTAATCAACACTAAAGTCCTAACCCCTGAAGCAGGTAGGAAAGTACATACAAATGAAAAGTCTTCAAGAAAAAACTTCCTGCAACCTGGGAAAAAACTGATAAAAGCAAAAAATGTTCAATACTTCAGCATCTTAAAAGCAATTTTGTTTGCTAGGCCAGTTTGAAATTAACATGTCTCTCACTTCTTACAAAAACAGTTCCCCTGACTTCCGTAGTAAATCTGTAAAAGGATTGTTTGCACTGCAGTTAAATCCCCACCTGATTACTCTGTAATAATAGGATACCAACTCACAGCACTTCTGCTATGTACAAACAACACTGCACTAATGGACCACTTCCCAAATACAATTTAACACTTTTATAACATATAGCATTTAAGAACAGATAAGCAGAAAGACTCATTTTTAAAGGGGAATTAGTTTAGTCTCCTGCTCCGTAAGAGCAAATGTCTGAGGACATAATTTTGAAGCTAACAGCAAACAAATGCATCAGTGATGTAACTGAGGTGTTTAATTGTAAAATATAGGCTCTATATGCATAAAACACTTTTTCTAATGAAAGCATAGAAATAGCTATTTTTTTTTTTTAAATGTATAAAGTAGCAAGCTCTGTGAATACGAACAGAAGGTTCATAATAAGAGTCATTGTGAACTGGTTAAACTTCTGGAAAGAAACCAACCCATATTGTGACACTTGGCCTCTGCAAAAGCATACCAAAAGTTTCAAGCACTATACTCCTGAAAGGGTAACCTATTCAAAAAATTTCTTTCTAAAAGAAACAAAGCCTCAGTTCATGAAAACTCATTAGAACCCTCTTTCTGAAAAGATACATCTTCTTGGACAACACTCCTGATTGAAGTGTTAATACATTTGTGACAAAACTGATCTTTTAAACACATTTTTATACTTTAAAGAACAACTGGGGAAACAGCAAAGAGTTCAAACATTGCTTGGGAGATTTTGCAATCTTGTGATGAAATTTTGCTGTTATTGACCAGAATAATTTTCAACAGTATGATGTTATGATTGAGAAAATGTTTTTGCTTAGTGTTCTAAGTACTGAGAAGCATTGCTAGACACATTTTAATAAAAATTCAAATCAATACCTACCAGCCTCTCCTGTTTGTCCTGATCTCCAGTCTGAAGACACACTACCTGCCATGTTTACTGCTAGCACACAAAATTCATATTCTGTGAATGGCTCCAGATCAGTGACTATGGTACTGGTCTGTGGTGCAGCTAGTGCATTTTCGTTAGGAGACTCCATAACAGGTTGAGGACTCAGCCATCCACTGCTTTGGAAAACACGAATTTCAGGAGGAAGAAAGTTCTCATTTGATTTTAATTTTTTCCTCATGTAAATTTCATATCTTATAATTATGCCTAGAGAAGAAAGAAAGAAAAAAAAAGTCAGAAAAATTAGTGTATTTACGTGATTTACTACTTTATATGAACACCAATATCTTTCATGAGCTAAGAATCAATCAATCAATCAACATAGAAAATATAGCATTAGAAGTTTTCCTAGTTTCTGCTATTTTTATCAAAATGCTTACTTTGGCATTTCTTACATTACACTGTTTCTCTTCCCCACCATGCAGTTTTGGAATTTGAAAATGAACATTGGGATTACATGAGTTCTACTGAGCTCACTAAAAGACAATATACTAAGAGAAGGCTCCAAGGAGACCTAATTGTGGCCTTCCAGTATCTGAAGGGGGCCTACAGGAAAGCTGGGGAGGGACTTTTTAGGGTGTCAGGTAATGATAGGACTAGGGAGAATGGAAAAAAAAACCAAAATGGGTTCATTCAGATTGGATATCAGGAAGAAGTTCTTCCCCATGAGGGTGGTGAGACACTGGAACAGGTTGCCCAGGGAGGTGGTAGAAGCCCCATCCCTGGAGGTTTTTAAGGCCAGGCTGGATGTGGCTCTGGGCTACCTGATGCAGTGTGAGGTGTCCCTGCCCATGGCAGGGGGGTTGGAATGTGATGATTATTGAGGTCCTTTCCAACCCCAACAATTCTATGATTCTATTATTCTAAGTTCTGATTAATTACTGGAAATTAGTCCAGGTCTCTGATTTTCAAGGAGATATTTAAAGTTTGAATTTATTTATTTATTTTTTTTTTAATGCAATGGAGTCTGGGGGCAATTTCTGAATGACAGTTTAAAGCTATTGTTTTAGAATACACTACTGGATAGGAGATATATATGTGTGTGTCACTTTTCCATCAATATATACCTACTACATATGATGAAAGTCCATTTGGGGAAAGAAGCACCCAAACTTCAGTGTTGTGGTATGAAATGATATATAACAGGCTGAATTGTGGAAGCTGTGCTACTCTAAGAATAGACTGTAAGAAAGTTGACTGGAGATTGCCCAAATGGAAAAGCAAACCACAGCAAAGCGCATAATGTGTATATTTGGGCTGTGTTCATACACAGAACTGTAAAGGTTGCTTGGGAAAAACAGCTGCTCTCCTTGTCTTTGGAAAGACCAGGATATATGACTAGATATCAAAAGAAATTTGCAAGTATTGCTGAAATCAGCCTGTGGTGGCAATCACATGCATAGAATGGCTACAGAGTAAATTGTGAAGAGTATATGTTACCTGCAATGTAGGAACTGCCTCCTCTAAATGTAAACAGACATTCTGGTGTGGTCGTTCCTCCTGTCTAATCTGGTAATAGTTGGAAAATGAGATGTTTGAAGAGAAAGCCGGGCTTCCCATAACAGATGAGGACATGAAATGTCCCCATATTGTGAAAAGTCCAAATGCTTCTTTTGCATGCACAAATATGATGCATTTAAGTGCAAGTTCACAAAAATCTCTTGCACATGTATTAACAAAGTGTTTACCAGTTAAATCTGTGGCATCATGAAAGAATCCTAGAACAGCTGTGTTCTTAGTTTCAAAAAGCTAAAATATTATTACCCAAGTTAGACCAGCAACTCTTGGCAATCGCCTAATCCCTAACAAAGTTACACTGGTAATAGAATTAGTCACCAAACATGACGGATGGTTTTAAAAACAGACTTCTCTGTTAATTCTTAGATTGTTTTTCCATAACTGTTATCTGCTTATTTGTTCTTTGTCAGGCAATATCACCACATCTGTCTGAACTAGGCGATCTGGCAAATTAAGAAAAAAAATCAATTTTACTGTGAATGTTTAATTATAAATGTGATTTTTGCTGCAGCAGATGCCACTAAGGGCTAAATCCTGGACCCAGCACGTTCACAGTTGGAGTTCTGGACTCCAAAAGAATAAAATATAGACTCTGAGGGTACCTTTAATGGTAGACAGGCAAATTAAGACAATACTTACTTCATTCTCTGTTTATGTTTCATGGCTAAGGATATTCTAACCAGATTTGAGAAAATGCTAAACCTTCAACTTACAAAAATAATTACAATGTCCTACCATTGGGTTTCTCAGGTGGTGACCATTCCACAGCCAGTTCTGTAGAGCTGATGGTTTCTATCATTGGTGGCTGTAATCCTTCTGGAGGAGCTTGTGCAGTAATTACTGTTATTGGCTGGCTCTTTAAGCAGCCTCCACTAGTACAAGCTTGCACAGAAAAGACATACTTTGTAAATGGAATGAGATTCCAAATAATTGCTGAAGTTTTTAAGCCTTCATATTGACCACAAGGCTGAAGATCAACCAAGCTAGTACATGTCAAAACATATTTCTCTATGGGCCCAGAGTCATTGGAAGCATTTGTCCAGTAAAGTAAAACAGAGTGGTGACTAACAGGAAAGACAGGATTTAAATGCAAGCTTCCTGTAGGCGTCCCAGATTTTGTTCTGTATGTCACTGAGGCACTTCTTGTAAAACCATGAACATTGCTGGCTTGGATGTAATAGGAATAGAAAGTATACGGAAATAACATGGTATCGTTGAAAGTCTGAACACCTAAAACAAAGAGGTGAGAAGAAAACAGTATCAGTCTAACACATGAAAAATAATCTTATTTTGCATACTTACAATCTTTCCAGCCCTAATCCAAGACATCAGAGATTTATGCCTGTATGCAAATTCTTCTTGCGATCATTTTGAACATCACACCTTCTCTCCTCTCCTTTTCCCTCTATCATCTTCCACTGCACATCGGCATAATTTTTTTCACTGAATTTCTCTTATTCTGACTTTAATCATGAACAAGATTCATACAATCATCTTTGTATTTCTCTGTATTGCTTTCAAGTAATTATTTCAAATGTAAATCAGCACGGATATTGGTAGATTTGATTAAGAAACAAGACCCAAACCATTCCATAACTCTTCACATTTTAGTTTTCAATTCATTTCATAGCATAAGATCAAATATTTCATCTTTCTTTGCTTTCACTTCCTCACTTCTAAAATGGTGCTTAATTTGTAGAGCATTTGATTTTGGATGACAAGGGAAACAGAAGTGCAAATAATTATTTAAAAGGTATATCCAAAGCCTGTATTTACCTTCCTTAGCTTCTACTTTCCATTACACTAGATAGCTTTTGAGTAGCCATGACCATGAATAGGTCCTGGGTAAATACCAGAAGCAGTTACACATCTTAGTCAGCACAGCACAGTGTGAATTTACATACAACCATACTACCATACAATGTTTTGCCTTAAGAAATAGGGAACCTTGAGTAATATATTACATACCATAGCGTTGATACTCGAGAAATTTTTTTCAAAGCAAATGGAGAGGACACATGTATTTCTAAGTTCTCTTTGCATGTCTGCATTGGCGAGCCAGCCCTGAGTGGAACTTAGGGAAGAACACCTTAAAATTCTGAGTATTGCTAGATATTCAAATCCTGACACTGCAGGGTAAAAGCAGCAATCTCGCCACAGTATTTTCTTACAGCAGTTCTGCTATCACTCACTTACTTAACTATCACTCACAAACTTAACACTGGAGACCAGCAATAAGGAGACTGACAAATCTCATCTTGATGCCTTTCAAGCCTTGGAACTTTAGACAACATTGGAGAATGGTTGAGCCAGTGGAAGCAATAGATATTGCGACATACTTGTGCATTAATCATGAGCAGGCAAGTGATGTAGCACATTTCAGTATTGCTTGGGAGATTCAGCTGTTTCCTCATCTTTCAAGATTATCTTGTCGTTTGTAACTGCAGGTACAAGTACTCATGTATAGAGTTGTTGAGCTCTTTCTAAGCTGTATGGAAACACTGCAGTAGCTGAAGTGCTTCTGGGTGCAAGACTGGGTAGCAGAGCCCGTTCAACAAGTGTTAGACAAAACTCTTGGACAGGCTGGCAAGAATTCTCATGGCAGGAGCATGATAACCAGTTGCTGTGAAGGACAGCAGCAACTAGGAGACTGCCATGTGTCCATTTTCTGATTTTGTCTCCAGAGAAATGAATGGCCACAGAGGCAGTGAGAGTTAGCATGCTAGAAACTTGGGAGAGCTAGACTTTATGGCATGATAGAGTCCCCATCCTGTGGGCTTTCAACTCAAAAAAAAAAAGCCACGGAGAAGATAAAGCAGCACTCATGAAGAAGAAAAAAAAAAAGGAAAAATAAAAGGAGAAAAACCATCAAGACTGCTGTCAGCAGCAGCAAGTACTACAAATGCTCATGAGATCACAGAATCACAGGATGTTAGGGGTTGGAAGTGACATCTGGAGATCAAGTCCAACCCCCAAATGATAAAACATGAGTAGCCCCTGAACTAGACTCCAGTATCTCCCCATTTCTAAACCCAACCCCACTCTAGAACCCAATCTAGAAAAATTGAGTGCGCTAGGTTATGATCAAGAGCCATGAAGTGAACCCGAGCCTGCACAAGAACCATGAAAAAGCCCTAAATCAGCCAGCAGTCCTGAAGCAATAAATGAGGTAGTTTGATCTTGTACTGAACCAATGGGCAGTTCTGAAACAGCGAGGTAAACCACAAGTCTGCTCCAGAATTAGCAAGCAAGTGGCAACCTGAGCTAGAATCAAGACAATCAAGAAAATGATCTAAAGCAAACAAGTGAGCTAGTGCAGGACCTAGAGTCATCTTCCTACTGAACCACCTCCCTACCAAACCAACTCAAGCATTCATACCTGTCTAGAAACAACAGTGCTATCATCACCCTAATTCTACAAAGAAACACCCCCCCAAACCCATCCTCTGGGGCCCCAGGTCTGATGTTGACGGCAAGCACATTATTTTCCCTTTTTCAAGTACAGTGATTGGAAGAGGTAGCTCAGCCAGAATGCTGACATCATTTGCCAGAAAAGTAATCAGCACCACCTCAAATTTTTGAGGAAGTTCATTCAGTACCAATGAACAGCTGATCACCAGAGGGTAATTTTATTTCATTGGAGATATACATAGATAGAATTGATAAAGCAAAAACATAGAAAGTTCTACATTCCTCAGGTGAATATCTCCATCACATATTTTGTTACATTTATAAATAATTAGAACCAATGTGATTTGGAGTTAGTACTGTAAGTAGCTTTTAAGGGGGTTGCACATTTTAGAACAAGTATTTAATTTTATCCTCAAGACAAGGATTGGAATCTCCTGAGCCTCTGGTTTACCACAGCAGTTAGGAAAACATTGCTTTAATTTGCCATTCTGCAATACCATCAGCCAGCTCACCAGGCTGATTTAGAAAACAATTCTTAATTTTCCTTAGGAAGCTCAGTGTTTCTATAATGCTCTCATTTAATCATAAGATAATGTTCATCTAGTTACACTCTCAGGGTATTTCATAAATGTTACAAATTCCAGACTATGCTGAGAAAAAGGAAAAGTAACATTATCAAAAGTTTTGACAGCATTAACAACATGTTCTTGATATTCAAACACCAGCAGATGATTTTACATCATTTATGAGGGGGATCACCTGGAAATTGCCAAAAACATCTTTTGAAACCAAGCCAGTTTTTAGAAAATAATATTTTTTTCAACAGAAACATGTTTAAGTCTTGTTAACCAGCTAAATATATTCAGAATTTTTCCCTCTCTGTACAAAGTATGTAGGTAATTATGAAATAACATCCTCAACAATGAAGTGTTTCAAGTACATTGTTAAGAACAACTTTATGACAAGTACAGTAGCTTTTCTTTTGAAATTAATTTATACTTTTACTAAAATTAGGCTTTGAAATCAAATAAAGGAATTAGAATTCTTCCTATTAGGTCTCTAAACTCTTTTGGCAATGTTTCTTTCTCTCCTCTCAATCACTTAATCCCATGCTTACATGGAGTTGTGTACCTTTCACAAAATCACAGAATTGTCAGGATTGGAAGGGATCTCAAGGATCATCTATTTCCAACCTCCCTGCCATAGGCAGGGACACTTTCCACTAGATCAGGTTGCCCAGAGCCCCGTCCAGCCTGGCCTTAAAACCATCCAGGTTTCCTTATGGTATGTACTGTGGTGCGTTCACGTTGACAGCATAAGCCACGGAGTAATCAGCCACAACACAGCAGCATATACCACAACATTAAAATGTTAGGTGCATGCCAAAAGATCTGTGGTTCCATTGAATCATCATCTTGTTTTTAAATTATTTTTTTTCCCTTCAGGGTACATGCCAATAATTAGAAAGACTTGAGTTCTGCAAAATGTTAATGCTGCCCAGGTATGAAAATGTAACAAACTAAAGCTGCCTGAACACAAACCTTAGCGGCATTAAACCACATCTGTCTTCTTAAAAAACCCAAACAAACCAACCAAAAAAAACCCAACAAAAAACCCATACTAAACACTTTTGTGCCATATATACAGAAAAAGAGTATCCAAATCCATCTGCTTTTCTTTGATAAGAGGATCGATAGTAGCACAAAATGGCCTTTCCAGCTAGGACAGTGTCAAATCCTTGAGGACTGCCTTCTGAGGATCCCTGTGCAAACCTCAACATGAGAGAAGTGGTGCTGCTAAAGGCAAATCAGGAGCTACACTTTTAGCTTAAGAGAAGGTGCTAAAAGTTAGAGGCCACAAAAAGCTTTCCTAATCTGTTAACAGTTTAAAACCAGAAGGATGAAAAAAGAGATTTAAAGTACATTATGTTCTCTCCCATTCAGCCTAGTTCTTCATGTGGGACTTTGTCTCTCCTAGATTTTGAAGACCGGGTATATTCACAGGGAATGCTTTTGGTAAGTCAATTTTAAAGATTTTCAGATTAAAAAGTGAAAAATTATCAGGCATTTTGGGTGACTCAGTTTGCCAGATTTTAGACTGTGGTATTAATTTCTCTCAAGCAAAATTAATAACACACAACCATAACTCACTAAAGGAAAACAAACCCATGTATTCAAAATCACAGAGAATGATAATGACAGAAACAAGAAACTATTAAGAAAAATCACACATATATACATGCACACATATGTACACACACACAAACACAAAACCTTTGATATCATCTCTCTATAAATACTTACTGTATGGGTGGTAGTCTTCAGTTGAATAAATTTCAGCCTCATCCCTATACAACCGGTAAGTAAGCCTGTTAGAATTTGGAGAGTCAGGGGAACTCCATGAGAGACTGATAACAGAAGAACTGAGAACGTCTCCTGTAGGAGGAGGTTGCTGGAATGGAGCTAAAACATACACACAAATAGAGGATGTAAAAATTAAGGCAATTAATAACCACACAAATCTAAATAAAAATGCAAAGAAACTGCTAATATTCCTTCAAGGAAAAAATACTGAGTACAGTCAGACAAGATAAACTGATCCATCCAAATGCTCTGCAATAAGCTCTCCAGCTCTTTATCCATATACATGAAATAAATTTATATATTTAGACAAATGACAAATAAATTTAGTCTTGCTTTCAAACCCAATTTAAGCAAGCACACAACAGTTTTCCAAACTTTTTTGTTGTTTTATGTATTTCCAGACCCCTATTTAGCAGGAACATGTTTATCTTGTCATGTTATTGAAGTTTATAGCTCAGTTATAGTTTTTGTTTCAGAAGAATCATTCCATTTTAGCATAGGCCAGGCATAACTTCCTCTAATAGAACAGAAATGGAAAGTCCAACTAACTACAAATTTTACTGAAGTGTTAAAATAAGCCTAATTAATCAAATGACAGAAAATATAAAGGGGCATATTTTGAAGGTTATTTAGGCAATTCAATTCCATTTGTTTCCAATGAAACCTAAATCAATGAGACTGAGGTGTCTAACATTTTAAGAAATCAGTTTGAGATTCTTATTTATCAAAATACTGCTCTGCTATCACCTGCATTAACTCTGGAAAATACCCTATTAAACTTCAACCAGTAGCAAGAAAAAACCTCAAACTTTTACGTTCAAAAGGCAACAGTCTGATACTTTCAGAAAGAGCAAAGTCCTTCCTTCATCTTTTGTAAACTAACTGCATGATCATGTCCTTTTCTAAGACAGTAGCTGTTAACTGAGAAATTTAGCTTTATGTGCATACATATACCCTATATACATATATGTTTTTACAATTGAACTTGACAATCCTAAAGGTCTTTTCCTGCCTATATTATTCTGTGATTCCATATTTATGTTATTATTCAAGTCAGAGCATAAATCCATATCCTGCTGTGAGGTGTCCAGCCAGCTTGTTATACCAAGAGAAGCACTCTGACCCTCAGTGCATTAACACAGAGCAAGACTGCTCTGTTTTGGCAGCTAGTAATTGCTACAGCTTGACTCAAAGGCAGACCATGCCATTTCCCTAGGCTCTTTACCAGACATGGAAAACCAGAGGAGTATGAATCTAGAGGAACATATTTTGCTCCTGGAATAAAAATAGACAAGGACAGTACAGGAATCAACATATGAAGTAAGATACCAGGAGCTGGATCTAGAACCACCCAATAAGATTTTCTCCCTTACATTAAGAATCATATGAAAATGCCAACATTAGAAACCTACATCTTTTTGTCATGTTTTTCTTTCTTTATAAACTTTCATCATTTTTATTGCTTAACATACACAATTCACCAAATTATCAAAATTCATTCAGCCAAGCTAAAAGGAGACAAGAAACAAAGCACTGCAGACAAAATAACATGAGGGCCTCAAGCCACACAAATTATAGATGCAGAGGCTTACACCAACATCAGGCTTTAATACAAATCTAAACCAGCTCTTTATTTAGAGTAAGATAATGAAAAGTCTTTCTCTTACTGGAGTCTCTCAGCCAAGAAATAGCAGAAAATACTTCTAGGATTTATTGGACTGAACAGAACACGACCATCATCTCCTATTAGAAAGCACAGGTTGTTTTGCTGCCAATCTAGAGTTCTTGAGTTCAGAAGCTAAAGTGTCCACAGGGAAAAAGTTTGAGAATCAAAGAAAGCAAGTACTCCTAAATCCCTTTGGCATTTTTGAAAGTTTCTCTCCATCTAACACATGCTTACAAGACCTGAGCAATCATAGTAATTTACCAGTATAACTTTCATTGCTCTCATATGTCTCCTGTTTGCATTTCAGATATATAAGCAAAGAATAGAATAGAATAGAATAGAATAGAATAGAATAGAATAGAATAGAATAGAATAGAATAGAATAGAATAGAATAGAATAGAATAGAATAGAATAGAATAAACCAGGTTGGAAGAGACCTTCAAGATCATCATGTCCAACCTATCATCCAACACTACCCAATAAACTAAACCATGGAACCAAGCATCCTGTCAAGCCTCGCCCTGAACACCCCCAGTGACGGTGACCCCACCACCTCCTCAGGCAGCCCATTCCAGTGGGCAATCACTCTGTGTGAAACTTCCTCCTAATCTCCAGCCTAAACCTCCCCTGACAGTAACTTATATTTGCTTCCCTTAGCAAACACATAAACAGCAATGGTATGTGTCAATATAATGCTGTTCTGCAACAAAAATACCCACAAATACCAAGCTAGGCAAAGCTCTACAACTGTGCAACAACATTTTGGTGCAAATAACCAAAAGACTGCAATTGCTGTATTATTTATGTCCAGAACAGGACCCTGCTTGGCATTTAGAATATTCCCTGATGTGTTTGTTTTTTTTTTCCCTAGCTAAAATCTATGATATTATTTATCTATGTCACATTATGATTAATCAATTTTATAGTTGAATTGCCATTGACCTCTGTCCAATGTATATCTCAATATAAATAAGTAGGTTGGTTTATATTTGTAAAGCACTTTGAAGATGAACAGCATCATAAAAGTGCCACATATTATTATTGTTATGCATTCAGTTGAAACATCCTACATTTTTTTAAAGAAACAACAAGCCAATAAGCTACCTGCACAATGAAGAGATATTATGCCTTCTAAAGAAGATTATGGGGAACAAACAAACAAAACAAAATCAAAACTATATCTAAAGAGTTGCAAACTCTGAGGGAAAAAGAATCACCTCTGGAAACAAGTTTGTCTTCTATCCCATTTATAGCAGTGTGCTTTCTGCAATGGATATTATTTGTAATTTAAACCAAGTTACAATGAAATACAAACTGGAATCATTGAGAGCTGTCTGCTTTTGCAAAAGAACTCTGTGCAGGTACATCTCTGCTTGCAAATCTATAGTGTACATGTATCATGATGATAAACATCATATAAATGTCTATGTAGAACACACAAGGAAGTATTTTGTTGAAGGAGGATCCAGAAATATACTCCAGAGGGATTTCTAACCCTGTTATTGCAGTACACATGGCTACCTGAGCTAATTCTCACAGTATGACCAGTGTGGTAAAAAAAAAAGCTCTCAGGAAAAAAACCCAAACTCCAGGAGGAGAAAGGCAAAGCTGCACTGAGGAGGAGATTTTGAATGAATCACCTGGAGGGGGTCTTCAGCATACCTTCTATTCTTTGGATCTGATGAAAGCAGCTCTGCTTTGCCAGTGGCAGGAAAAGGGGCTAAGCTGTAAGGTCTACAAAAACTATTCTATTTTTCTGACATAAAAAGTGAACTCTGCATTGGTCACTATGAAGAGCATGGTGGGAAATGCAAGGCAAATATGGGCCATAATTTCTTCCCTGAAGGAGACTTCAAGCATGACCTGTGTGTACAACATAAAGCTCTCTGTACATCCCTCTAGAACACTCTCAAGATACTCACAGTGAAAATCACCCAAAATTCAGCAACCAGACATGGGAGGAGGGACAATCAAACCCAGTTTTAGTACTGCTGACTTAATTTAATACTAAGTCAATAAGAAAATATTCATTTGAAAGACATGCTTTTAAGACCTTACATCCACTTACTTTTACTACAGCCAAACAGGTTGAGGACATCCAAATTACTAGCATCAGGAACACAGCTGTCACATTTCAAACCGGTTACAAATTGTTTACAAACACACTGTCCAGTAACAAGATGACAAGTCCCACTAATGGCTCCTGCAGGATGACAATTACAGTGCTGACATCTATGAACAAAAAAAACACAAATCAAGGAAGTGATCAAAACACATTAACACTTCAGTTAAGCACAGTAGGGTTTTGTTTAAAAGATTCCTGGGTAACAATTAAAAAATCATAAACTGAGTAGCTTGAGCCAGTTAAAAAAATCTATTAAAAACAAACCACCAAAAACAAACAAACAAACTTACAAAAAGATGCCTGTTATAAAAATAAACATTTACATCTCAACAGCAGCTTAGATGGGTTCAGATAAAAACTGCTTAGAGTTATAGAGCTTTTATACATATTGATCCATACACAAACTGGATAATAACACTTGGTAATAATCACATTAAGCACTCAGTCCTGCAGTGCTTACTTACACAACCTCTCTTGAAGAGCTGTAGAGTTCAGTGATATATGTGTAACTGGTTGCAGAGGTTTTTGTACAAAACATGCAACCTTCTAAGTTAGAGGCGACCAGGCTTATGTTTGAAAAGGCATCAATTAAAAATTCTTTTACTACAAAGGAAATTTAAAATTGGGGGTGAAAAACAAACAACACACTGAGAACAAAGGAGAATGAATGTAGATAAAAGTTGGGAGAAAAAAACCTCAGATATAAACATTGAAAGGAAAGAAAATAGCAGAAAAACAAAAATTACAACCAAAAGAGCATTTTCTTTGCAGCCTGATGGACAAAATTGAAAATAACTAAAAGGAATATTTTAATTAAATGTGTAAATTAAATTATTCTTAATTAAAATGACAATAATAAAAAGCATTGGTATCACACAAATTTCATATTTCAGTTCTGTGTATCTTGCTGGCATCAGTAGAGTATTGTCAGGACTAATTTATACTTTGGCTTTTGCACCTGAAATCTCTTGCAATCAACTTGGTTTTCACTTGATATACTACTTACTTCCCTACCAACATTCATTTATACCAGAGATATCAATGTCAGATTATGCAAATATTCAAACACTCAGAATATCTCAGTTTATAGAATCATGGACTAGTTTGAGTTGGAAGGCATCCTTAACGTTTATCTAGTCACTGCTCCTGCAGGGAGAAGGAACATCTTTAAGTAGATCAGGTTACTCGGAGCTCTGTCCAACCTGACACTAAACATCTCCAGGGATGAGGTTTCAACCATCTCTCTAGGCAACCAGTTCCAGTGTCTCATCAGAATACAGAATAAACCAGGTTGGAAAAGACCTTTGAGATCATCAAGTCCAATCTATCACCCAACACCATCTAATCAGCTAAATCATGGTACTTATTTTAAACACTTCCAGTGATGGTGACTCCACCACCTCCCTGAGCAGCCCATTCCAATGGCCAATCACTCTCTTCCTGACACCCCCCTCACTGTAACTTTTTTCCATTATATCTAGTCTAAATCTACTCTCTTTTAGTTTAAAAACATTGCTCCTTGCCCTGTCGCAACAGACCCTGCTAAAAGACTTTCTTACAGGCCCCCTTTATGTACTGAAAGGCTGCAACAAGGTGTCCCAAGTTAAACAAAGCACGTTTTTCCTTCCTGCAAAAGCTATTGTGCTACTAGCTGTGATGCAGACTGTCATTATTAGTCATAACAGAAAGTCAGCAATGGCAAATAAAACTTCATTGTTTAGATTCTAATTTCACTATACTTTAATTGCTGTAGAATAAAGATGTTTTGCAAACATTATGAATTGGGAGAAATGTGGCACTATACAGCACAGTTATTAAAACACATTGGGAAATCTACAATTCATTCCCTTTGCCCTGAACTGGAAAAGTCTGATTCTGAGGCATAAAACAACATAAAGTTTGAGGGAATCTTGAATTACTCCAGATGCCAGGACACAAGATGATGAAGCAACAGAAAGACCTTGGAGAAGTCCAAGAGAGAAACAGTTATGCTAATATTTCCTTGGCCAGTTGCACCAGATACAAGGAAAGAGGAGATGGTGACTTTAAGCAAGTAACTTTGCCGTTTTCCCAGTTATCATTCTCACCTTGATCTATATCTGTGTGAAGGCAGAAATAAAAGTGAGTTCAGTTATGTTTTAGGCATCAGCTTTTTAAGGCTCAGGAGAAAAGAGGGTGGAAATTGTTTTCACATTAGGACACTAAAATTAAGGTCAATAATCAGTGAAATAAACTTGTTAAAAAAATTGTCACATTTAATGTGCAAGAAAACTCTTCACATACATTTTCTGCCCATCACAGAGCTCTCTGTATTAGAGTTCCTTTACTCCACAGTAGTTCTTGCTGTGTGATCTCCTGGGTAATCATTCAACACCCTTAAAAAGGCTGATAAAAGCTAAAGCTGCAAAATAAGCTGCAAATTTGTTTCATGGACTAATATCCCTTTGGGAATAAATAAAATACATTCTCTCTTGGAAACTACTATACTGTACTTTGCTTTCTTTTATAGTCAAGAGAAAAGGGCAGGTTTTTCAAACTGTATTAAGTCTCTTCATTTGTAGGCAGTGCATCCAAATCCCCCTTCAAACAGAGGTTTTGTTTAAACTATTGAAATGTCACAACTGGAAAAAAAAAATAATTAATGAAAAAACAAAGACTTACTTGCTCAGTCAGGCAGTACTTCATTATTACGTCGCTTCATTGCATGCTGATATTTAGTGCATATTTAGTTGGGAAGGGGTTTTAACAAAAGTGTCTATAGTGAAACAGTAAAAGACAAGCTTCTCTTACTGCTCCTGTATATTACTGCACCTATTATAAATAAGGGTCCCCTGCATATTCCAGTTTTCATTATCATTTGCACAGGAGAATTGAACTCACACAGTTACAGTATTTGGTGCCTGGTAGAGTGTGGCTGCTTCTTTCTGCTTGTTGCATTTTCTTTCAGGGAAACTGTAGTCTCCCTACCCACCTATACTCTGAATTAGGCTCCAGATCCTTCAAACATCATACATGTCATCATCTCCTAGGCAATCAGCAGCAGAACAAGAGGACACAGTCTCAAACTGTGTCAGGGGAGGTTTAAACTCAAGATGAGGAGAAAGTTCTTCACAGAGAGAGTTGTTAGCTGTTGGAATGTGCTGCCCAGGGAGGTGGTGGAGTCACCGTCCCTGGAGGTGTTCAAGAGGGGATGGGACATGGCATTTGGTGCCATGGTTTAGTAGTCACGAGGTCTTGGGTAACAGGGTGGACTTGATGATCTTTGAGGTCTTTTCCAACCTTACTGATTCTGTGATATTCTGTTTCATAGGATTACACATTGGATTTGCGCGATTCCATATGTCATTTCTTAAAACTGCAGACCTCTAGAGCTGGCTTTGTTTTTAAGTCTAAATCATGCTTTTCAGTCAGGATTAAAGACTCAAACAATTAAGTTTTGGTGTTTTTTTTTTTAAATAGCTTAATTCCTTGAAACTTTTAATCAGGTAAGAAATTTTCAGCATTCTTGTTAAATGCTTATTCCTCAAGATTCTCTGAGTCAAATGTTCTTTAATAAAACAGAATTATATAAAATCAAGGAAAACAGACTTTTAAAACATGGAAAGAGACATGTCAGGACAAGATGAATTGCAATATTGATTTTGTGAGGATAAATGGGTTTTGTAATATTAATATAGAGAAACCTTTATTACATTGACTCTCTAGGTGCAGTTAGAGCCTCTCCAGCAATCTGTTTAAAATCTTCATTTTTCATCCTTATGGGAAAACCTCACTTACTAAATGGATTTCATAAACAGTAATCTGTCAAGATATATATATATAGATAAACAATTTGTGATGTTCATTGATCAGTTCATTATAGTAAACAATACAGAGGTAAAGCATTTCAAATGTGTACCAATTACAACCATTATAGATCTATTCAGACTGCTGCTAACGCCCAATATGTCTAATTCTTTAATTGCCAAGGAAATTTTCCCACTTCACAAACCGAAATGCATTAAAAATACATGGAGTTCCTGCTTTATCTCTAAAACATCATGAAATAAATCAGCTCACATACATTCCTCAGTGGGAGAATTTTAAAGCCTCACAGTTTCTCTGTGTCACAACTTTTGTTTCTTTTCCACTGTTGTGCCAAGACAGATATATTTCTGCCGCTACATTTTTTTTTGTTCTGTAACCAGAGCCCTTAAAAGACACTTGTAGCAAGAAGGTTTAAATGACTTTGCAACGTTATAGAGAAAGAGAAATCGTATTATTATTTTTAAGAAGATACTAACAGTTAAAGAAATAGATTAAAACAGCTTAACAAATGAAGAGTTAGATTATTATTTTCAGTGGATAAATGTTTCTGCCTGAGGAGCAGAGGTACATTGCCCAAGTAGATGATAACCAAGAGGAAGTCAAGTATATGCAACACAAGTTAATCATGTTAATGTACTACCAGAGCAGTCTTCAATACTGTCATGAGGATTAAGTAGTATTAAGGCATTAAAGCCAACTCTGATTCAAATTCCAGAACTGTAAAAACTTTCCATTTTTACAAGAAGATCTGAATCTAGATAAGTCTAGATATTTCCACATTTTTAATGTCATAAGACAGCTCAAAATGAAGGTAATCAAAAGCCAATATCCAGTTCAGGATAGCTATTGCTTAACACAGATCAGCGCCTTCATCACCTGCTAAAACTCAGTGTGTGTGTCTGTGTCTCTGTGTGTGTGCAGATATTACAACCAATAAAATTAAAAAAAAAAAAGTAATTCATAATAAGGAAAATATGTTTTAAAGGGATCTTTAATACAACATAGATTTTATTCCTTACCATCAGAAATGACAGAAAGTGAAAATAGGAAGTCCTTACTCCTACAAATTACTTTATGGCCATTAGCAGATGCCTCTATGACCCATGACAGTAAAAAATAATTTTAAAAATCTCCTAATAAGTGACAGTAACATAAAAGTTAAAGTGAAAAATCTGCAGAATAATGTTAAATATATGCAAGATGACACTGATAATCACTGCTTAAAAGCATGTCTACCCTATAACTAGCTGGGGAAAGGAGCACAGGGAGGGGAATGTTGTACAGATTTTGCTTCTGCCTGGCTGCTTTTTTTTTTTTTATGGTAAAAATACTGACTACAACAAAACAATTTAACAACATCAGTCTGCATGAAAATATTATTGTATTAGAGATGTGCAATCTTCCTAGACAATATTTAAAAGGAAATTGAGATTGTGGGGATTAAGCAAGGACAATGATCCTGGAAAAGAAAGATAGAGCAATAGTTGGAATAACAATGCACTACCTACAGATACTTTCCCCCCACTACGTTCCAGGGAATATATCCATATAATTTCAGTGCATCTAGAGGCCTCAGGCTACATCAGATAAACAATTTACCCTGTGGCACATAAATAAATGCTGAAAAATAATATACTGCTTCAGAAAAAGAGGTTTTTTTGAGAGGAAGGATACTGTATTTCTGTTGCTGCTATGAAAAGAAATTTGAAAATACAGGGATATCTACATATTTTTTTTTGCACGCTTTTTGCACCTTTTTTTTGCATGTTTTTTTGCACGGCCCCCCCCCCCCCCCATTAAAGTATCTTCCTGACATCTTTGAAAACATTCACCAGTTATAAGAATTGCACTTTAACTAATCAATGATTAACACCTCAGAAACCCATGCATCTTGCTGAAGACAATGTAGAGAAACATTTACCAAACAGCTATAACATGAGACAGCATTAGCATTATACAGCTCTCATGTTGTTTGTACTTAAATCCACAGCAAAATTTCTATTTCATTCAGCTCCCAGGAGCACAGGTGGTTTTGTAACGTAGCACGCGTAAATCAGTGTGCACACATGAATTCAAAGAAGGATTGGTGCAGCTGGATTACATCTTTTCATTTTCACTAAACCTGTGAACAAGCTACTATAAGAAAAAGGAGTAACAAGGAGGTTATAAGTGATCTGTAAAGAAACACTTACCTCCCTGTGACAGAGTCAAATCCAAAATAAAGTTCTTTGCACTGTTCACACGTATGTCCTGTTACAGAAGCATCTTGGCAAACACATTGGCCAGTTAGTTTATCACAGATCTGATTCACTGAACCAGCTGCATGGCACAGACATGGCAGACAGCCAGTGACACTGGATGGAGAAAAATAAAAACCTGGAAAAGAAAGGGATTTTGTGAACATGCAACATACAAAAAGCTAACACAGTAAGATTATTAATAACTTGTGTGTAATCAGGGATGAAACAACAGAACCAAAACTTAGGTAACACACATATCAACTCAAATAAAACAGTAGAGTCCTCCTGTGGAGCTGAGCTTCTAAATCTTCTCACTGGCACTTTGTAAAGCTATTATTCATCCTCCACTTTCCAAGTCTGATTTTTTTTTTTTTTTTTAATTCTCTCTCTTCAGACTTTATTTTAGACAGAGAAAATGCAAAATAGGGGGAGTAAGTTAATGTGTCTTTGGGGAAAGTAAAGACCCAAGGACATGAGAGGTACTAATGAATGCACCACAAGCAGTAGAAACATACAAAAGGAACTTAGGAGAACAAATGTGTCCATTTTAGTCTGGGAGCTCATCTCTTGACAACAGCCAGTTCCGAAACACAAGAGACGCACTCAATTTCTTAAGAAAGTCTATTAATCTTTCTCAGCCAGTGGTTATGTTAATCCTTGAAACATGATGATGTTTCTGAGGAAAAACTATGTTTGATGAGCATTAATAGGTCTATGTACAATTTATATTTCGTTCTTCCTCAACACAGATTTCGTATCTTATATAAATACTTTCACAGAAACTAATAAACCGATGGAAAAAAAGCTACTTCCCTATCAAAAAGCTTCTACTCTGAACCCTATCCATTCTGAATCCTCTGTTCCAGAATGATTTCCAATTATGACCTGGAGCATTTACTCCATCTTCCCCACAATATATTTGGAAAGTTTCTGCGATACTGTCTTTTATCCTATTTCCTTTACAAGCAATCTTTATTTATGATAGGCTCTACCAAATTATTGATCAATAGTCTACATGTATCTAACCTGGCCACTGAAGAACTTGCCTATTATTCACAGACTCATCCAAATTTCTGAACAAAAGAGGTTTTACATGCATTGTTTTAATGATGCTGTAGCACTTTCATTAATTTCTTTTACACTGTATGGACTTATTTTACTCCTACTAATTTCTAGGTTGTTGGGGTTTTTGGGTTATTGTTTTGGATTTGAGGGGATTTTTTGCTTTTGGGATTTTGGGGTTTTTTTTGCTTTTGGTTTTGTTTTCTTTCTGATCAAAAGACAATTCAAGTAATGGCATACCAATAAGAAAAATAATTACATCATTTTCCAAAATTATTTTCTATTTTTATCTGATTATTAGTGAACATTTGACTTAGGCTTTCATACAAACTGCTCTGCTCTTGTTTTTTGAGTGGCACTGCTGATTTAAATGTAGCGAGATATGAGAGTTCTGTTAACGATGATGGTGACAATATTAACTGGCACTGGTCAACTGCAAGTATTTTTCTTTGACCATCCATCTTAAGTCAGGGTCATTGACAGAAGTTTCTGTCTCTGGCAGCTGGTTATTATTAATTATTATTGAACAACAGAAGAATTTCAGATGCTACTCAGTGGCACAGTAACTGCACAGACTTCTCAGACACTTTACCTGTCTCTTCAAATAAAATTTAATCAGTTTCTTCTTAGTCATATTTTCAGTTACCAAGCCTTTTTTTGTTGTCCAATAACTTCCTGATGTCCTGCTTTATAATAAAGAGCCAAAAATTGTATTGTAACGTGTCACATCACCCAAGGCTTTATTATTTATTTTGTCTTACAAGATATATCTTTATATATACACCCCTAGGGTGGTATTCTCCGGCTTTGCAGCAGCGTTGCACTGTGAGCTCATATCCAAATAGCAGAGGAACTAAACAAATTGAAAACATTAGAATTTTACTGCTCAAATCTTTGTTCAAGTTTAGCCTCTGGTCCTCAGTGAGATAAATCTCAAGTGGACAGTGAAGTGATATCAGTCTCCAGTTAACATACATTCGCATCATAAAAAACCATGCTGTTGGCACTTTATTCCAGAGAGGCCCCAAACTGAGCCACCACAGAGACTGAATAGCTAGAAGTTATTAGTGAAGCAGCATGTATTATCTCATACTGCAGTTGTCTGCACAGTACAGTGCCCATCCTGTGCATAAATAGAGGAGACCATTTCCCAGCAATGTCACTCCTGAGCACAATGAATGACTCCACTCAAAGAACGTAACAGGAAGATAGGAAACAAGTTTAAGCCTGGACTCCTGCAGAAGGTCAAAGCACTTCTTCAGGACCCAGTTTATTGTTGCAGTAAATGATAAACACTCAGGCTAAAATGCATCCTTGGCCATCTGAAATTTTGCATGAAACCAACATCTAAGAGAAATTATGGGGGGTAAATAAGCACTTCTGTAGAACATAAATTCATTTTAGCTCAATAGAATTGATCACTCCACATATTGTTTTTGTTATAACAATGAAATTCTTAATTATAAATCGTCTATATTTGATGTTAAACACCCTGGCTCCCCTAATGATGTCATACCATAGTGAAGGACTTGTTATGTTGCTTACTTTATTTTTTTTTAAATTTTTTTTTTTTAATAATAATCTTCTAGAAATGGGCTAGCAGTTTAACCTCATTTCTGGATACTACTGCATTTTTTTTTTTTCCACAAGGAGCAAAATAAAAGCATCACTTTTTAAAAAGCAAAAGTGAGGGATAGGAAAATGGAAGAAAGTCTTTCCCCTAACTAATTTATGAGTGAAATTAACATGATAAAATGGAGATAAAAAGAGCCAGTGGATTACAAATTCATACTGCTTGTCATAATCATTATTATTATTATTATTATTATTTACTTCCACCACCTAGAATTTGACAGGAAAGAGTAAGAAACAACTTAATGCAAGCTTAATTTACAGCAAGGTTAGAAGGGCTCATAAAAGTTGCTTTATGAAGGATCCAGTATTGTAAAATAGAGCCAATTTCCAATTTTAAGACAGCCACTGCAAATCTCTACAAGATCTACATATATAAGTAGTATTACGCTTATTCTTTTTCAGATTTTTTTCCAATTCAACCATAACTGATCACATTTGTCAATCAAACATACTCTTCAAAAGAATGAAAGTCACAGCAAAGTATTCACCTTCCTTTTTTAATCATACTCTTACTATTTGTCCCTCTGGAGAGCCAATGGAAAAGGAACATCTGGACAACTCCCTTGCACTTTTACATATTTACCAACTATGGCAGTAATTCTTCACGGAGAGAGTGATTGCCCATTGGAATGGGCTGCCCGGGGAGATGGTGGAGTTGTCATCATTGGAGATGTTTAAGAAGAGACTGGATGGGGTGCTTGGTGCCATGGTTTAGTTGATTAGATGGTGTTGGATGATGGGTTGGACGTGATGATCTTGAAGGTCTATTCCAAACTGTTTTTTTCTATTCTATTGTTCATTTCTTAACCATAGTCTATACTTCAAAATGCACAACTAACCAACAATGCTGTCACAACACATTTCACTTTTTTCCTGGCCAAGAATACTCAGTATTGGTGCCCAGCCACATATCCTATGTGCTGGTTTACATCTTTTCCATGCTACATACTGCTCCATGAAAAGCTGTGGTCTTTATTCTGTTTTCTCTTTCTCTACACCTCTGCTGCTCTCAAGACTTGTGTCAAATGAGACAACAAATTCTCAGAATGAGACAGAACAAACTTCACAACTGTTTGAGGGCTGGAAATATTTGTTTCTACCACAACAGCCTGGGACATCTCAAAAGCAAGTTTATAGACAAGGTAAAACTGATGTTTCATTCAGTTTCATGCTATAATCAAGTGTTTTTCTTCTTGCATAAACCATTAGTTTTAAAAAATAATTAAATGTACAAAAATCTACCACAAATGTTACTTGCATGAGAACAAGCTGGAAGATAGGTGGTCATGGATACATATGACTCAATGATCTGGAAAGAAGTGGGATTTAAAAAAAAAAGAAAAAAATCTCATGATAAAACAGTTTCCCAAATTTACATTCCTTTTGAATTTTTCTCCTTTGGCAATTCTTCCTGCATTAAGATTTTGGTAACTTTTGGAAACCATCCAAATTTTATCAAAGCACGCAGAAGATGTGCTACAATACGATGTTATTTTAAATACCACTAACTTTAACACACATAAATTACACAGAATAAGGAAAAAAATACATGTGACCTGTATCCCACTCAGAAACTTGAACCGCAGAGTTGAAATGTCCCAACAGCCTAAGAAGTCTTCAGTATGTGTTAAAAGCTATCATTTTTAGCTAATCATTTGTGTGCTTTTAACTAGGCTGTGTTGACTACAAATATACTTGGAGTGTATACTCATCTTTGTCCCAAGTGTGGCCGTTTGACGCTGTGCCTTTAAGAAAGGGGCACACTGGCTAAATGTTTGTAAAATATTTTGGTATTCTAAACGAATTTCATTGGTAGGATTGTGGGAGGAGAGATTGGACCCAGGGGAGTTGGGAACTTTCTCTCAGTCTTCCTTCCTTCGCTGTCCCTCTCGGCTGGATCTGCTTCTGGGATTCTGGCCAACTAAGATAAGATACTAACTCCCTGTGCAAGGCCTTTCTTCCTTTCCTGCCCTGTTAACCGTCCACATCTCTTTTCTACCTCCTTTGGGGGAGAAGGAAGGTAGGGGGGTGAAGGGGGCACAGGGGGAAGCCCCCTCTGTGGGGGGTCTGGTTTCTGGTTGAGTTCATTTGCTGTATATTCCTGTATATATTGTAAAATACCTGTATTTGTTGTGTTACATAGAATCTGTTTCCTTGTAAAATATACTCTCATTTCTCCGACTGGGTTTAGCCGTGGTCTCTTTCTCAGTGGGGGAGGGAAAGCAGGGCCTTTCCTTTCAAACCACCACACCAAGGCAAAGCCTTAGGACATGCTTAGAGCACTTGAAACCAATTAAACTTTTTCATATTTCTACAATGTAATACCAGTATTATAAGCAGGTTACATTCCCCCCTGTTTTATGGAAAATTCTCATTTGAAGCATACTCAAAGTTAGATATATTAAATGTTTGAATGAGCTCACACCGGGATCAATGGTAAAATGCCAGTGAAAATCCCATAGTATGCTGTACCACACTTGGAGCAATACAAGGCTTTTACACTGATAAGGATTTATGCTTTCACCTACAGAAGACAGCTCAGTCTTCAGCACATACATGCTTATACTTCTTACTTAGAAAATGTAAAAACTATTCTTACAGTAAGATTTTATTATTTTTTTTAACAGGAACTATTGTGGAAGTATTCCTTTGAGTGCCATGCAAGCTTTTCTACAAACCAGTCTGTTCATACTATCAATTAAACCTTTTTAAACCATTTAGTTCTGCATAAACCCTGGCCTTTCATTTTCAAGGACAAGGGCGGTCACTGACTCGGGAAGCCTTGACATCACTCCTCTGCCCATCTCTGATTAAGTGGCTGCTGTAGAGGGTTAGCAGGTCAAATAGCACTGGAGGAGGAACAACTAAGAAAAACAGAACACTGCCATATTTATTAGTATATGTACCTAAAATAATTTAAATGAAAGTATTTTAAAAAATACTTAATGGAGGTTAAGCAGTTTTTTTAACCTCTGTTCAAATTATTGAATGGCATATTAAAACCAATGGAGATATACTGTACCTTTTAATGTGACCTGCTACTTCAACAAATCGCGTATGTATTTAACTTGAACTAAATCTATCTGTTCAATATTAATACTAAGGGTAGATTGATATTACCTATACTTTTGCTTTACCCACAGAACTAAAATATTAAAACATAATTATGGAACTTTCCACTTATAATGAACATTTAAGCTCTGTTTACAGTCATATGGTACAAAATCTTCAACAGTTACCTAGCAAATGCAGTATCACCCACTTGCAGGGCCAAAATACACAGTGCTTGTGAAAGCCAGCACATCTCTCAACACAGCAAGGCAGGTGAAAGTTTTGCATGACATGTTTGCAAGCCTCTTCCAAGTTTAACCAACTATCTCTGTGCCTCACATAATTCTCAGCTTTATGCATGATTGCCCTTCCTGAAGAACTTTTACTATGCCTTCCAAATAAGCATTTCTCACTGTGAGGATAGCTCCTGCTCATCCAACTTAGCTGGTTTTCCTGCTATTCAGTGACTGAGCCTTGCAATTTGTGTATTTTCACACTATTTAGAAGAACTAGGCCTAACCTTATTTTGGACACATTGAAACTGCAGCAGTAACACAAATTATATGACTTGTGGCAGTGGAATAAATCTGATGGCAATTGGGACATTAATACTTCTTTCTGTTCAGGTGGTTAAGAGGAGATGGAAAAAAAAAAATTAACAACGTAAGCCAGGGACATGTTAGACATGTGTTTAACATACCAAAAACTGTAGGAACTATGATGATATCCCACAAAGCAAAACTCAGTACATCAAATAGACGGCCTTCCAATTTCCTTACCTGGTTTACACTCATCACACCTTCTCCCCTGACGCTGAGGCAAACAGACACATTGTCCAGAAACATGGTCACAAACTGTTCCTGCCAACGTGCCCAGAGCATCACAGTCACAATGCTGGCAGCCAAGCTGGTTGCTCATGCTGAGGTTGTACATATGAAGCATGCACTGACTGCACTGAAGGCCAGTTACACCAGCTTTGCAAGGACACTGTCCTGTGGATTTGTCACAACGCAGAGAGCCATTTATTGTACCTGCCTTATCACAGTTACATGGCAGACAAACAAAGGAATGAATTTCCTGTACTTTGTGGTAGCCATCTAGGCATTCATCGCATTGTCTTCCTCCGATATTTGGTTTACACACACATTGCCCTGTATTCACATCACACACAGTTCCAGAAAATGACCCTGCAACATTACAGTCACAAGGCTTACAACCAGTAACATCCAGCCCATAGAAGTTGTCCATGCAGGTGTCACAGTGAAGACCTTTCACTCGTTCTTTACATTTGCACTGCCCAGAGACAGGGTTGCAGAATTGGTTCACTGAGCCATGGCTGTTGCACCAACACGGCTCGCATCCATCTTCATTAGCATATCTGAGCATTTTAAACCCAAAATTGCAACTATCGCACCTAAGACCTGGAAATAAAAAAGGTATTAATTAAAAAACAAACAAACAAACAAGCCTGAAAAGATATTCAATTTTTTTAGAAAGGATAACTATACTACATTTGGGGAGGTTGGGGAAGGGGAGGGTGGTGTTAAAAAGGAAAAATAGAGGAGAAAGGGCTAATATTTGTCACCAGCACAATTAACTGGAATGACAGGGCTGCACAAATCAATTAAGTAACAGTGGCATCCCAAAAATCTGTTTACTTTTCCAATTTGTTTCAGAAGTGATGTGTTTCTGCTGGCTTCTCAATACAATTTAAGATACTTCTGCATGAGATTCTTTGCAACATTTCTAAGACAAACTGGAATTAATCTCTTTGTCCCCCAGAACAATACCTGTTACACAATCAATGCTTACATGAACTCTTCACCCTATATAATAGAAATGCAGCATAGAGAGAATTGCACTGGGCTCACAATCTGTTCTAATAACATATATATAAAATAGTAAAAAAAAAAAAAAAACCAAACCCTAGGACAACACAATGTAGACTAATTAAGATGAATGATTTACTTAACAGTATACTTCAGATTTAACACTGATTACATTTATGTTGGTATTTGGTAGCAGAAAATATTTTCCATAATCTAAAATGAAATATTTTTATCTAAACATATGATTTAGTTAACTCCTACAGCACATTGAAATCTGAACTGTTTTCTTCATCTCATGGTATTATTAGCTTTGTTCTCAAAGTCATCACTTGCTTTACCCCCGCCTCAAGGGATGGTATTTGTATTTTAGTTTATACACTGTACATTACAAGAAAGCAAACTAGATTATTATATGAAAAATGCAAATTCTCAGTTATATATTTTCCCTTTCAATGAAGAAACCCTTCACTATGAAACCATCTCTTAATTGCTGTATACAGAAAAAAAATGCATACAATGCTCCATCAAGATATTTTCATCATTTAAATTTTTTTTTAAAAAAACATACAAAAATACACCTAGCAAACTTACATGTAGAAAAATAAAACTAAAAATGGTAGGAAATGAATTATACATATGGATAAAAACTCAAAAACTCCAACAGAAGGCAAGTTCCTTTAACAGTGATGAATGACTCACCTAAGGCATATCATTTAATTTCAATAAGGAAAATAAAAAAGGACCACTATTGCTGCAAATTTTAAAAATAACTGTATTGTTAACAAGAATTATGACTCATTTTGAACTATTAAAATTGGTCTACATGGATTCATATCATATCAGTTTTAAAAATATGCGGAGTGCTTATTTGAATATGCCATACATATTCCTGACAGGTAATCTATTCCTAACGATACTGAGGAAGGCCTACAGGGCATCACATTCAATGTTAACAAGTACAGGGGAGTTAGCACGCTTGGCATTTAATTCACATTCTTCTACCTTTTTATTCTAGATGAATGACCTACTTTAATAAAATTATTGGTGCTAATGTATTTTACTGGTGATAGAATCATTAGTAAGATTTAACAGTTGTGTTAACTCCACCAGTTTGTGTTTCCTAACACCGCGGTCCTTGGTTGCGTTTTTTCCTGTTACCGCGTTTGTTTAAATAGATAAAATGGCAATAGACAGATTGCTCTAAAAACCAATTTAGAAATCCAAGGAGGAATGCTCTTTGTTAAAGTTTGCCACACACATTCCAATTTACAGAAGCTTATTTACAATTGGTTTGGAAAACAAAACCAAACCAAAACAAACAAAAAAGAGAGAGAGAATCCAGTCTGGAAAAAAATAGGTATTTATCCTTCAAACAAACACTTGGTATAACTACAGACTTCCAATATAGTTACATATAAATTTGCAGAAAGCACAGCTTTACACATTTTTTTTTTGCATTACTTCAGTGGAAATAAAAATAATTGTATTATTTTCTTCTTTTGATGGTAACATTTTAAATCATTTTCTTGTATACCAAACTCCCACTGAGTTAAGAAAGGTTTTCACAAAAGCAAACTTGAAGTGTGGGCAAAGAATATATAATTAAGAAGGCTCTGGAATTGTCTTTATCAAATATAGAGAGTGAGTTTAAATAGCACAAAGGTTCTTTTTTTATTCTTAGAGCACTTTTTATGCTATAGAACCATATGCAAATTGGCATTCCACAAGAAAGAGAACAAAAACATTTCAGGCTTATATCTGTGTAGAGCTATTTTCATTATTTGCTGTTTTATATTTGCTTTTCAAAATTAGAAGAAAGAAGAAAAAGACTCACAAAAAATGGGAAAAAAAGTCAATATTCACAAGTCGGTGAGTCATTAATTAACATACATTTAAACACTGCTAAAATAACCCACAACCATGGTTAGCTAAAGAAAATAGATTTCCTAATTGCATTAATAACAAAGCAGAAAAGGATATCTTTTTCTTTTTTCCTTGAGACATATGTGTAATCTGAGACATGTACAGCTACCATGCAAGGCTCACTATATCAGGAAATTCTCCTTGCATAATATTCCCATACATCAACATTTCAAAGTGTATTATATATACTGTGTATTTTGGGCACTTGATAAATTTTGTCCTTATGTGGCTGTGGCTCCCCTCAAATATGCTGGAAGTAATAAATTGCTATAATCAAATCTAATTTCTGAAAAATACCTGTGGGAGTAACAAACAAAAAAGCACGTCTTGTAAAAAAAATGATAAATAACACAGAAGGTAGCAGTTTATTATAATCAGCTTGGCATTGAATTACAAAATTAAAATTATATGGCCCTTGATAACTAACCCTAGCTATGTACATGATCTGTGGAATTATGTTGACTTATTTTGCATTTCATAGGAACAGTTCAAAGAAATATAATAGAAAAAACCCTGATAGATTTATCACAAAGGACCCTGTAGCACAGAATATTTTGAGGAAAAAAAAAAATCCATTTATTTTGGTCTATTAAAAAAACTAGCATGGAAACGATTTGCTTAGAACTCATTAAGTATAAAACATTTTGAAAAAGTGTTAATTTCCTAAAAGAAACATCTATGCAGTAAGCAAATTACATTATTTCTGTGACTTATTAGTACGGGGCTATGTAAGTTAATGTAGCTATGCCATAAAGCAACTTCTAAAGGGTTGATTAAACTAAGCTTCAAGCTGTAGGTTTGATAGAATTATTAAACGAGTAATTTTTCAACAGTCAATTTCTCTCATTTTTATAATATGCCTTCAGCAAGAAGTTTACTGTACTTTTCATTTAGAAATCAAGTGTGTTTTATTTCTAGAGAAAACAAGAAAAAGGGGTCCAAAATTCTGCATTACACATACCAATAACATTTGCTTTGCACTTGCACTGGCCTGAATTTTGGTGACAGGTAATATCTCCATTGACTGTCCCAGAGGTATTGCAGTTACAGGCACTGCAGCCATCAGGGTTTGACTGTTGTAGATTGTAGAATCCTTCCTGGCACTGATTGCATTGTCTGCCAGACACATGTCTCTTACAATTACACTGGCCTCCAATCTAGGGAGATACAAAATATTATAGAATGATGAACATATCTATTTTTAGATGATACATTCATTAGCAACAAGAACAGGAGTGTGAGTTGGGGGCAGGGGGGGTGGAAACTTGAAAATGGAAGGGAGAAAAAAAAGGCTGTATAACATTTTAATTTGGGGGGGGGGGGGGGGGAGAGAAATATTACACAGTGTAACTATTCCATTTTGAATAGCATTTAAAAGTCCTGTTCTTTCAAAACAAAAATAAAACAGAATTGAGTAAATAAAAGAGCAATATTTAACATCTGGACAGAGAAAACTGCAAAGAATTATTACAAAACTGCACTGTATAAATACTGACTTCCACTAAAACAAATAGTACCTTTTTGAGTCATTGACCACAGAACACCATATAATTTTCAAATGTCCAGTTCTGCATTTTTTGTTCACACCATATACTTATTCATTTTAGTGAAAATGGTAGCCAAATAACTGAAACAAAGTAGAAATCTCTCACTACTCATCCAAAATATTTTTTTTCTTCATCTACAGAAGGGTGCGACCCATCAGCTCAGTGTCTGAAACCCTCTCCTTCTTTTGCTTCAGCTGGGATACAAGTGTTCCACTTCAGTGATGGGATATAAAGGTCCTCTCCTGCTCCCTTATGAGGTAGCACTGCTATTTTCATAGAATCATAGAATTGTTAGGGTTGGAAGGGACCTCAATAATCATCTAGTTCCAACCCCCCTGCTATGGGCAGGGACACCTCAGACTACATCAGGTAGCCCAGAGCCACATCCAGCCTGGCCTTAAAAACCTCCAGGGATGAGGCTTCCACCACCTCCCTGGGCAACCTGTTCCAGTGTCTCACCACCCTCATGGGGAAGAATTTATTCCTAACATCCAATCTGAATCTACTAATTTCTATTTTTGTCCCATTCCTCCTAGTCCTATCATTACCTGACACCCTAAAAAGTCCCTCCCCAGCTTTCTTGTAGGTTCCCTTCACATACTGGAAGGCCACAAGAAGGTCTCCTTGGAGCCTTCTCTTCTCCAGACTGAACAGCCCCAACTCTTTCAGTCTGTCCTCATGGGAGAGGAGCTCCAGCCCTCGGACATCCTGTGGACATGCTCAAGCACTCAAGCATGTCCAGATCCTTCTTGTAATATGAGCTCCAGAACTGGACACAGTGCTCCAGGTGGGGTCTCACCAGAGTGGAGCAGAGGGGAAGAATCACCTTCCTCGACCTGCTGGCTATGCTTCTCTTGATGCAGCCCAGGATGTGATTGGCATTCTGGGCTGCAAGTGCACACTGCTGGCTCATGTTGAGCTTCTCATCCCCCAGCACTCCCAAGTCCTTTGCTTCAGGGCTGCTCTCAAGCCAGTCCCTGCCCAGCCTAATTGCTTGAGATTGCCCCAATCCAGATGAAGAACCTTGCATTTGGTCTTGTTGAACCTCATGGGGTTGTCATGGCCCCAGCTCTCCAGCCTGTCAAGATCCCTCTGGATGGCCTCCCTTCTCTCCAGCATGTCTGCTGCACCACACAACGTGGTGTCATCAGCAAACTTGCTGAGGGTGCACTCAATGCCACTGTCCATGTTGCCAACAAAGATGTTAAACAAGCCTGGTCCCAGTACTGATCCCTGAGGGACTCCACTCATCACTGGCCTGCACTTGGACATTGTGGTGTCCATTGACAGCCACTCTTTGGGTGTGCCCATCAAGCTGGTTCTTTATCCACTGAACGGTCCATCCATCAAACCCATACTGCAACAGCTTGGAGACCAAGGCCTCATCCAATCTGGCCTTGAACGCCTCCAGGGAGAAGGCATCTTCAACCTCCCTGGGAAACTTATTCCAGAGTCTCACCACCCTGAGGACCTGTCCCTGGAGATACTCAAGGTCAGGTTTGACAAGGCTCTGAGCAATATGATCTAGTGGAGGATGTCCCTGCCAACTACAGGGTGGTTGGACTAGATGATCTTTCGAAGTCCCTTCCAACCCAAACCATTCTATAATTCTAACTTTCTCTTAAAATAGTGGAAAATTACACCAGAAAAATAAATATACCTCTTCAGAATGAGGAATAAATACCTGGCCAAGCAAAGAACACAATTCAAATTTTCCCCAGGAACCAGGCAATAAACATGTGTTTGAGATCTCCCTGCATCTATTTCCTCCTACTTTGCTATCATGTCAAAAAGAGTTTTGTCTGTAATCAACACAAGTGGCAAGTGGCTTTCTGGTTCTAATGAGAGTGAAATTCTTGCATGGCAGTTAGAGGGAGGTATAGGAAAACAAAGTTTTTCTTAGAGAGAGAATTTTACCAGATTGCTTCTTAATAGATCTGAAAATAGGGTTTCAGATTAGAGGATCTGTAAATAATCCACTGACATTCTTCCATAACACTGATTTCAGTCTTGTGAAAGAAGTAATTCAGAAAAAAAAAGACATTCTATACACAAGACAAAAAAATCCAGCCTCTGATTACATTCACAAAAGAATATTTTGGGTTTGTTTTAGCCATAGGTGACTAGAAACCTTTCCATTCTGCTGCTTCAGGCATTTTCTGTCAATATAAGATACCAATATGAAAGATATCTATTGAAGTTTAGTCTCTGAAATACAGAATAACTAATTCAGCTACATAAGTCCACTTTAACCCCTGTGTTCTACAGTAAGCATGGCATTGTAAGAGACATGACTATCAGCTCAGCGAAAGATGCCATTGTAAGGCATCCCTTATTATAGTTTTTTGGCCTTCATACACTATATATACTTCAAGCACATGTGTAGAATTTTAGAGACAAAGTTGAGAAATACATTCTAGATAAAAAGAGAGGATGGAGGTGAAGGTACAGGGTGGAAGTATTTAAAAGTACTTTTAAAACTGGGAACATTTGTAGGATTCTGTAACTGCCTGCCCTGATGATAAGTTCTTCAACATTTTCAGCAGCAGACTGACAACAGAAAAGATGCTTGTGAGCCTCAAGGATCACCCCAGCTCAGAACACACAGCCAGCACCCTCATGACCCTGAGGGCACAAAGTAGCCCTGGGGCTTCCACTCATAAACTCTACCCACAGGAGCTCCACACAAGCTCCAGTCTGAGTGTCCACATTGCACCTGGGATATGCTGCAGCTGTCCCTTTGCCCAGCCTCCCAGAGGGATCCCCTGGAATTAGGCTGCAGCTATGTCTCCAGCCTCACCTCCCGCTTCCTCCAGTCTGACTCTTGAATGGATACTGGACCAAATTTATCACATGCCTTGTCTGGGGCTGTTAATAGACCCTGTTCTGAGCACTTGGCCATGTTCCAATGCTGTGGGACACTGACATGGTCAGGGTGGGAACTGCCATGCTGGGAGCACCTTCAGTGAGTTGATTTTCAACATGACTTTTAGTCTTTGCACAAATACTCTAACATCAGTTCAGGTACAGCAAATGCATAGCAAGGAGATATCAAACATGAAATGAAGAAAAATTGTGAAGAAACATTAATGCAAAAAATAAGCTGGAAGTGATACTGAGCCTCCACAAATTAAATATAAAGAATAAGACACCACTCCAGTAAAGATAAATGTAAGTCTGCAATGTACTAAAAATTAATCTCATATTTAAGACAGGAGAAGGAAAATTAAGGTTTCAGAACAACTAATTGAAGGGTACAACACATAACCAGAAAAAAAAAGTAGACTAAAAACCAAGAAAAACATCTTTTTAAAGAACTGAAATGTTAGCTAAAAAGAAAAAAAAGTAAAATTAAAATATAAATGCACTATGAAAATTAGTTACTGCATTAATTTAGTAAATAAACTAATAATTTGGCTTCATTTGGAGAAAAATTGGCTTTAAAATATCTGTACAGACAGAGAAACAAAATAATTCAGATGGATACCATTATAAAGATGTTCAAACGGACACTTGTTAACAAATGACACAGAAACAGGTGTATCAAGTTTTGATATGGAAAGCTACATCAAAATGGGTAGATCAAACCATTTCAATAACTACATAAAAATCCAAGTGAATTATAAAGCAAAGTGGGTTTTGTTATTACTATTATCTCTGTAAATTTAGCTTACTCTGGAAACAATGGTATCATTGAGAATACTGACAGCAATTAACATTTGAAGATTTTGTTAACCAGAATTTCACCAGCTGTGCACTGGAGATATTACTGAACCTTCCCCTCCTCCCCCAGATTCAAATGCTATCTGTCATTTAAAGATACAGACTTCAATTATGCTAGTTACAGAAAAGCAATCTGTTCTCCTGTTGCTTATATCTGAGAGGCCTGGTTCTGACCCAGACAGCAAGCAGACAGAAACATCCTATTAACAGGACCATCCTGGTTCTAAATCACTTATGGAAAATATCTGTCTAGATTGTTCACTAAGAAAATTAGTCTAACTAAGCATTACTACCAAGTGGTGGTGCATCTTGGGACCTCATGGCTACAATTGTTATTTGATACAGAAAATCACTGATGTTGAGTTGGCTTATATCCCTAGTGTGATTTATAATTTACGTATGAAATGCACATTAGTCTCACATCCTTTAATGCAAACAGATATAAAAAGTACACAAGCAATTTACTCCTGCACAAGTCACAGCTATAGCATCATTATCCTTAAGCGGGAAGCAGACTACCCGAGATTTCTGAACTTTAGAAATACCAAGACATTTACACTGCTTTAGATTGTAGTCATACAATTCTTTAAACAGGGAACACTAACTCATCACATCTAGAATCCCAAATTCAAAGAGGGCCTCATACAGGAACTGTCCCAGCATTCAGTTACTAGCCTAATATAATGACTTAAGAAGAATCATAGAACATACATATCTGGTTCGAAGAGACCTCAAAATTTATCTAGTCCAACACTCAACATGGCATTGAAGGGTAAAGAATTAAGCACCCAGAACAAATAAGTGTCTTAATTATTGTTTAGAGTATAGCAAGCTCTTTAACCATAGCTCTCATCCAGTAGATATTCAACATGTATATGTCAAAGACTGAGAAAAATATCTTCTGTCTACTTAAAGCCATTGACCACATATATATTCAAAAACAGAATATGGAATTTTCTGGAAAAAACGGCTGGCCTAAGCCTTTCTGAAAGTTAAACCCATCTTTTTCTTGGTGGACAGCTATTCTTTGGTGACTCTAATGGGGAAAAAAATTACTGCCAGAAATGTAATCAGAAAGTCTCTCTACTTCTGAAGAATAATATGAGATGTAGCTTGATGATACTAAATAAGTAAATAAATACATTTTAAAAATAAAGCCCAAACTCTCTAAACTTAATTTATCAAAGCTACCTGTGGGTTTTGAAGCCCAAAACACATGACAAAAGAGACCTTTTGTGATTGGCTGAGTCTTTACTAACCTCAATTATTTAATCTCTACCAGGGAAGAAGCACCTTCCCTTGCCCTAAAACTTACAATTTAAGACCCATGGGTATATTCAGTTCCTGCATGAAATTCTTTCTATTCATTCTACTGCAGGGTTTACAATTGATCTTGAAGTTCTGCCTTTTTGATATTAATGTTAATCATACACTTCTCACTGCCTTTTTACTTGATACATATCTAGCAAGGACCCCAGCACTGAGTTGGCTGCAGTCTCATGAAATGGGAGTGGGGAGTAAGAGGTTTGAAGACTTTTCTTCAGTTGAGGAAACGAGAACTGTAAGATATACTGGTTTCTGCTCTGACCACCAAATATCTGACAATATTTTTGATATGTCAGCTTTGGGAAAGGAAAATTGAATAAGCAACAATGAAGTTCTTTTTCACTCCCCCACTATCTCGTCTTGTCATCACATATGATGACTTTCAAAGTCAACGCTTTCTACTGATTCTGCTGAAAATGTAAAATAAGGAGTTCACCCCGCACCCATGACACTCCAAAGGGTAGGAGTGGACCAAATCCCAAAAATAACTTGACAAACTGTCACAGAAAACCAGTATTTCCATGGTACAAAAGCTCATCAGAAATGAAGCCATGGGATTAATTAACATTAAAAATGTATATATATATATAATTTTCTTTCATTTTAGCAATAAGATTAAAGGCCTTCCATGAAAGCAAACACAGGATTTAGAATACACATAGTGTTTTATAATTTGATTTTGATGGACTCCACTATCCAACTGAACTTTACGTTGACACATTTGCATCCTTCATACTCCTTATTCTATTTGGTATATCTGTCAACTGAAATACCCTTAATTAACTGCTTAACCTATGTTCTTTCCCTTATAACACACATTTCAGTTATTTATTTATTATCAATCACAATAAATGGGTTGAAAACTGTGTAGGTAGAAAAATGAAAACAGGAGGATGCTCATTCTAATTTGAGATCAAAGAATGTATCAGCTCAGAAGTAAAATTGCCAAAAGTATTTTGGTTTAAAATACATATATATACACAGAGCTATTGACTAGCTTTACTATTATATATTACTGGGGGTGGGGGGTGGCATTTGGAATTCTGAGGGGGGAAAAAAATCAGAAATTCAAAAGAACAATATTTAGAGAGTGTACAGAAAGGTGAAATCTGAAGCCCTTTCAAAAGCTTACTTAGTAGAACTCCTCAGAGAGAACAGTAACTAACATTTTGTTCATCTTCAAGCCTTAGAGTTTTCTTGCAACACAACACAGCTGCCACCTTGACAGAAGGTGATTACATCTTTGCAATTCTGAACAATATCCTCTGCAGTAAAGCACAGCTTGCTTGCACCCATAAGTATATGACACTTTTTTATTTTCAGGTTGAGAGTAAAATCTTAAAAATCTGCAAAAGCTAGGAAAAAAAAAAAAAAGGTGTCTTCATTCACTTAGACCAGAACTGTACTTCCAGAGACTGGGTAAGAGCAATAGCAGCACTTTCAGCTTTGCCTAGAAACAAATGTCCTGGAAATGAGTGCTTTTTTCACACCATTATATATGGCATATTATAATAGAATCATGAAAGGACTACAAACTGCTGTGCCTGATTGAATATATAAGCATTTGTAGAGCAGTCTGGGTAAAAAGCTGCACAGGAAAATGAGGCAAGGATTGTAGTATAAGGGCCAGAAGAAATTAATCTCCAGCTCTCCATACAGAGCACGAGTGATCACATCAGCAGTATTCTGGCAGAATTTCCTCACGTGTGAATGGTTAGGGAGAAGGGAAGGAGGCAGCCAATTCTTCTTTCACTTTCATAAAACCCAGGCACCTCAAATAATTCATCTGGACTATCTGATTGTCTGACACATTTTGTGACAGACATTCACAGAGGATGCAACCAGCATGTATCTTTTCTACAATGACTAGATGTCAATAACCAGCACAGAATTGGGCAAATTTTATCAGACTTTAGTAATTCTCTCTCGTACCCACCAGTCTCAAGAGAAGACTTCCCTCTGCAAAAAAACATGAACCACTCACAGATGCATTGCTACACCACTATTCTAAAATCCCACTTATTAATATAAGATATGAAGTTACAGTTTTGAAGTTTTTAATGTCAGTTTGCACTTCAAAATACAAATGAAGTTATACACAGACCTACAACTTGGCATGACATACAGGCGTGTGAGAACTGAGAACCTATGCAAGGGAGAAATACTACATACTTGCATGCATTTCTCTCCAAGGGCGGAGTGAAATGGGTGTACAGACCAGGTGTAGAGTTTTCATGATGAGTTCAAAGAACCAAGATGGGAATAGCCGCATTACAGTAAACTCTACTACTCATCTTGTGAACTATCTACATGAATAACTTAATTTGATGAGTAAGTATTCTGTGTTATTCAAGAGAGTAATTTGTGATTCAGTAGATTAAATTCGAAACTGTACCTTTTGGAACTTAGTGACACAACTGGCACTTTGTGAAAAGAAACTAAATATTGATGAACTGAAGAAAATAAAAAGTTATGCACTAAAAGTGTGTTCTGCCTCATTTTGGGCATATTTGCTTGAAAATGTTATTGTGATGTGACAGTTTTCATTCCTTACAATTCCATCTTCCACAGGTCAAATTTGGAAACACTTCCTTCAGTGATGCCTTCCTATTTCAAGTAATTTCTTTCAGCTTTTAGTCCCCAGCCTTATTAATCTGTTCTTCAATGCCTCTTAATCATATCTCCCTGCACTGCTTCTACTGCAGCAGTCAACAGATGCTTTATTGAGCAATAGTCTCCTTCATTTTCCCCATTTTACCTCCCCATTCATATTTTCATATTCAAGCTTTATCAATGTTCTTGTATATGTCACTAAAAAAGCAGTCACTTCTGTAAACCACTCTTTCTCTGATTAATAGTCACAGCTGAAGTTAGCTTAGGTTAACATTTCACCACAAACCAAAGCCACAAATATTTGCTTTCATTTTTTCCTATACCTTAAACAATACTCTTAAGATAATACCTGTGTTTTTCAAGGTGGCTTTTTTCTCCATTTCTGTGATGCTGGCAACAAAGGTGCTCAGCCTCTGAGGTATGTCAATAATATTTTGAAAAGGTTTAAACATTTTTTAATAAAGTAGTTATACTTTTCGCAAAATCTTACTGCTGTTTACCCAGATGATTAAAAGGTTTTGTCATTTTGCTGTATTGAGGCTACTTACATTATCACACAGGAGGCTCTTATTTTTGGTGCCTGTTGCATAACAGTCACAGGGTTGGCAAACATCAATGGCTGAAAGATCTGCACCTGCTTGTCTGTAATGGAAATCCTTGCACAGCTCACAGTTCCTTCCTGCATGAAAGAAAGGTTATGCATTATGGCTTCCAATTCATTAAAATTAGCTGTATAATTCAAAATTAAAGACTCTATTCCTTTGAGAGAATTCTATAATTTTCAGGACGTCCATTTTAATGCACCTTTCATCTCTACCTGCCAATTTAGTGATCCAGAGCATATGAAACAATGAACCTGTTACAAACTATGTTTTACTCCATTAAACTTCCATCTGTTATGTAATACCACACTTATATAAAAGCTGTGCAATGCGAATGCCTATACATTTTTCGGATAAATTATCACTGAACCTGAAACTTTTCTTTTTTTCCCCTTACTAGAAAAAGCCAAAAAAACCCTGAAACTGTACTATTTTAAAGAAAGTATTCAAATATATTACTTACATGGAACAGAAATCTTTACTCAATAAGCAAGAAACTGACATCAGAGGAAAAAAATGATTATATTTTTAATATGCTATCCATTCAACTGGTTCAGTTGGAAAGATATTCTGGATTTAAATCCTTTAGCACATGTAATGGAAAGAGCTTTGAAACTGTGCATTCCAATTTATTAGAATGTTTTGCATAGAATATTTTACACAAGATTGAATAAAATTTTAATGATATTCTCCTGTAGCTTAAGTACTGACATAATTGTAATTACTGCTCTATCTGGGTAGTTTTACAAACACATACACAGGAGAATCTATTGGCATTGAGCATTATTCGTGTCAGCTGACACAACACTTAGCCAAAAAGCAACTGTGAAACAAACAGTTCATTCTCTTTGGTACAACTTACCAGTTGTGTTGTGTTGACAGTTATCGCACACTCCACCACTGCCTCTGTAGTGTTCCTGAGGAAAGAGGTCCGTTGCTAAGTCATAGTGGCAGCTTACTGCATGGCTGTAACATTGACAAGGTTTGCAATTATAGGCATGAACTTGGTCACCTGGGCGAAAAGGTTTGTCGTTGTACAATGGCAAACAGCGATCACACTGAAATAAAATAGAACAAATAAACAACACAAAACAATTATTTCTTTACCTTACATGAACACTTATTGTACTCTCTATATCTATGTTTCATTATGTGTCTTCCCCCATTTAAATATTACAAATATTACATTTAGATAAGACGGAAGAAAATATACAGAGAACTAACAAAACCATTTCCCTTAAAGTAACTTAAAGAATTTGTTTTTTAACAACTGGTTAAAATCAAGGAAGGTGAGCAGAAGAATAAAATGTTAACTGTTGACTTCAACACAGGCTAACATCCTGAAATTCAGATTTACTTAAACTTCTAAAGATGCAAAAGGATTACTACTGTTTAAGGCGCAGAAGACATTCATCTAATGCATCCATTTGAATGTGTTTTAAACAATGTTTGCTATTGAAGTTTGTAGCACTGCAATAGCTGTACTTTGTACTGCTACCATTTGACCTTGTGAGTGAAACAAAAGGCTTCCTATGGCCAAATGTCATGATGTACAGTGTATCATAAAATGTCAGCACTTCATGATGTGCATTTAACTCATGAAATTTTCAAGAAAAAAGTTTTAAACAAAACCCATCAATCTCTACACATATTCAACTCTGTCAAGTTATATTTTAAGTTACACCTAAGGAATACTAGGGTACCAGATGCATTGTTTACATGTACATCTCAACATTTTTCCAAACTTATTAGATACAAAGACTAAAGACATTCAAGTACTTAGCTGGCTTAAATCCAAACCAGTAAAAACATCTCTTAAGTAGTTCAGGAGCAACTCAGAAGCTTTTTTGTTTGTTTTTAATTTACATAAACTCACAATATTACCATCTAAGTAAAGCTTAGTGAAGAATGAGAAGTTGGAATAACCCTCAGTTCATAACAGACTCTACAAAATTAAGGAGAAAATTTACTGCGTCTACTGGTTCACCAAGAACTACAACCAAATTGGATTAAAGTTAATGAATGGATAGTATTCTGGAAAATTACGTTCACTTTGTGGTAAACAATCCAACTAGTATTTAAGAAACTGGCTTAAAATGGTACATGTTGGCAACAGAGAGATTTTTGTTTTGTTCAGAAGAATAACCTCTGAATTTTACTGGCATTACTGAAAGTCCATTCCCAAAATACTGGTGCCTTGCTGGACCTAACAAAATACACTGAAGTTACAATTTACATCTTTCAGAAGGAATTTGAATGCTTCAATGCTTGTAAAAAATATCTGGGTGACTTCTTTCTTCTTCAGTTCCAGAAATGTGTTCACCTCTCTTTATTGCTACTTTTCCAAGTACTACTTTAATTTAGGCCCAGCATACCTACATCACTTATACACTGACAATTAGGATACTACAATGAAGTTTTTAAACTGTTTCACTCACAGATGATGCTGGGAAAGCACCAGCTGTGGGTAAAATGAGAAACTGAATTAGCAACCATAAGCTTAATTGTGGAGCAAGTCACAACTCATAACAAAAGCAACTTGGGAGAGAAAATAAAAGCATGAGAATGTCTCTGATGAAATTCAGTTTCACTAAATGAAATTAACAATGAGAGGAAAGACAACAATAACCACTGCATCTTTTTTTTCTCAATCTGTTAAAAACAAACCAAACCAAAACAAAACAAAAATCCCTACCCTATGACATCACCACAGTGAGAGAAAAAGGAGGTTTCTGGATAAAAATTAGCAGGGCTTCACTTGAGACCTTGGAACTCTGGTCTTTGTTTATCAGAAGAATCACTAATTGTCATTAAGTCCAGTTTAATACACCAAGAGGAACACCTTGACCACAACTCTTACATAAGCTACACAGCTTAAACTCATTCAGGTCTTTCCCTCCTTCACATCCATCTTTCATCATTCTTGTCACTCCCTTTGACGCTATGTTGAGGAAAATAAGCATTACACAGCATCAGCAACATGAGACAAAAGGATTCATTCAAGCATTGCTTGACTTGGGAAGCACAAGAAAGAAATCCGAGCTCCCAGCCAAAGCATCCTAACTCATGTTGCTTTCTCCTCACAGCATGTCTATGGAAATACCATCCTCCTTGAAAGGAAAACTGTACAGTAATAGCTACCTGCCAGCTATGAATTTCCATTTGTGCACGGCCAGCCACAAAGTATGTGAGAGCATTTATCCTTTCAATTCAGATTTAATCTTGGATCAGTTACTTATGCACACCTATGCTTGCACCTATTGTTAAATGACACATGAGCACTATGGAGTAAAAGAGAAAAAGACGGCATTTGATTACACAGCACAGAGACTCTTTGAACTAACATGTCTCTTGTTCTGTGACTTTTAAAACTTTGGCAAAACTTTTTAAAGGCCTTGGCAAAAAAAGGTAGTAAATCAAAAGTTGGCAATCACTTTGAAACAATTGCTGTTCTATCAGTTGTCATATCTGTACGTACTAGAATAGAATAGAATTAACCAGGTTGGAAAAAAACTTTGAGATCACTGAGCTCAACCTATTATCCAACACTATCTAATCAACTAAACCATGGCACCAAGTGCCCCATCCAGTCTCTTCCTAAACACCTCCAGTCACTTTCTATGAAGAATTTCTTCCTAACATCCTACCTAAACCTCTCCTGGTGCAGCTTGAGACTGTGTCCTCTTGTTCTGGTGCTGCTTGCCTAGGAGAAGAGACCAGCCCCCACCTGTCTACAACCTCTCTCCAGGTAGCTGTAGAGAGCAAGAAGGTCTCCTCTGAGCCTCCTCCAGGCTAAGCAACCCCAGCTCCCTCATCTACTATGGATAGGTAAATTCCCCCCCAAAAAAAATATTTTACAAATCTGAACAAAGTCTAGTGATAGATTTAAAGGAATGGTAATTCTTGACAAAACAAGCCTTTCTCCAGTAAAACCTACAAACATGCATATGTCCTTATTCTCAGTTACATCTAGACCCTTCAGAAAACATTAAATACAGGCCTTTCCATTTGGGCAGTAACAAACTCGTCTTCTTGATATAGTGTATCAAAAATGCTCACCTTCTGTGAAGACAGTTTTCTGAGAAAGCCTTACATGGAGTAAGAAGGTCAAAACACTTAACTTATCTCAGCCCAACTCATTAGTTAAAAATTATTATTAAAACTCATTGACAAAAATGAATTCAAGTTGTTGTAAAACAAAATTTTTAAAGGCTTACCTTCTCAAAATTCCCAAATTCACCACAGTTATGAAAAGATGACCAGTGAGCCCAGCCTAAGCCTTTATGTGCCAAGTTCCTTATTAGTTGCTAAGAATGCTTCAGAAGGTAATACTTTAAGACTTACAGTAAGGCATGATCATGTAGGATCCTCTCCTTCCAACACTTTCAAAATATCCCACTGCTTGCCTCTGGGTGGCATATTTTTTTCTATTCTTTCTTCTCTCTCTTTCCACCCCACCCCCCACCCCGATTTTATGATGAATTTATTCTTTATTCTTCAGTTGCAATAATCACTGCACATACACACCAATAATACTCAAACTACATATGCTTCTGTAACATAGCAATGTTGTTAATAATACACAGATCATGAAACCTGCTGAAGTGGTGTCAAAATTAGAATACCACCTTCACAGGCATTTTGAAATGCTGTCATCTTTGAAAAAGCCCACTATCATCTGACCATGGTAATTTATGCTGCCCTGTGAATGTTGACCATAATACACACAATGTTTTACCTTCCCTCAAGGTCTCAGTAGGTACCCAAATGGACAATATGCTTTCACTCCACTTAGCTTCACTGGCCAAATAAATATGGCTGCCTCTAAGCAATATCTATTCCAGCATAGGTTAGTTCTCCTCTAAAGACAATTGGGTTTAATTTCTCCATGGCTTTCCCTCAGCACCCTTACTACAGCAAGATATTTAAATCATATCTGCCTTTTCTGAACCCACCCCAAAGACATTTCAAACTCAAAACCTGGTTTATTAGATGGAAAAAAAAAAAAAAATTTAAAAAATGGCCAGAACAATGTAAGTGACTTCAAGGGACTAAGGATGACAGAATAGGAAGAGTGTCTTATGGGGTTCCACCATAACATTCCATGTACTTTAACAGGATGCAATATAATTTTAGAAGCTAAGCAGATGGTTTCAAATACCATATGCCAAATAGGATTCTAAAAAAAGATGATACTGCTGCTTTGCAATGGCAAAGTGACCGACAAAGAGCCTGAGTGGCAACTAAAATAATATCTACCATGTTGAATGCCAGATTCTAATAATGGTACATGACTCAAACACTAGCAGAGACGTTGTCAGGCAGCATCAGATACCTTCCTATTCATGCATGGGTTTGGGGTTTTTTGTGAAGCTAGTTGAAGTCACACTAAGTCCTAAAAAAACCCAAACCCAAAGCATATGCAACCACACTAATTCTGACAATCAGGCTGCTAAGTTAACTGACACAACTTCTCCAAGATTAAAATTCAAAGCTATTTTCAAATGAGACACTCACTCCATCTAACTCTCATTTGGACGCCAACCCTGCAGACTTCTGTAAAATAAAAGAGACAGACAAGGTGTATCGTGTAGCTGATGAGTTCAGTGTGGGTTCTATTTTACCAAAGCTCTGATTTGCTCAGGATATTAAATGGTAAGAGATCTCGTGTTTATCTACCCTATTTCTGCCTTGTCTATTTGGAGTAAGACACAGCTAACTATGTATTCTAGGATTCCTCTTCTGAGGAAGCTATTGCATGGGATTGTTTGCAGGTTTTGGGGGGTTCTTTAATTAATAGTTTTAGTGCAGTTAAAAAAAAAAAAAAACCAATAGTTTGGCTAATAACTTGGGCACTTATAGGGAATATGCAAAAAAAATCATATAAATCAAATAAATCAATGGCACTATGATTTACAGCTACTTCCACCAACAGTGAAGCACTATCCCAGTTACGTCTCACTCTTCCTTCACATTAAATGAAATAAATACCCTGCAGAGTGGTTAAACTCCTGAAATATCACTTTCAGACTGGAACAGTCTTCTTGATTTCTGAAAGGTAACAGCAACAACCATAAGGTGGTTTGCCACATCTCTACCTCTTAAGTAAAATTTACACAAAATGTGTAAGGGAATTGACCATAATTCCATCAACATGCCAACACCTGTGCAACAAATCACAAGGAATTTTTGAACATACTGTTACAGATATATGTAAATTTCTCTTTACACATAAATGTTACCAAAATCTGGATTCCACTCTCAGTGACTCAGTTTCCATCTGCAAAATGCAAAGCTATTTCCTAAAGCAGGACATGAGGTGTTTGCAGAACAATTTGTAAACAAAGAGCCCGAATATTTTTTTCCTAAGAAAAGACACAAGCTCTGCAAGAATTTCTTCCCTCTTCTTTCTTAATCTGGTCCCTCAACATCTGCAAACCATAGTTAACCATTCCCTTCTTCACCTAATCCAAAATTTCATAGCAACATATTTCTTCAAAACAGACTCAGTAAAAAAATCTGGCATGTCAAATTTCATAACACGGTGATGCAAACAACTAAACTGAGATTTTGATTTGTAATTAATTACACAAGTTTTTACTTTCTGGTATTGCTTTTCTGTGCAACAGTTATCCAGATGCATATGCCAGATAAAGTCAAGATGGCAATATCAGTTGTATTAAGTATAGATGTGACAAGGACATGCTCTGCCATATGTTAAGAGTTTGTCAGGGGAGCTCTGATTTCTGGTCTAAAATGCAAAAATGAAAAAAAAAATTAAAAAAAAAACAGGCAAACCTAAAAACCTTCTTCTTTGGTTGTGGTAGCTTATTAGCACAGGATGGAAGTTTAATACTACAGAAGTTTAAAACTCCACTGTTTGCTGACAGTACAATTTCTTCTTCACTTGACACTTTTCCACCGAAAGAGTTTGCATTTTGAAATTCCTTCATCAAATGCTTAATTGAATCAAAAAATGAATAGATAAATAAATGCTTAATTCATTAGAATGGAACCATAGGGAAACATAGGCATAAAACAGTTTTATCAATGCTGATGGTAGTTAAAAATCAGGATGGAATTTGGTTTTCCTTTCAAGTGTTTGTTTGTGTTACCAAAAAAAATTATAAACCCTGAAGCTGCTTAGATTTCATATAAATCCTTGATAAAAGTTAGAGCAGTTAGTGACATATTTGCAAATGTTAATTCTATTTTATTACTGCTTCTATTTTATTTCATATTTAGTAGATAGTGACATGGTCATTAAAGAATGAGGAAAATAATTAAATAATATCCTTATTGTACTCTGAATGAAAACCACTTATTCAAGCATTTCAATTATAGTTACAATGCATATATGCCAAATCAAAAATGTGACACTCACTTGAACAACCCATTAACATTGCCAGAAAACATCTGATAAGGCAGATACATAATTAAAATGTATTTGGTTTGTTTTCACAAGGTAGCACAAGTCTTGCAAGAGTGCTTGGTGAACTTCCAGATCTTATTAAATATTTATAATTAATCCCTACAAAGTAACATTTCACAATGTGTGCTCTAATTAAAGGGACATTGTCAGTTTGATTTTTTTTTTTCTAATTTGACTCATCTAAGAACTTCAAATATCTGTTTGAATCCCATTTAGATCTAGAAAACTCAGATACCTTATAAAATTTCACAAAGATCTTTCACACGATCGTGAATGCAATGTCAAATGCTCTCATATTAAAACTTCTTGCTCTGCATGGAGATTTTTTGATGTGAGATTAGTCTCTCTTTGGATACTGCTGTTGCCAACCCATGATACCCTAAGTTTTAGAAAGTCTGCATCCAAAAGGCCTAAATGAAGCAAGGAACTGAGCAACCTTGATCAAGGTTTCTTAACTCATACATTGTGGCTCTGCTTTTGCTAATTTATAAGTGAAAAGGAAACCAATGGTTGCATGAAGTAAGTATTAACTGGCTCCATTGCTCTAAGCTCTCTTCTTCATATTCCTCTAGAAGACTATGACTTCAACAACCTCATTTTGATTATTCTATGTCCAAGAATTATAAAACTAGTATAAAAATGATAATTTGCAGCCTGGTAAGTTTCACCTACACACTACACTCCACAAAATCCCTTTTTGAGAAACACTCTTATTAAAATGAGAGCAATCCAATGATAAGAATGTATTCCATAGACTGTATTTAATTTTTTTAATATGGCCTTTTAATTAATTCCAAGAATTTTAACTTTAACATCAACTATCTGAAAATACAGAGCACTAATAGTAATATTTTGTCCTTGTATTAGAACAATCAAATTGCTGTTACAGATTATTTCAAAGATAACCAAATGTCACAGATGACTGTAAAAAGTATGGGAAACTGACATTTACAGACTGTCTTTAAATAAGTCCTGGGGGGACACCGCTTGTGACCAACCACCAAACGGACTTAACTCCAGTTACCACAATTCTTTGGACCCAGCCATCCAGCCAGTTTTTAATGCAGTGAAGATTCCACCTGTCTATGTCCTGGGCCACAAGTCGCAAGTTTCTCAAGGGGAACGCTGTGGGACATAGGGTCAAAGGCTTTACCAAAGTCCAAGTAGATCTCACCCACAGCCACTCCCTTATCCACTAGGTGGGTCAAAAATGTTCTAACTCTTCCTATCTTAGACATATTTCATAAAACTGCTCTAAAATGCTTCCTTTTTAGCTGAAGTCAGACTGCAACCTACAGAAAAATCTGTATTAGTGTTTTACCTTGGATTAGGCATGCAGTTTTGAAGCAAATCTCCAAATTTTCTACATTTAGTGCCTTTGGTTTGCATCACGAAGCTGTCTTAGATTGCTTGAACTGTGTCCTTGCAAATGAAACAGAATTGGAAGCTGAGCTCCCAGACTGTGCCTATTGCACTTCATCTACTGAATGGGTCTGGAGTCCATAAGACCAAACTAAAACTGTTGTAGAGTGAAAACAAATCTAAAAATATATGTTTATGTATAAAGTTTCCTCATAAAAGCTAAGACATCACTAACTCAGTACACACACACTTTCACAGGACTAAAATACAAATTTTGAGCCTGTTCATAGATGATGTAGATAGACAAAGGCGAGACTAACATTATTTCCTTCTGTATAGCTTTCTTTCACACACAGGCACCTATAGGGTTCCATAGCTGCATCACAATTATCAGCATGGCCATGGCAATTACACCTGAAAGAACAAGAGATAGTGAAGAAAAAATGAAAAAATGGAAACACATCTGTCCAACAATATATAACATGGTTGCAAAGATGTGTTTTTATTATATAGTCTTGTTCTTTATTCAGAACAAATAAATGCCAACGTTAAGTGCATTAACCTACAAAAGACTACTTCACTCAAGCTATTTTAAAGTAGCAACAACTGTTTTCCAAGAAAATAAAACCCAGCATGTAGTAGAACTACTGTTATTCTACATAAGAGCAAGAAAATTGTATTTCAGTATATATCATTAATAAGTGAAACCTTAATAAATAAATTATAATTATTAATCAGTATTAAACCTTACAAGGTGGCTATAATTTTAAAAGAAATCTTAAATGTATTAAGCATAACTTTCTAGTTTAACACATTTTGATCTCAGTTGTAATGTCTATTTCTCACTAAAATAAAATCTTTAAGAGAGCATTACTTAGTAGACAGAGCCATGCCACACTACCAGTACAGATGTTCTTCTGGAAACATGGCATAGCTTCACAAACTATCACTGAAATTCTTTTCTGTTACACAGTCAACAAGACTGTATCTATTTTACTAAAAGCATTAACAAATCTCAATCAATAATCTAAACATATTAGCAGTGTCAAATTTTTTAAGGTAAACATGACCTCTAATGGTCATCTTCCTCTCAAAATAAGAACTACCAAAATAGTTTCAGGAATAATAATCATTAACAGAAATCGGTACCATATGCTTCTTAGAAACTATTTCATTGCTAGATTTGCATGTTATTTACAGGGCACAATTAGTCCTTTCACAAGGACATATACAATAAAGTTGTCAGTCATAGATAATGTAATACTCTTACAGGCAGCTGCCTAGTTCTAAAAGGAAAACTGCAGCTAAAACAAAGCTTGAACTCTGCATTAACACTGTTAAAATTCCATGTCTGGGAATCCATAATGAAAATTTAAAGAGCTACTGAAGCAAAGCACAGGTCATGGTATCAGTCATAAGCCTTTGCTCATATGCATTGGTAACCCAAGGAAAGGATTGGTTCTGACAGTGCACCAATCACTTCAAACTTGAAGTTCCCTCACAAATATAAAAGCAAAACAATTTCATTCAGTTTGAGGCAGGTCATTATATACTTTGCACATTATATACGCAGAAGCAGTGATAGGTAGGGGAAGAGTTCCATAATACCTACCTTCCACTGACTGTAATTTCATTAACTCCATAGTATCTATGCCTAAAATTTACCCAGGATTCTTTAGTATGGTACTGTCCACGGAGATGAATCCTTAGTTTTGTAGCTTTTACAAATTCTTGGAGAGATGGAGTATTGTAAAAATCATTGTAACCAGGTCGGTGATTTGGTTCCGGTGTAAGAACACTAAAAGTCAGATTACCACGGGAATATGGTGTAAAGCTGTTTAAATAGAGAGGAACACAAATGAAAATAAGATTAACACATATTTTACAGATTCTATATCCTAATATCCTTTTTCTCAGAGAGGGTCTCCACTCAATTGTACACATGCTTTTTTTTGTGGTTTCTGGGGAAAATTCTGATGTCAGTGGATATGTCAGTCATCAGAATTCAAGTAGAGGAAAAGAAATGTCCTCTATCTGGTTTTACCCAAACTTCCAAGCTCTTCCAGAGATCCTAAGTTTCCAATATAAAGTAAAGCCTCTAAAGGGCAACTTCAAACTGTGTGACTGATACAGTGCCATCTGCATTGTTTTCAGTTTAACACAGTGTCTTTGAGAAACATGAAATATGTTTAACCTACTTGAGGAAATAATTCAGATGACTAAAACGATAATTAACATTCTCATATTGTTAATTATATACCTGCTTAACATATATAAGCACCATACAGAAACAATTACATTTTGAATTCCAGAGTCAGTGGACTGTATCATCTCATTCAATGAGTGAGCAGATTTAGAAACACAGCACTGTCCAGTGAGTGAAGTCCAAGAGAATTTAATGCAATGCAGCAGGATCAAGAGTATATTTAAGCCAAAAATGAGAAGGGCAGTCCTGAAAATTCAAGTAATGGCTGAGTAAACAAATATATATAAACTGCACATTTGCACAGTTTGGTATGAATCATATCTCATATTGGTGTATTTTCTAGTTCAAGTGTAGCTATGAGTAGAACTTGCCTCCACAGAAGGCTAGAATGCCTGCTAATTTGCACACCTACACAGACTCATTAAAAATATACCTGCCGCTTGACATACAACATTCAAAAAAATAACCTTAATTCTTGTCTCTTCAATATACTCTTGAGCTTTTGAAAGGTGAGATTCATAGTTAGACTAGGTCTGCTGAGTCATACTCCTGACTTCATGAAGGGTCTTTGAATTTATTGCGCCCTGATCCAGATCAGTGTTTCCCAAAAGTCTCAGCAGAATATAAATGTATGCTTCTCTGGGAGACGCTGTCCTCCCTTTCCCTTTGTAGAAAGTATTTTATTTCCATGATATATAGAGCTGTAAGAGAAGTGTTAAGATGGGTATGGACAATAGATGAATCATGCCAGAAGGAACAGCAGAAGGACTGTAAGGCTTATGGTACCTAGATAAGCAGATCATTAGGATCTTAGAGCATTTACATAGAGCTTCTCAGGAAACAAGGAAAACAAAGGAGATTCTGAAACAAGGGCCAGCCACCACTCAAAGTAAGCAAAGATTCAACTTCTGATAAGGGGATAAAAGACAGTAAGCAATTCTAACTTACAGAGGTGCCAAAGGATAAAAAAAAAAAAAAACCAAAAACCTTAAAAAACTTAAAAGAAACCATTCAATACTAGCATGTGGTCATCAAATCAAGAAACCTCAGGCCATGATAAGGATTTCAAAGTCGAGGTCACTTTCCTTCCATGTCATCCCAAGAAGTCCTGGCTAGGTTGCCGAGATACAAAGACACTGGTATCTAAATCTTGGACAGTCAATTTGGACATGTCTTGGCACTTACAAGTAAGCAGGCATGACAGAGAGAAAAGAGTTTTGTTTTACAGTAAAATCACCTTCCTATCCAATAAAGGTCTCAGTAGGGAGCTCTGCTACATCAGTTGTACCCAAAATCATTCCCTCCTATCACCTCCTGTCATCACTTTTGATGTAATTGAAGGGGAGAAACAATGCTACTTACAAACATTTACAGAAAGAATTCATACTCAGCTCCTCAGTTCTTTTTAGAAAATACACCAATACACATTTCTGGGATAAAAAGGATTACAACTTATTTGGGTAATTAATCAAAAAATTATTTACTTTAAAATTTTCTCATCTCTACCCTCTGCTACAAGGACCAGCAATAAAGCTCTAAGTCCTTTGCTGAAAACTGGTATAACTCAGATACCTTATCCTCTCCTCAGAATACTGAACACCTAGAGAACAGACAAAGATGATGACACTTGAAAAGTTTTAGGAAGGTAGCAAAAGTTGGGGGGGAAATAATGCCTGATGGTTCATTTTCTCACCGATTTCCAGCCAAGTGCTAAACAAGCCTAATACTGACTGGCATCTGAATTCAGGCAAGGGATAGTGCATTTGAATATATGGAACAGTATAAACTCAAATATATATATAAATTTGCATGTGTGTGTAAAATGATAACATCCATCTTTTATATATGTTATACACTATATTTATGAAATGTATATTGTATATATTATTTCTTTTCACATTTGTACATGTAACTGTCTAGTGAAAAGGCTTGCAACTTGTTTCTAAAAGACAATGATGTTTCTTGACCCTTCACTCCCTTCTTGCTTAGAAAGATTAGAAAGCATTGAGATACAACTTTCAACTCGTTTCTCACTTTTTTTGCATGGTCAGTAGCAAGGCTGAATGACTGACATTTGTACTTAAGTTTGGTCCCTCTTCTAAGGTTAAGAACAAGTCACACTCAGAGATCAGAACCTACACTTTCACGTTCATTAGATTCAGTTTAAAACAATCTGTTATATCAATACCTCCTTCTACTCCTCATCTCAGTGTTCTGTAATTGCACTGACAATAACCCCCTTAAAACATAAGCATGTAAAATTTCAGCTCAAAATAACAGAGGAGAGAATTGTGTCATGTTTCTCAACATCTGAAATCTGACAAAAGTGACGACCATTTGGCAATCTTCAACCAAAAGGTCAGATTTGGGAACTTTTATATATACTCAGCAGCCCATAATAATTGAGTATACCAAATTAAAAGATTATATCTCATTGGGACATAGAGATGAATTGTGGCACAATGTTACCTGTTCAAATCATCTGGAATATGCAGATAATACCCACTCATACCTAGGAAGCTGGAGACAGTTGACAGAGTCTGGTTTCTCCAGAGATCCATTGTTATCCATTCCAAAAATACTGCAATTTTTAGCAAAATACTGCCAGTCTTCCCAGTTTAGATCATCTCTTTTCTTCCTTTCAATTTTTATTGCTTCAGGGTGTGGGCTATAAAACTGCAGTATAATATAGAAGACCTACAAGAAGAAGAACACATTTATAAACCAGCAATAATGGATAAGTTGTAAAGCAATGAGAATATCAACAATTTTTTTTCCAATGGGACAATATAGGATGCTTTGCCATGCACACACAACAAAGGAACTCATACTTCAATCCACAAATTCCCAGTTAAAACCAAAGAAAACCTTTTTGGGTAAAGAATCTCTTTGATCTCTTAAACATTCTTACACAACAATTGAAAACTGAACTGCTGCATCGGAATTACACTTTTTCTTGAAAACCATTTGAAAATGAACTACAAAGTCTAACTGATTATTTGTTCCAGCAATATTAGTTTGGCATAAATGAAGGGCATAGCTTTGTGTTACCAAATACTTCAGGAGTCACTTGTCTGATAATGTAAGTCTTTCAGGTTCTCTGGTTGGTTTTGGTTTGGTTTGGGTTTTTTTGGTGGTGGTGGTTTGTTGTTTGGGGTGGTTTTGATTTGTTGGGGTTTTTTGTTTTTTTTGGTTGGTTAGTTTGGTTTTGCTAATCTATTTTTCATTTGGAATCTCATCAAGTGCCCTGTATTAAGGAGCATTATGTAGCACACGGCTTACAAGGAAATGTACGTCAACCAAGCCAAGCCTTAGAACTTCACAAGCATTTGAACTCAAGTTTAACTAAGGGCCTAATATTTATTTGTGTAGCAGAAACCAGTCATCATATTCTTTCCCTTCTCACTGTTAATGACAAAACAACCCAGAAGCTAAGAAGAACAAATGGAAATTTGGTAGAGCCCCTATTGTGAATGCAGTCTTGGTATGGGTATGTCCCTCCATCCAAAACATCCTGGTGTTCCTCCACAGCATAGTGAAGTGCTAGGTACAGCATGGCCTCTTCAGAAAGCTTGCCTGTTTGTCAAATTCTCATTCCATATTCCTCAAGGTTCAGAATATCCACAAAACAGAAGTCCTCTCTGATATGTCAGTGTGCCACAGACATTAAATTCCATTGGACTGCAGTCAGATTTATACCAGAAGACATATACCTTTATATGAGAACATGTAAAACAAACACCTGAAGTTTTAATAGAAATTAAAATTAAGGTTGAAATTTACAGAAGTGGAGTGAAAAGAACAACCAATATTTCTAAATATTAGTGTCTTCACATAAGATATTCACTTTGGTATCTCTCTTTTAGATTACTGCTTGTTACAACAGCCAAGGCACATCAAAAGAGAATGACATGAACCAAAATGCATTCTGTTGCCTTTTGCAGTTTTTCATGCTGAAGGAAGTTTTCTTCCTGGTCCTTTCAGGATAACATCCCAAAGCATAAGGTTTAAATTTCCTCAGGAATGTAACAAAATGTCTACAAAAGCGTTTTCCTAGTTAAGATTTAAATGGCAAATATGATCCTCTCTTACCTGATACTGTCCATTTTCTAAATCTATTGTGATTGAGACACCACGATCCAGGCCGGCAGTATTAGTGAACACAGATGAAATCCAGGTGGTCCCAATATCATCATCATTAATGTAATACAGAGGATGGGCTTCTGCATTCAACCTCAGCACTCTGTCATTAGTGGTATCATCTGCTCCATTAGGGATGCAGTACCTCTGTATCAATGGGTGCACCCGGGGATGGCTTCCAGGACAGCGGCACTCAGATTGGGTATGCAGGTGAGGAAATTTTCCAGAGAATACTTCCAAAATGTCTCTGTCACAGTGTGTGTGTGTGTATATATATAGAGAGAGAGAATAAAAATTAAAATAAAAAATCACATACATGATTAAAAAAGGACAAGTGTCATTTTGTGCCTCCATGTTCATCAATTTAAAAAAAAAAAAAAAAAAAAAAGATTGTAGTAGAAGTCCTAAAGCTCTGGTTTTGTCTCACATAAATGGGGCAATCAGTTAGGCATCAGGTCACATAGGGCCCCTACATAATCAACAGTAAACAGCAGGCACCTTCAGAAGGTGTCTGTGAAGAAGCACTCTGCAGTTGCTTTGACTGCTCCACAGACATATACACAGTCAAGAGAAAGTGTCTAAAGCTAGGCAGGACACATCCAGCCCCATAAATGGAAGGCAAAAAACTCTTAAGATTTTATTACAGCATCATGTCTGATTTCAATCAGTAATCTGGACAGTGTTCTTAAGTGTACTATAGCATTGGCATACTGCCTCTAACCACAAGGAAGTTTAACATTCAGATGCTCCAAACATACCAGTTTGACTGATATCACATTACGCTTTCAAAAACTTGGATATAGATGTTTTCATTTTTAACTAACCTTAATACCAATGCCCACTTTTTAGCTACATCAGCCTATGATTGCTCTAGTTGCTTCCTACAGCCCATGTCAAAGCCATTGAATCGCTTCAGTTCCCTCTGAACTGAAATAGATACATAGCTAGCTAGGCAGGAAAGCAGACAGATACAGGAACAACATGAACATATTACCTAAGCCTTTATCTGTTCATCTCTGCAGTACAGAAAGTGTTTTGTGAGCTGACAGGACACTGAATTTTTAAATTTAAAACCTCTTAATTTCCCCATTTTCCTGCTTTATCCATAAGAACATAATTGTTATCTACTTAAGTAAATAAATATTTGTTAGCTGCCACTGCAAAATTCCACAGAACCCAAAGCTAGATTTTAGATAGCCAAAGATTTAAATTGATATGCAGGCAAGAATTTCCTTCACAGTTTATGCCAGATAGACATTTTACAACAAGTTATTTATGGGATTATTCCCATTAGGTTGCAAAACTTAATAAAATACCTTATCTTTCAATTTTTAAATTTTATTCATTTCATTGATTGAAGTTGTAGTTCAAAGGATTTGACAAGCATCACTCTGAAAGAATACAGCCAACATGATTTTTGTATAACTTTCAATTCAGATTCATATTAATACTTTATATTCAGAAGAGCTCAGTTCATCATAATGTCCTGCAGACAGCTGGGCTTCTAGGAAATTACTCTACATCTTATTGAAAGACCATCATTAAGTAGCCTTAAGGTCTGCAGTCACAAGTGTCATTGTGTATAGCCTACCCAGAAGCACCACACAGACAAATAAGACCTGACTATTTCTGGCTAGCTTGAATTGACTAGATTAATCCAGCATGAGTTGGGTAACAAAGGTAACATTTCTTTGTAATGTACTAGGAAGGGAGGCTGGAGGGCAACAGAAATTGCAGTGGCAACCCTAATTTGGCCTCAGGAATGGAGGAAGTCAAAGCAATTGCCCAGGGCTATTGGTCTGAACTAGCAAAGTCATTGGCACCTTATAGTGACAATCTAATCCAGAAAGCAATGAATAGTTAAGACAATGGAACCTTGAGATAGGGGTGTGTGTTTAGGGAGAGCATCAAGAATACCTGACACGGTCTGATAACATGGGGAAGCTGAAAGCAGAGGAAAAGAACTGCTAAGGACCGGACCCAAGTTCACAGCCATGAAGCAATCATGCTTCTCAGTTCAAGCGCCTGTCCTCTTCCTTTGAATCACTAGTGTTGAAGCAGTCTAAACTGGACTGGCCTGCTATACTTGCTTCTGTATCCTACAGTTTACATGGAGCTCTGGGAAATCCTGGCAAACTTCACGCAGCAAGATTAAATTTATCAGCACACACTGTTATGACAGAATTATGATGAGTTGAAAACACCTAGACAGTTTGTAAGCACTGAAATCTAGCAACTGGGTATCATCACTAAGTTGTAACAGAAACAACAATAACAAGGAAAGTACACATTTATTATTGCATGCTGAGTGTTGATACACATATCCTACACATACTACTACATGCACTAGCTATATATAAGCAATACTTCAGAAGCAAACCACATTAAATCATTGAATTTATTTTAACTTGGCATTTTTTAGGTTAAAAGTCATCTTTGAAATAGGGGTTCAGTAAACTACATCATAAGCAATCATCTAAAGCAGACAGCTGGGAAAGTGCCGTACTTTGGGAAGTATCTTGTTCTCCCTTCTTTCTTCTCACTACACTCTTATTTTTTTGCAAAAGTAAAGATTCTTTACCTGTTTGTAAGTGCCACTGGGTAAAATCGAAAATCTTGCATTCTTCCAACAAATTGCTCTAGACCTAGGAAAATATGCTATAAATAAGTAAGCTACTGAGCAGAATGCAGCTTTACACTGCAGGACAGCACCTTTAATTCAGCATGCAAAGACTTCTCTTGCACAATTACCCCTCCCAAATGAAACCATCTTGGTCCTGGGCAAAACTGTAGAGGGCAGTGACTTAATTTTTTTTTATAAAAAAGAATGATTTATAATAACTTTATAAGAACATTTTGTACCTATCTCTTTTCTGATTAGAGAGGTGGCACAAGGATCGGCTCATTAGACAGAAGTAATGAGCCAGTCCATGTGCCACCTCTAATTAGAGAAGAGATACAGTAGGTACAACTGTACCTATCAATTCATACAATAAAGATAAAAAGCACTTAAAAATATTCCCTTCTATTATACACTTATTAGTTATCCAGTATTTAGAATCTAAATCTCAACAAAACAAATTTCCAAATACAAGCATCAAAAAATAAAGCACAGAATTACTTTCTTGCCCAAGAGCACAATAAAGTTGTTTAACTGACATATAGTTATATTCAGGAGTTAGTTTCAAACTGTGTCTGTTCCCAAAAAGCAATAGTCAGTATTTTTATCATCTGCAGAGCCAAGAATTTGTGGAGAGCAAGAAAACATCCCTCAGCTGTTCTTCAATGATCATGTCATGACATAGTACATATACAATTCCAGATGCAGAAGAAGAGGCATCAGGCATCTCTAGAGGCTAAGGGATTCTCATTCTGCTAGTGGTTTGCATGAGTATTGATAGAATAGAAGAACAGAAACAGCCAGAAACCTTTAGCTCTATTTCTGACTCTAGAGCACAACATAGCCTAGTGGTCACACACATTCTTATTCTGAAATAGTTTCAGGTGTTTACTCAGAAAAACTATGAGTGTAAATTAATGGAACACATTGGTTTACATATCTATATTTCAGAAGATGCAGGAAAACCTACATATATGCAGTAGCATATAGAAAAAGTTAGCACCCTACAGGATCAAGTACCAAATATCTGTCTTTCAGCTTGTATTTTGAGAAAGCTAACTGTGTAATAGGGATTTTCTCCTGCAGGAAGGTAAAACAATTAAGCATATAGATAAAATGATTCTCGCATACTTTTTAACTACATTGTGGAGATCTTATTTTGGATATTCCAGTGCATTCCACTAAAATACTACAAGATTTACCTGTGAAGCTTTGTCCAATTTGCAGTGTGCCATCAGCATCTGCAATTGTTCCCACAAGTATCCTTGAATCAAAAGGTGTGTTGTCATCTTCCCAGCCATTCAAGAAGAAACTAATTCTGCGGTGATGTACCTATAGAATCAATGTAAAGGGGCAACACATGCTTCATTATGCAATCACTTTGATTTCTCTACATGCTACATCTATCACTGATTAACCATTAACATTACTGCAGCATACTTGCCGTGTGCCTTTATTTTCAGTGCCTAATGAAAGTAGTTCCTCTTTTCTGTTCATCCATTAGCAATTCAGTTAATAAGATCATAGCTCAGATTCACAGAGTATAAAATTTCTACAGCCCTTAAATCAAAGAAGAAACCATAGTACAGTGATCTCTTGGGGAGGGGGAAGAAAGGAGCAGGAGAATGGTGGGTCTCTTTCACAAGGTATGGGGCTGGTTACAGCTACATTACTACTTCAGGCCATGGACACATGTTATAGCTGTCAGAGCTCTTCTCACACACATCAGTTCAAACAGGCCTCAAGGGGCTACATACCATACTCAGGATAACCAAATGCAGCATGTTTCAGCCAGGCCTCTAACACTCCTCCAAAATGCCTCCCTAACCCCAGCATGTTTCTTTCTGCAGGGGCTGAAGGGAATGGTATAGGAACTGGCTACATCTTCTTTACACCCAGTGGGTAATTCTCTTATATCAAGGGAACCCTTGGCTAAAAATATGCATTCAGCTAACACCCCAGGGTACTGTTTTCTGCAAGTGTTCCCTTCCCTGCCAATTCATTTTAAATTTGAGCTAACATTCATAGAAATTCTTTATGGCATTCTCCCAGCTCCGCAAAGTCACAAGATGCTGAGCTTTTACAAAGTACTTTTTTTTTTTTTCCCTTAAAAATTCTCATGTTAAGATTACATAAAATTAGAAAAGTTTAATAATATGGGAGTGCCTTAGAATTTATGAAATTCAATACTCAAAAAAATGCAGGCACCTATGAAATGAAAACTGGAGGCATTGTAGCTGTAGTCTGCTTCCTGCGAATTCATTATAGAAACTAAGTCAAACTTACACAAAACTTTTGAACTGTTGATGTGTTTTGAATAAATTTAGTTTATTTGAGAAAGATTTTTATTTGGAAAACTGAAATTACTTGACTTTTAGCATTATTTAGGTTGCATAAGGCTTATTTCATATAACAGCTTAGTAGCCTTCAGATTCTGAAACATTGTTTTGTTGTTGCCAATTTACAGAGTGTGATTTTCATTTTGGATTATGCCCGGTGAATCGTGTCTACAGAGGCCAAATAAAACTAGAGTGCTTCAGCCTGTCTTGATATCCACACTAATTAAAATAAAATAAACCTGGAACAATTGCTTCCATAAGAACAATACATACATGAGGACAAACCGAAGCTTCACAAGCCATAATAATTTGTTGCAAAGGGGAAAGCCAAAACCCCCAAAAAATATCAGTTTGAAAACCACAATATAGGCACTCATAATACTATTCAACCAATAACGTCTTTCAAATTTCAGACCAAGATAAACAGATGCAATTATCTATAAATCTGAGCTCAGATGATCAGCATCAGTGCCTGGGGCACCATGAGTCTATCAGTATTTTGAGAAAGAAAATATGAAATGAGATGGAGGCTTTACTTTGGATTTTTTCTTTTTTTAAAATTTATTTATTTAGGCATTACAAAAAATTGTACAGATGAATTTTTCTACTTAAAGTGCACTTTCAAACACACACATGCATGCTGAGCTTTATTGCCATTTCCAGATTAGGTCAATATTTCCCAAATTTAGACAGGAATATTTATTGCCCTTCCACTGATGGAAATTTGAAGGCTATTACCATAATTACTAAGCCTTGAGATCTGTTCAAAAAGTTATTGCATATGAGTTTCACTGCTCAAAATACATCTCTACATTTTAAATTATCTTTTGTGTTGACACATCAATGACCCAAATACAATAGTTTTTTATTTAATTTTAATTCAAAGCCCTCTAAACATCTGATGCCCTATTTGCAAGAGCCTAAGTATATGTGTATATGGTGGTTGCATTGCAATTTTTTTCTGCATCACATTTTTTACAGCCTGTTACTGTCATTTGGTGTTTGACTGTTATCATCATAAAAGATACAGGCTTTTCTACTTTGTTATTTGTAGCATTATCTCATGTTTTACAACATCTTTGCACAACATGCCCGCACATGAAATATAACTAGTGAAAAGTTCTCAGTGGTATTAATGCATAAAAAAGAATGTGGTTCCATCTCTACTGTCTTTACCCAGCCAAAAGCTGATGAACAGCCAATTTTCCTTTATCACATTAGCACAGCCATGAGGGAAACACATTTGTTCTAGTCAGCTACACTAAAGATACTATTACCAATCTAACATATACATGTTTTATATCAGCAGTATTCTCAGAGTATGAGGGAGCCAACAATATATTAACACTAGCATGACAGTTTATTTAAGAAAAGAAAATTGTCTCTGTAGAGGGACAGAAGTTAGAAATGTATGGCTAAAGCTCAGTGTCACTGGTCTAATAAAGGTAATAATTCTTAAGCTTTCTTTATAGCAGGTAACACTCCTGTGGCAGCTCTGTCATATCATTCAAATAAAAATGTTGTCTTTTACAAGTTTAAGAGTACCTTTATTTTTAGTCAGAGATGAAACATGTTTCTGCTTTCCTGTTTTCACTGTAAAACATTTGTAAGTGGAATTCAGAAATTGGTGCACTCACCCCTCACTAGCTCCTTGCAAACTTAACTGCCTCAGACACAGCTTCAGCAAGACGTGACTCTGCCTCCCCCCATGGTAAGCAGAGCACTTAACTTCATGGACCCCTGACTAAAATCAGTGGGACTGTTTGTGACTTAACAGTGACAGAATTGGGCCCTAAGCCATCAGGTATTTTTACTTGTTGAAAATAGGTGACTAACGACAATTTTAAATCTCCCTCCCCCACCGCCAATCTCTTTGTATTAAATAGGATTTAGAATAGTTGGGTTTAATATAGCACATCCCCAAGGTAGCCCTAAGCACTTTACAATGCTGAATTGGGTATCAGTAGTGCAGTGACTGTGCAAGGCAAAGGCAGCAGTCATTAGGCATTTGGCAGTAGCTCAATGTAACGATCCCCCGGCTGGTTATTAAAGGGGGTATGAATATCTGACATGGGAGGAAAATGTAGGAGGGAAACCATGTGTGGTATAAAAAAAAAAATAAAAATCCCAGCAGCTCTCCACTGTAGGAGAGGAATATCTCAAAGTTTGGTATCACTTTAGGCAAAGATAAACAAGAAGGAAGGGTGGCACACTGGATTGGTTGTTTGATATGGTTATTTAAAGTCTCCTGACCATTAGCATTTAATTGCATACAATACCACAGAAATAAAAGATCCATTTCCCTCCTGACTAGGACAACAGGATTATTCCCCTATTGTCTTTATTAGTAAGGTTCAATAGCAATTTGCCCCAAGAGATTAACAGAAGATGCATCGGAAAGGTTGGCCTAATGGTCATGCAATGCACAGGACCAGAAGCCTGGGACATCAGCACTCTAATCCCATCTCTGAAACCATCTCTCCCTGCCATGTTTCCCTCCCTCTGTCAGATACTTAGCAAATCACCTCACAATGAGGTGGCAAGGATTAGCAACTAAGATAAATTCCCTCTGTATCTACATTAGCATCTGCCAATGCAATGCCTAATACCAATTTCAAGCAATGAAAAAGCTATTTGATGGTGAACAGAGATGGTGAAAGATATCCATAATCTTCCCTCTAATAGCATTCTTCTTGTGATCCAGAAGAGGTTCCAAGATGAGAGGTGATGGGCCAATGAGCTGACAGGCAAATTCCTCCAGTACATCACTAATGAAGTTCTAACAGTTGTCCATCATAAGCAAATTGACCATCAGAACCAACAATACCAAATCAAATCACTTCCTACCTAGGAAAGTTTCTCCACCTGTTATTTTATGAAAAATACTAATATGGAAAAAAGAATTAAAATATTAATACATTTTTATCAATATGAAGATTTGCCAAAAACTATTAAATAGGTTTGATGTACAGTTGGAACAGATATTTACAGTGGGAATGTACAGTATTTAGGCAAATCTAACAAATTTTAACAATTTTAAGCAAACTGGGAAGAATAACAGGGAAAGAGAGAATTCCCCAGCAAAATGGCACTCAACCGCAGCAGGGGAGACTCAACAAGAACCGTTAAGCCAAGGAGGCAATGAATTAATTACTCACAAAGGGTTCTACTCCAAGTAGGGGGTGCTGCTGCTGTGTATCAGCTGTTGAGGCAGGTTGCCAGAGGGATTGCCACGCTGGTCAGGCTTCATCAGGACAGTGGGCGATACAACATGTTCAGTGAAAGGCTCTTGCATCTTCCTGGGTAAACTGAGGCACGGCAAAAATTCTAGTTGCAAGGGGAAGCGAGGCTTGAATCCTAAGGCTTGGGGCTTCTTAAGCTTGCAGTGAGTAGGCTCATGGCTTCTACCCCGGGTCTTGGACCGGGCAACTCAAGGCAAGGCAAATTAAAGCAAGGCAGGTCCAAGCAAGCAAGGCAAGGTGACTACAAACCAGCCTGTGTTTATCATTTGCCCGAGATTCAATTGGGTCAATAGGGCAACAAAAGCCAGAAGTTACCCAATGAAAAGGGATTCTGCCAGGCTGTAGCCATAAAAGGCAGAAACATAAATATAAATAAATAAAAGCTGGTGTTTTCCTGCTAACAGAATTTTCCACCATGTTGCAGTAATTTGTGTAGCACAAAAGAAGCATCACAAACACGTACCACACTTCCAAACAGTTGTACTGGCTAAGACTAAGGGACTAACAATGGCAAAATGCAGAAACAAGAGTGCATAAAGGAGCATCATAAGCATGTGTGACACTCTCCTCAGTATTCTGAACTACAACCCATGAGCAGCTTAGAGACTTATCAGCCACCCATGGTTTCTATATATTTAGTAGCTTTCCATGGATTTCTTTGCATGATTTTGTATAGCTGCTCCTTGAGTGCAAAATCTTGTACTTTCCCCAAAGGGATGATTGATTCAAGAATACTGTAGTTTTTCCTCTCTTTTTTGTTTAAGCCTTGAACTGCAGTGTTATCTATAGATATAACACATAACAGTATAGTAAATGTACAAATAACAAGTATAACAGGTATAAATGACCAGTATAACAAGTATAATAAAAAGAGGTAACATTTCAATAAAAACTACCAAAAAGCTTTTCAAATAATGCATAAGATTCCTTTTCATGAACAACCATTTTGGGTATCAAGTAAAAGATACACTTACAGTGATCCCCATTTTTGAGCTATAATTGCATTTTCCAAGCCAAAACAATTTAGGGCAATCCTGAGACCACAATCTACAATGCTTTGGTTTTCAGGTAATAACATACACTTATTACATCACAACATACATGTGTGATATCTGCCACGTTTAAGCAACATATACTTTTTCTTCACACATTAGTCACCCTGTCACCAGAATGTCCCTTTACAGATATAGAAAGGCAATTGAGACAATTTTAGTCTCTTCCATGTAGAACTGAATTGCACCATTTCAGCCAAAATAAATGAAGTTAAGTAAGTGGATTCTTCTTCAGTGGACGCTATGATCTTTTTGCATCAGTAAGATTTTTCCATTAAAAATAAGTACTAATATTAATCCTACCCACATACCTTGTGTAAAATTATTTCTAATAAATAAGACATGGGAAAGAATCTTTTATGTCCCATTAAAATTGAGCAGAGCTCAATGTCTCTAACCAGAGATCAAAACTCCACTGCACTAAATGACATACAGCCCTAATGTGTTAGAATTTATAATTATTGTATGTTTCAAGGCATACCTGCTTTTTAATAAGTACAAACTTTCCCTTTAGATTATCTTTCCTATCCTAATATTTAATGGCATAGAAAATATTTATTTAAGTATTACAGATAAATTCAGGGGAGTAATTTCAAAATAACACCAATCTTTTCTACTGATTAAATACACATTCTTTTTGCTCTTAATCTTCATAGCTTCTTGTCACTATAAAATACAATTTTGACTTTGACTTTCTTATCATCATCTATTGTTCTAATAACTAGATCTCACTGTCTGGCAAGACAGATGAAGAAACCAGATGGATTTCTTCCCAGATTTGCAGGCCATAAATGAGGAGATACACAGTAGAGAGAACTCTGGCACAAAACATGAAAGAAAAAAAAGCCTTTTCTCGTTATTCAAGCCAAATGATACCAACACTGGCCTATTTACTTATCCAGCCAACTTAGTCATGGCAAACACTTCAACTGTAACTTCAGCTCTTAAGGCTATTTATACCATCAAAGAGTCTCAGATGGCAGTGGCAGGAATGACCGACACACATAAAACAAGGACAAAACTGAAAAAAAAGAAAAATTGGTCTTCAGATAAATAGGAAATAGAATATATTCCAGTACATGTAGTGGACACCATGGGCTTCAAATGAGATGAGAAATAAGCAATTCAAGGAACTATGATATATACCAGACAATGAATGAGATTCTTCCAAATATCAGGTGTCTGTAAACTGATTGTTGTTGTTTTTTTTTAAGACCTAATTTTTAAGTTAAACAATAAAAGTTAGTAAGATGCAAATGCAGGATAAATTTAAAAAAATAAATGCAAACTACAACATAAATCTTGCCTGTCAAATATGAAAAAAACCAAGCAAATAGTCCTCCAAATAAGTGATTAAAAAAACCTGAAACAACCATTAAAGAAGCTCGATTTGCATAGCATGTTCATAGTAAGAAAAATTATTTCTGAGAAAAAAAGGTAATACACACTATAAAGAATTTTAAAGCGCTTTATGTAGAGCAGTTAGGTAGCTATACACTTCACTTGTAAGGTATAACAACAACAAATTCCATTTATTTTCCAGATTAGAAAGCTGACAGAAATGCCCCCTCCCTTTATTTGGTATAAAAGCTAAAGCAGCTCCAGACTCAATAAAGCTACATGGGCTTTTCAGAGATGTAAATGAAAGTAGAAGCTAGCATAAATGATTTGCTTAATCATTCAGAAATAATGAGGAATTGGAGATTATGAGAAATCAGGAGAAGCTGCAACCCATGAAGCTCAAAAGTTAGCACATGCCATTACAATTTCTTACCATCACTTAATTGGGTGTGGTTCTTATAAAAGTTACTATCTAACATAGCTTGTTGTCAGTTAAAGTAATCAAGATTCAGAAAGTCCTTTTTTTCTGCTAAATATATTGCAGTTTTCTTCCATCAAGAACTTCTTCAATGAGTTCATTCTATAGAAACAGACAGTGTATCAACACATTTTCTTCCAAGGTGAGAAAACAGATTAAGGTTATGACCAAAATGACAGGCCTGTGGCTTCCTTGAATACTTTAATAGAGTCAACAAATCAACAGTGGTCACTGATGCCAACAGATGAAGGAAGACAATAGATGGAAGGAAGGGAATTAGTGATGCTGCTCTAATAGCTTAATCAGAAATTTGAGCATAAAAATCTTTTTCACCTTCAGCCTGTCTAAATAGGCTCTTTTTGCCTGCTCATATAAAGATGTACAGCATATTTTACCACTGGGGCACACGTGGGTTCGCATCTCTGCTCTGCAAAAGCAGGTGCAAAACAGAAGCGTAATGGTTAATAAAAGACGCAGTCAAAAGGGTTTTGCATGTGATAGAGGTATGTGTTTCAGTATTTTCTTGCATAATTGCAAATCTTGCTGAAGCTGCAGTTACAGCAGCTTTCACACAGCTCTAATATTTTGAAAGTGAATTTCTATAAAGAGGAAAGGTCAGTGACACAAATCTAAGCAACACAAAGTTGACAATGGGAATTTTGGGATACAAAAAAAATAAGCAGGCACCACTAGTATAAATCCAAGTTTACTCTCACCTCTCAGCCACAATTTAACACCCTCCTCCAGAGAATAAATAGCAGAATTTACACATACTGAATGTTCACCTCAAATGCTTCCTCTATTTTGCATTTTTCTACTAACTTTCTCCTGTTCTGCTTTAGAAAAAGAGGTGCAGTAGTTTCCACAGCCTAACCTCTGCAGATGTGTCAGGGTTCCATGCCATGCCCACCTCCTATTCCACATGCGATTTGCCAGCACTGGTGCACAGCCTGCTCACACAGTCCTATGTTGCTTATTTCTCCTTACAACACACCACACACAGCCAAACCCAGATCAAAGCCTTAACTAAATGGACAATTCAGGAATAAGCACTATAATACATTTTTGAGGTATGACTGCATTTTGGCAGTGACATTATTACTATGGACATTGTGGCAGATATGTTACATAGATCAAAATCCCCTGTGCCTTTTTTCTTTTTTCTTTTTTTTTTTTTTTTTTACTTTATTATTATTATTTTCCCTTTAAAAGCACAACCCTAAAATAAAGAGTTTGCTTTTAGTCTTTTGCTCTTTGCATTTTACTGGTTTTTATTTGCAATGAAAATTGAGGCAACACAGAGGGAACTTGGCAGATCTAAAGCTTGGCAAGAGATACTGAATTTATGTAGCAAACATATGAGAACAAGAATATGCCAGGAGGAATTTGTCTGGGATCTTGTTCTCAAACAGACCAAAAAAGATGCTAATAACCATGTTAACAGGGACAGGGGAATGGGTATGGGTAGAAATTAAAGAGTCTGTCCAGGGGCACAAGCCAGCTCAGATAATTTGCAAGACTTGACAAACAAATGACACCACCTATACCAGTAAAAGAATCCACTGATGAATTTTCCCATGAGCTTGGAGCTGCATAAGCTAGAACCCTGCCTCAGTAGCATTTCTATTTCCTACAAAGTACAGGAGAAAAAGAACTACCTTATACAACTATTGCAGTTATTTGAAATCTTCAGTGTTGTTTCTAGATTGTTTGCAGCAAATTCGACAGATATGCCCACAATAAAATTTATTTTACCTGCTATTATTAAATTAATTTATTCACATTTCTAAATTCTTGTGTTTCCATATGCAGATACTATACTACCCACATATGGTAAAAACAAGGACGTTTTTAAGCTATAATAAATCTGCGCTTCTGAGTAAATGCAAAGCTACTACTCCCATATTTCAAGCCTTTGAAGCAACTTGGCTGCAAGCATGAAGGAAAAGACCACAAGAAGATGCAACTCTGACATCTATGTAGGTTTCAGTCTGATGCTTTTCACAGAATCACCACCAAGTTTGGAGCAGACCTCAAAGATCATCAAGTCCAGCCTATCGCCACAGACTTCGGTTGGTTCTCAGGTCAAATAACGTCTTAGATGAAGACAAAGAGAGGTTTGGACCATTCATTGCAATCACATTAAGTAATAGCATGGTCAGGGACTTCCTTATGATGATTTGTTTTTTTTTTTTAAAGGAAGTGCTTAAGTTAACATTCATGATTAAGGGAGATGCCTTAGTTTCCAACTGCTCTGTCATTTTTAGAAAGAAACCTTGCCAATGTAGTTCTAGGCTGAGTTTCATTCTCCAGCTATGACCAAAAACAAACACTGCCCTCTCACAAGAGCATGCCAGTCTAGAGGAAATATGCAACCAGAAATCACAAAAATCACAGAATGATAGATATTGGAATGGATTTCTGGGGATCCTTGAGTTCAATCTCCTTACTAAAGCAGGTTTTCCTACATCAGGTTGCACAAGAACATGTCCAGATGTGTTTTGAAAGTCTCCAGAGAAGAAGGCTCTGGGCAGGCTGTTCCAATGCTCTGGCACCCTCACAGTGAAGACATTTTTCCTTATGTTTAGGCACAACTTCCTGTGTTCCAGGTTTTGCTCATTGCCCCTTGTCCTCTTGTTGGGCATCACTGAAAACAGTTCAGCCCCATACTCTTGACACCTGCTTTTTAGGTATTTATAAGCATTGATAAGATCCCTTCTCAGTCTCCTCTTTTCCAGGCTAAAAGAGACCCAGCCTCTCTCCTTATAAGTGATGCTCCAGTCTTTGTACCCTTCTGTTGGACTCTCTCCAGTAGTTCCCTGTCTCAAACTCTGGAGACCAGAACTGAACACAACACTCCGGATGTGTTTTATATGTGTTTAAAGGCTTTAATTTACTACATATTTTATTTTCAGTTCATTCGCATAGAAATTCAAGGATTCTGCATTCCTATTTTTCTCTAAAAGAAAGAAGCAAGAAGCCTCTTTAAGCTCTACAAGAAAATCACCCTCAGCTTAAATTGTGAATGGAAACAGTATACACACAAACTACTTGGTGTCAAATAACTGAATTTTACCTCAAATTCAGAATGCAGCCTTAAGCTGACTAGGAGTCTGCATGGGAAATGGCTTGAAATAACTCATTTTTTTAAAAAATAGTTATTTTTCAGTATGCTCCAAACAAAGTTTCAATAAGCATAAGTTCACCATAAGCAGGATCAACTAACCAGATCAGTTAATTAAACTTTATTTTAACCTGGACTATTTTAAGACCTGGAAGATTCCTTTCTTTACAAGAGAGGATGTGCATACACCTAAGTATTTGATAACACTGTTCACAATCTCTTTGCAGAATGCAGCAGATTTTAACTTTCACAGATATAACAGGGTAAAAACATCTGTGTTGAATATATTTTCCTGCAGGCCAGCAAACTGGTAGAATACCAGGAAAACAATTCATCTTTGGTTTATGCTCTGTTTTTTTTTCCTTTCTGTTACTCTTATTATTAGACTTTGACAGATACTTTCCCAGAAGTTCCTGATTCAAAAAAATAATCCTAGATTAGATTGCTTTTGAAATTAAAATTCCCTAAATGAGAAAACCCCACCATTTCTTTAATACTGAACTTGACTCATCACAACATTGAGTCCAGAGATAACAAGTGGACAGACTAGTACTTCAGCTGTGAATATATTTAAATGTAGACATACACATGCAGTATTAGGAAGGCAAAAACAGGATATGAAATAAACATAAGGCATCAGCTCTAAGCTCACTGTCAAGAATATTCCAAGGCTTCCAACCACAGAGTTCAGCTGAAGGTAGCTATCTGTCAAATGTAATCTGTGCAAGTGAATATGCTTAAGCTGGTGCTATGAAACAACCAAAATTGCTTTGGTATTATTGACATTCAATTGCAAGAAGTTGCAGCTCATCTAGTCCAATAGACATCTGACAACACCATGAGTGTTTCAGTGACAGAAAGCTTTAAATATAGATGCAAGTATCATCACAAAACACATGGGAATAAACTCAACCATCCCTCATACCATCTTTAGAAACTGGTCATTGACGGGATGCCATAAGACCACATGGTCATCCTCTCTGCCTCTTACCAGTTTCTGTAGGTATGAGATCATTGTAACTTAAGACAGTGTATACAGACTGATAGACAGAAAAAGTCCACTTGATCTTTCATCACTGTCTCATTAAATCTCTCCCTTAAATCTACTTTTGCCATTATCTTTTTGCTCACCCTTTAAAAATAAAATGTCAGATCAAAATTTGTTCAAATTGTTTGCTTTAGTTAAAGGCCAGATCTTGAGCTATATAAATTGCCTTCAGCTTCAACACCCCCATTTTACTTACACCTGCTGAGATTCAGAACTCAAACACATTAAATTTACTTCTTTCCTCACAGATGTTCTTTACACCTTGAAACAAGACGTCTGATAATGTGTGTTTGTAGGATGTTGGACAATAAAGCATCTAGCATAATAGGTCCCAAAAGAAGATTTGATTTGTATTCTAACTTTGCACAAAAGAAACAAACACCTCATGGAACCATCTATGTGCTTATTTGACCCTTTTCTCTGAGACAACTCCTGTTATGGATGTGATGCTCCAGCACACCACTGTGTGCTTTTCTAAAAATTTTCATACAGCCTCACCGTCTATATAAGTTGATACATGTCCATTTGCCTGCCACCCCCACCAGTTCCTGCTGCTTTATTCCTTCTCTCACAATACAGTGAATTGAAATCATCCCAGTACCACAAGCAAAGGAAGCGGAGAAAGAGAAAATATGTCAGATATATACCCCTTGCAAACATGTTTTAGGAGATGCATGGTGTAAATATTTGGCAGAGAGAGAAACTGACACCCAAGTTATGAGCACACTGAACAGTTTTGTCCATGCTCTGAGAAATCCAGCGTACAAAAAAAATGACTTGAGAAAGAAACCTCATCAGGGGACCACAGCGACAGAACTGTCTTAAAACAGAAGGGCTAGAGAGGATAAAGGGACAGTAGAACGAATGGTAAAGAACAGCGAAGGGGAAGGAAAAAGCATAAGGTCGGGAGGGGCAAGTTGTCTCTTTGCCTTTCCTTCTTTTGCCTCAGGCCCATATCGGCCTTTCCTTTTCTTGACTTAACTGGGATGAATTTTAATTGCAGTCTCTCTACATGTTTTATACGCTATATACTCTCTACTTGTGTGGAGTGGATTTCCCATTCATCACAGGATTGCAGGCAAAAATCCCAGGAGCATTTTGCTTTCCTTCAAAGTTAGCTTTGCTAAAAATCAATAACTTTAGGGCTGCTTCCTCCACTTAGCACATACCCTCACCTCAAGGCCATTTCAGATTTCATGATTTTATAATTATATGAATTTTGTTTTTTATCTTTGTATGCAGATTTGTATTTATAATCTTCCCATGATAATACTGACTATAGTGTTTTAGTAACAGCATAAAGACAACAACTTTACAGCAACAATGGAAACATGCGCCTACTGTAGTTTTAACATAGTCAATATCCTAAATGATCTCTAAATTTATTTTCTTTCTGTCTCCTCCTCAATACCCCCACATTCTTCAAATTAACGTTCTCATTTTCTTAGGGAATTATTATATATTTTTATTGCTTAGGCTTTTATTCTGAACACCTGCAAGTCTAGTGCAACAGTCAAGAATCACAACTACATTCAATTGTCCTTGCCTTGCATGCAAGCCACTGTACTTAGTTTAAAGCAGGGAAAAAAAGAGAAACAAAAATAAGGAGTGGAAGGTGGGGAGGGGGAGGGCAAGAGCATCTCCTACTGCAGATTGAGTATCATCCCTCAGCAATATTGTTACATCTTTTCCTGCTTTATATTAGCTCTCCCTTCACAAAAAACTGTGTCTTGGTATTTTAAATCCCCCTTCATTTCCCTGGTTGTCTCTCTTATTCCAATAATATCTTTCTTATCCTTGAAAACATGTCACTCCAATTCAGCAGTCTTATTACATATGCTCCTAGCATTTGTATAAAAGATATTTAGCTTTTCTCTTTGCCCTCCTTTACTTTTCTTTTTCACTATCTCCTACAATGTTAATCCTTTCTCAACAGGAAATGTTTTTCCTTCAATATGAGTCTTTCTTTTCATGCATAGATCTGCTAGTTCAGCTTGAATTCCCTGAAGATAGTAAGTCTAAAAAAAAATAAATTAAAAAAATAAAAAACCAAAAAAACAGACCTCTAAAAAATACTGAAACAAAAAAGGCAGCAAGGGGAAGAAAAAGATAGAACCCTGGCATGTTCCTGAAAGAATTAACTCTGATCAGGAATGATCAATATATTAATAAAATCTTGACCCTTAACTGAAATCAGAAAGCAACCAAAACACAAATCAATCCATAGAGTAGTTTACAGGCTTAAGAAAACCTAAAGTTACTTCATTAATAAAGCCTTCAAGATGCAAAAATGCAAGTAATAGCAAGCAGATCAAAATAAGAATCATGTACCTCATTAATTTTTTGGACAGGGGTAATTTTAGTACTGTGTGAAAAACTGAGCGATATAACCCACGCTGTCAATTATCTGATAAAGAAGGCCAAAGACAAAGAAAGATCAATGTGAAAAGAGACAGCTTTTGAAATGCTCTGTATTTTCAAAGAATTAGTATTACAAAAGTAAACATTGTTTTAAAATAAACAATTTAATCATAGATAAGCGATCCTTCTGCCACAGAGGCTGCACTCCAATTATGGACTGGCAATTGCTGTTTAATCTTTTGTTGGTGAATACTTCACTAGTATTTCAGTCATGAAGTAATATTAAAATGGTTAACTACAGATCTGCCACCTTCTACCCCATCAGCACTGTACCAATGAAAAATATTCTTTATTGCCTGTGTCAGTAGAATTCTTTCAATCTATTACTGATGCCTCAGGACAGAATAAACATATCCAAGCAGGGGAGTGACAGAGAGAATCTAAGAGCTCACAATTGCAAATATAGATCCTGTTAAAAAAATAAAGTTAGTAACAAACCAGCTTTGCTCAAATATTTTAACTACTGATCCATCTCTGTTCTTTCTGCATGGAAAGGTTTAGCAAGTGACTTATGCTGCAAATGAGCTCCAAACAATAACATATAATAAAAGGATCCTAGTCATTTGATCTGAAAATACAGGGAGAACAATTGCTCTCTTGCTGCATAATGACTCTATTTTCCCCAAGTCACAGAACAAATCAGATCCAGGATCCGATGATCACTATAGTAACATGAAAGGAGACAAGTTTATTAAGGATTCAACAAGCTGCTTTTTAGCAGCTAAAACAGTTACAGAGACTTGCCAAAATTAATTGAAACAAAAGGTCTGAAAGCACATTTTAGATAATCTCATAACAATGCACATTTTCCCTCTGCCCCCTCCATTTAAAATACAGCACAACCACTGATTCTGAATTTTCCTGAACTACTTGTAATCATGTAAATTAGGGATGAGATGTAGATGTCAAATGAAACGTCCCTTCTGAATAAAGTCTCTGTGCTTCACTAGTCAAAGAATAAGCAGATACCCACACAAATGAAGGAAGCCATTACTAATGTACAATCATTAACCCTATATTACACTATCAGTTATATTTTAAACTGCAGTCTTTTGAACTGATGATAGGTGAAGAATTTTGCCCCACTTTGCACTGCTCAGTACTGTAAATTATCTCCACATGTACAGCAAGAATATATTTGGTCTCCAACAACTGAGAGCTCTGTTGGGACTAGAAGGTTGAAAATTCATCATTCTCTTTTTTGGGATGATTTACATATGAAGAAAGCAATTATTCTTGCCCTCTGAATGCCTTGCCACGGAAGTTCTATGTACCCAGTTAGGGGACTTTTTGCAAATGAAGTCTCATCTTTTCTTTCAAGGCTTAGTTTTTCTTCATGGTCAAGGATCCACAAAATTCTGCCTTTGATTCCTTTCATATTCTTCTCAACAACCTTATTTCAGATGCTTCCCTCCTACTCTGCACCCTGCTTGCTTCCTTCCATCACAAAGTCAGTTGAAAACTACTCCTTTGTACTGTAACTTAACCACTCTTTTTAATGACAATTCACTGTGAGCTTCAATTTTCATTCTTGATATGAACTGTTTTCTAGAGTTACTATGCATCTTACCAACTAAGTTTTGCAGTAGATCCAACCTGTGCTGTTAACTTTGGAGGACGGTGTTTAGGTAGATTATTGTTGGGAGCTTGTTTTAGGAAGGGAAAAAAGTTGAGGCAGCAGCTCCCTCTAGCACATTTTGTTGGAGATGGGTCAGGAGAGGACCAGAGGAAGTAGCTGAAAAAGTTCATAGTGGTTTCCAGAGCACTTGAATATACAGGCCATAAGCTAAGACACAGAAAGGCCAGAGATATTACTGATTAACAGCAAAGATGAGGATGCCAAAAAGCACAAATTAAGGAAAAAGATCAAAGCCTTTCAAATATAATAAAACACACTTAGAAGTCAGGAAATTGAGACAGGGAGCCAGGAGACCTGCATGATTAAGTAGGCAACTGGTAAGCAAACTCAGGTGGAAGAAGTGAGTCCACAGATCATGGAAGGAGGGGTTGGCCACTTGGAAGGAATATAAGACAGTTGTCAGAGGATGTAGGGAGGCTACTAGGAAGGCTAAGACCTCCTTGGAATTCAGCCTTGCGAGAGAGGTCAGTGACAATAGAAAGGGCTTCTTCAAATACATTGCAAGAAAAGATAAGACCAGAGGCAACTGTCCTGGTTTGAGCCCTGACAGATCCTCTATTGCCCTAAGAAGGACAAAAGAATAACACTCTCACAAATGGATTGCACAGTGATAGAAAGTTTAAATGGAAAAGCAATTAGTGTTTTACAGAAACTACAAAGCATAGTGGCAAAGAATCCCAAAGCATACAGAGTCCCTCACAGAACACCCAAAGGCTCCCAATATTTCCCTTCTCCCCACCTGAGAGTATACCCAAAACCCCAGGGCTCTTTCTTGTTTTGAAGGAAGGAAGTCAGAGAGTTGTGGTCAGTGGGACAGAGTCTAGTTGGAGGTCTGTATCTAGTGGAGTCCCTCAGGGGTCAGTACTGGGGCCAGTACTATTCAACATATTCATCAATGACCTGGGTGAGGGAACAGAGAACACTGTCAGCAAGTTTGCTGATGACGCCAAGCTGGGTGGAGTGGCTGACACACCTGAAGGCTGTACTGCCATTCAGCAGGACTTGGGCTGGCTGGAGAGCTGGGCAGGGAGAAATGTAATGAAGTTCAACAAGGGCAAGGGTGGAGTCTTACTCCTGGGAAAGAACCACCCCATGGACCAGGGGGGTCCTAGTGGATGGGAGGTTGACCATGAGCCAGCAGCATGCTCTTGTGGCCAAGAAGGCCAATGCCATTCTGGGGTGTATTAGAGGGGGTGTGGTCATTAGGTCGAGACAGGTTCTCCTCCCTCTCTACTCTGCCCTGGTGAGGCCACACCTGGAATATTGTGTCCAGTTCTGGGTCCCTCAGTTTAAAGAGGACAGAGAACTGCTTGAGAGAGTCCAGTGCAGAGACAGGAAAATGATTAAGGAAGTGGAATGTCTTCCTTATGAGGAGAGACTGAGGGAGCTGGGGTCTCTTTAGCTTGGACAAGAGGAGACTGAGGCGTGACATTTATAAATACATAAAGGGTGAGTGCCAAGAGGATGGAGCCAGGCTCTTCTCAGCAATGCCCAATGACAGGACAAGGGGCAATGGGTGTAAGTTAAGGCATAGGAAGTTCCATGGAAACAGGAGGAAGAATTATTTTACTGTGAGGGTGACAGAATACTGGAACAGGTTGCCCAGGGGGGTTGTCTAGTCTCATTCTCTGGAGATATTCAGCACTTGGGTGGGTGAGTTCCTGTGTGGCCTGGCTTTGGCAGGGGGTTGGACTTGATGATCTCTCAGGGTCCCTTCCAGCCCCTGACATTCTGTGATTCTGTCAGGCAGAAAAGTGGTAATCCAGTTTATCAACCTTGCTTATGGACAAGAAGTACATGCATAAGGCACAAGTAGACATTAACTTGAAGAAATAGAATATCTACTATTAAGACTCAAGCAAACCACCTAGAGAAGCTCAAAGATACAGGAGATTTTTTTCTTTAGACCTAACCTGACTAAGAACCACAAAAGTTCCATGGTACATGGTCATCAAGCCAGAAAGAGAATAGCATCTCTGAATACTGAGGATAAAACTTCAGGGTAAGAATTTCAGTGGAACAGAAGCTTGCAGTTCTGAAAAGTCAGATTAGGAGCAATATTGATAGTTTAATCTAGGGTGTCACTGAATATTACTTGCTGATTTCCCTACAAGTGTGATAACTATGAACCTCACAAAATATATAGGTCATCTGCAATCACAGTCAATAGCAAGGCTACACCTAAGTATCCCCAAAAAGGAGAGAGGACAGGTTCAACAGGAAAATATTTCAGCTGTAAATCAGAAGGCAGAAGATCAAAGCCAGTGCATCCTTTGAAATGCTGACAGTATCACAAAGGGTCAGGCAATCAAGGTTGCATGATTCTGCACATAACCAAATAAATAGTGCATGGAAAAAAGATTTAAGTCAATTCAGAATTAAGACATTTTTCTGGAGTAGGTATATCAAAGAAGAGTAAGCTTCTATACTCAGTGCCAGTTTACATATTTATCAAATTAGGAAAGAAAGTAATCAAATTAAAGGAAAAAAAATAACTTAGAAGTATCTAAAACAAATGTGCCAACTAATCATGCACAGAGACTGTACACTGTGACAAAATATGCCTGCCTTTGAAATCTAAAGCCTAAGAAGTTTGAACCTGAATGTCAGGAATTACATAGATCACACCACTAGAAAAGAATTGCTATAAATTGAAGAAAGTTCAAATTCTGATAAAGTAAACAAACTAACTGTATTAAAATTTACTGTAGAAGCTGGCATTTTAGATTATTTTTTGAAAGATAAAAGGAAAAAATGACCTTCAGATTCAATGGGAGACCAGACAAAAACAGAAAATACCATTTTCCATTAGCCCTGCACAGATCAAAGAACAATGCAGAAATTAAAATTATAGACATGATGCGTGACCAGGTCTTGGACCAATTGTTCTGATAATCCATCAAATCGAGTCTGTACATGGTGAACTGGTTAGAAAAAGCACACGGTTAAATACTGTATACTGGAAAAGGCTATATGGCTTTTGTGAAAGGAAATCAAGTTCCAAATTCCAGTTCTACCAAGTAGTTGAAATGCATGTAGATAAGGAAGAATAGACTAATTAAATATTTTGGCTTTCCAGAAAGGTTTCGAAACTGGCAGAGATTAAATGGTCATATTTCACACAAACAAATTTCTCACTAGGTAACTGCAACAGTCTCTTAATTAACATTTTGCACGGGCTTGAAAATATTGGTGAGTTAACACATGCAGACAATAAAAGGCAAGCCTGACTTCAAAGTTACAAAAGGATATCAAAATTTTTAAGGAACAGGTGATAAAGTACCAGGATAAACGCATTAAGCATGAAGTACTAGACCTGAGAAAAAGACTCTTAACTATGTAAATATAACACAAAGTTCTGAACCATCTCAGCTCAAAAAAAGTGGTCTTGGAGATAATGTAGTCACCCACTAACATGCAAAATACTCAGTGGCAAAAAGGAAACACTTTCCTGATTTGGAAAGAAATGATGAACAAAAGCATAAAGCTTCCCTGTTTAGAAATTTATGGTGCAAAGTATCTGGAATAAGAACCGGAGTTCTGACCCTCACATCTCCAAAATTGTAACAGTATAACCTCAAAAGTTTCAGAAAACATCAGTGAAGATGACTTAACTGCAGAACAATTTCAATATAATGAGAGAGCCAGTCTAAAAGTAGTTACAAGATGAGATCAAATTCTATAACAAAAGTATCAAGTAAGATGAAAATGATAAATAGAAAGCAACTCACAAAAGAAACTAGCAAAAGGAAATAATCAGACAGCAAATTTAAAATAAAGAACTACATGCAGCTCTAATTGCCACAAAACAATATAGCAATAACTTAATGGGGTTTTTTTATAGTTTATATTTTGGTGTCAAACTGAAAATAGGTCAGTCAGTGTCTATTCAATACGGTCCACCTTAAGAAGCTTCAAAAAAAACACTGGTTGTCAGAAAACAGGTCAGTGATGTACTTGAAAGGTGCTGTTATGCCTCTATTCTTCATTCATAGTCAGAATATCCAGACAGTCTATAAACCAACACAGCAGTCCTCAAACAATGCATTAATTTACAGCATTAATGAGCTGAAGTATTGCAATGAGATACACAGAAAGGATTGCTTCCCTTACTTCCATCCCAGACCTTACTACTTTCCAGCCAAGCTAAGCTATTCAGTGCAATGTAATATTCTTTGCTTCTATGACAAAATGATACATGCAAAGACTTACCAGAATATTCCTCCTGTGGATTGCCACTAGCACATATGGGTTTTGCATTGTACAGGATCTACACATGTCATGTCACCTTCCATTTGCTGCATTGCACAGGTGTTAATGCAAGATGTGCATGAGAGAATTTACACATAAATAATGGAGGTTGCATAAAGGACATAGTGAAAGTTTCATTTTCCAAGTCTCAGACTTCTGACTTTAGGCTCCATATTGAAGATACAGAAGCCTACACCAAATGTAGGAATTCTAAAAAATTATTATTATTATTTTAATAACCAGGAAAAGCAGAACCTTCTCTATTTGGCTGTATTCATGAGGTGGGATTTTTTTTTTAGACTATTAACAAAGAAAGTTTTAGTGTCTTATCAGAATATCTACTTAGTAACTGTTACATCACAAAGCGGGGAGGATAATGATTCAATATCTGTGATTCACCACTACCTCAAAGAGGTTTAAACCAGTTGCTATTTTTTTTTTTGCTCACACACTGTTCATGCCAAGAGCTACCTGCTAGAGGATCTTTTGCCCACATTACAAAGGGCGATACCCCAGTTTATCACTTCAAGCTTGGCTGGGCCAGAGAGAGGGGAAACCTGTGTCAAAAAGAACCCATCACTTATACAAAACTGATAATGTAGATGTGTCCTTTAAGTGTCACCTTAATGTTTTATACCAACAGCCATATCAAGTACATGCAACTACTTCCAATCTCTCAAAGACTGTTCCCCACACAACTCAATGGCAGGAAAACAAACGGAGGAGCAGTCGTACAGCTGCAGATATGTACCTGAAGTTAAACCAAGCAATACATATCATACTGTTGAATGAACCTGAAGAACATTTTTTTTTTTCCTTACCTTTCAAAACATTCTCTTCTAAGAAACAGGCAAGCGATTCCCTATGGTATGGCATATCTTTTAGATTCATATGCTACCACAATATTAAATAACAACTCTTATGTACTGCAACTACATATGACAGAAACAGATGTATTTAAATGGTCACTAGAAGGTTGATTCACAGCTACTAATTAGTCAAAAAGTAGTTACAGTATGCTTAGGAAGACTGAAACTGACTTGCTATTTAACACGTCTCCCCATCTCCAGAGTAGTACTTGCCATTATCTATCTCTACTCACCATTATGTGAAAAATAAAACAGTATCAGTATCTGAATGGTTTGCAACCATAGCAGATAAGATGCTGAAACAGTTGCCAAAAGAGCTATGCTCACATTTTCTATAAAGAGATTGCTAAACAGACACTTCTGCTGTCTATAGAGGACCAACTGTACAGAGAGACTGCATCCTCCTAAATATTTTCAGTACACAACTGCAAATAATAGACAAAAAGCTCTAATATGTAGAACTGATGCAAAATCTCCCTATCTGTTCCCCTAATAAATAGTAAGTGATGACTTAGAAGAGAAGATGAAAGTCATTTGCTAAATTAAAATGCTTCTTCACATTCTCCTGTCATTACTAAACTTCAGTTTAAGGCACCTCCTATTAGTAATACATACACAAGTGTGTGCGGAGTAAATGTTTTTCTCACTACTTTTAAGTCTCAGGTTCTTTGCTTTTAGTCAAAATTCTTAAGTATTAAAAAACTTGTGCAGAAAATAAAAGGATTTCACAAATTGGAAAGGACAAGTTTTCTCTTGATAGTCAAACAGTTATGATGTAAAGCAGTCTCATTAAATCACAAGTACTTTAACCTTTTCTTGAAAGAACTGGAAGATTTAAAGATTTATAAAGAAATTTTGCCTAAACTAGGAAATGACTCATATTTGACATGTATTGAAATGATAATGCTGATTTCAATAGGCACTCTAAGAGCATTTTCCTCCCAGGAGAGTAATTCAGTCATGGTTACCTCTCTGCATTTAGATTTTAAACTTACTTTCCAAAGCTTTTAATGTGCTATAGTCTGCCAAAACATGGCACAGTTACATAGATATGATCAGGCAAAATAAAGTGCAGTAAAAAGATTATTTTTATAATTGCAGACACTAAATATGAAACAAATACGTCAATCTGACATGTTCTAAAAGAATCTCCTGTTTCATCAGCCTTGGCTGTATCTGAAAATTCATGTTTAAATTCCACTCTTCTTAATTGGTTAAATAAATTCTGAAGTATCAAAGGGAAAGTAACAGACTCTTAACAGGAAATCTGAAAACTAAAATACATAATAGACCAGCTGTTAATAAGTGATGCAAATCTAATATTGGCATCACCACACAGAGATAATGAGGTACACAATTTGCCTTAATTATGCATTGCTATGCTTTCAAAGTTTTTTATTTCTTTAAAAGCTAATTTTTTAAGACACCAGTTTTCCTGATGTTTCACATCAGTGCATATCAGATTCATTTGAGGCTAAATATCCTTTACTCCACTGTGTATCTTCACAGTTTTTCTTAATATATACCTAAAAGAGATATAGCAGTAAATACTATTAAATCAATATCAAACACAGATGGACTCTAAAACTTTCAGAGGCCTGAAGGACTCGCTCCTCACCAACTGAAATCCTCTAGAAGAGTGGCAGTAATTTCAAGAGAACAGAATCCACAGCCTATGGCATTAAAGAAAAACAATCCCCAAACTAAAACAACTGAAGAAAAAAGTTCCTTTACAAATCATAAGCAGTGGAAAATTAAGGCAGACATCATCAGGGAAAAATAAGTTCTATTAATTGAAGAGTAGGGGGAAAAAAAGGTTGAAATTTACTTTTGTTGCAAATCAACTTAGCTCAGCAGAATTTTCAAGGGTGATTTTTCTCAAATGTTTATTGGGCATAAAGAGAGAAATGGATAGCAAATTTCTTCCAGAAATATACAGAAAGAAAGTTGCATAAACTATTTAAAAATATGAAGTCACATTTAGAATGATGCAATCTAGTCTCAAGCATCTTTCTCAACAGCCCATTCCAACACTAGGAGTGACTCATGTCCAACACCCTGCTGGCAGTGGTTGTTACAGTAAAATTGCAGGAAAAGCAGGAAGAAAAAAAACAACCAAAGAAATCCCACAGGCCACCTACAGAAGTGACTGATATGAATTCCCATCTTTATCTGTTGGATGAACTGTACCACATCACCCTCTTTATGGAAGTTACTGAATTTAATTTGAAACGATTTTCATATCTTTTCTGATCAGAAAAAGCTCTTTCAGAAACACTGCTACACCAGAACAGACTTCAGTTTCCAACGTAAAGAATCTTTTTTTTTCCTGCCTCGTGTTTACACTCTAACAGATTTAAAGAAAAATGTATGACTTGCTACTCTTCACTGTAGTTCTTCCAAGAAAAAAAATTCTCCAAATCATCTTCTGTAAAGCTTGCACAGAGTCTTTCATAGGCTTCGTAGCTCTGTTCCAAATTGTATTTCTTAAACATGAATGACAGAAATTTTACCCAACATTTTGTACAAAATCTGAGAGTCTGGAGCAGCAATGACACTTTTCTCTTGGTACTGGGAATGTCTCTCCTCACACATTTCATAAACACATGCCTTTTTTTGTAGCCACATCATGACAATAACTCATCATCACTACCTGGGACTACTACTTCAACAAAAGACTTTGTGAGGGTGTTTTCAAGCTCATTACTTTGCATTTTGCAACACCAAATATTATTTCATGCCAGTTACTCTACTCCTTTTGCTCATGCCATTCTTTGTGTGGGATCATCTTCTTTCTGATACCTCTCTACATTATATTACCAGCTAGCATTATCAGTACACTCTTAATATTTCTGCCAAGATCATCAATGAAAATATAAGAAAAATCTAGTCCAAAGACTAATTCTCACAATTCAATTGTTTTTTTGTTTCCCTCCTCCTTGGGATTATAAGTTCCTTTGAGCAGTATCTATTGCCAGCCCTCCTCATGAGCGGTCCCTTTGACCCTACAACTTCTCATGGGTTGTCACATCAATGCTAAACTGAACTCCAGATAGGGGAAACCTGACACATTTACTTTGCCTGAAAAAATCAGTTTTCTCATCAAAAAAAACCTAAGAGGTTAGACAGTGATGAGCTATCTTTAGTAAATCCATGCTGCATTTTATCCTTTTTCCATTTAGCTCCACATCTTTATCTATTCCTTCAAAGGTCTTTTCTAAATCCTTATATGCCACTGTGTCAAGACAAATAGGCTCTGGTGGGGATGGAGTTACAGTTTCTTTGCAGCACCCTGTATGATGCTGTGTTCTGAGTTTGTGGCTAAATCTGTAAAACACAATAATCTTAGCTATTGGTGAAGAGTGCTTACATAGTGCCAAACCTTTCTCTTTTCTGGGAGTTCTGGTGGACAACAAGCTCAGTAAGAATGAACAGTGTACTTCTGCAGCAAAGAAAGTCAACAGGGCACTGGATTGCATCAACAAGCTCAACAGCAGCAGAGGTAGAGGTCATTGTCCCCCTCCTACTCAGTCCTTGTCAGGCTATAGCTGGAATTCTGTGTTCAGTTTGGGTCCCTGCTATGCAAAAAAAAAAAAAAAAAAAAAAAAAAAAAAAGGATGTGTACGGGCTGGAGAAGGGCCACAAAGAAGATCAAATGACTGGGAGGCTGCCATATGAGGAAAGACTGAGAGAACTGGGTTTATTAAGCCTTGAGAAAAGAAGGCTTAGGGGAGACCTTATCATCATGTTCTAGTATTTAGAGAGTGGTTAAAAATATTACAGAGATTCCCTTTTCAGAAGGAGTCACATGGAAAAGATGAGAGACAATGGGTACAAGATAATCCTGGTGAGATTCTGGCTGGACACAGGAGAAAAAATTTTCACAGTAAGAACAGTCACTGGAATCATCTCCCCAGGAAAGTGTTACAATGCATAGCAGTGTTTACTGCTATGCATTGAACAACTCTCCACAAGGAAACAAAGGACCCAGTTCTACAGGGTGCTTGAGGGTTCTTTGTAATTCAATTTAAGATGTGTGTGTGTATTTAAATACAGCCCTTTCACTCTTCACTTTGCTATCCCAGGCTTTAGCGGTTTCTGAGACTAGTACAAAATGTGGCTGACAGCAGCAGCAATAATATAGCACCCTTGGAATGCTTGAAGTGTAAAGTTCATTAGTTCTACCTTAAGGTCACTCTTTTAATCCAACAGCCAAAATCTTATTCACACTACCATACTGTTATCCTGGGGGGAAAAAAAAATAGAAAAAAAAAAAAGACAAGAAAAGAAAAAAAAAAAACTGCAAAAAATCAAGACGTCAGCTTAGATACTTCTTACAAGTGACAAGATCAGCACTACAAATCCAAATCACAGTCAATACCTTTTAGCAAGTTTCAAGAAAGCAGCAAAACTCTTCTTGATTGCGCTGCAAACCAAACAAGACTTAATAGAAGGGATAAAGGAAATGAAGGAAGGAGAAGATAAATATTTCAATACCTGATAATTATGTTTTGCAATTATTAGTTGAACTTCGCTTACAACCAGAATTTACTAGAACATCTGCTGGGAATTACAAGACATGCAAATAACTGAATTTTAAGTTCTGTGTTTGTTTACTGATTTTTGTACACACAGTTTAAATTTTAACAATTTTCCCTTATCTGCAGTGGACATTTGTACACTTATTACAAGGTTATGCCAACAGACTTTTAGAACACAGCGATTTTACTTTAACAATACTGAATTGTATTTTTAAAATGAGAAGTAATAACTCTGTCAGTTATTAGCTTGATTGAGCTTACACGAAGTCATACACGTTTACTTATGCGCACTGTTAAGAAGTTTGAAAGGGATGCACCTCTGTAAGATAAGTACATTAGCATGCACAGGTGAGGAGGACATTTGCATATTTAGGAAACAATCTCAAAGACCCACGCTTTACCGGTAGTGTTAGAAATAAGTAGCTTTCCTTTACCCCAAATACTTGTATTCTTGAGGTGAAAATTACCAATCTTGTTTGTTCAGAAAAATGAGCACAGCATTTCTTTCCAGTGCTAAATTAGCTATAATCTCAAAATGAGCTCCCAAATTAAGACCTTACCTACAAGACTCAAGAGTTATCGTTTACATCCCCCAATTTACCCTTCTGTATTTATACAGTTATACTATTCTCACGCAAGTGTTGTATTTCAACAAATATTAAATGGTTTTTATTTTACTCACCTGCACACTAAGATGAATCCATTTCTTCACAAGAATTCTCCCCAGTGTCATTACTTTTATTGGTGGCTGCAAACCATTTACTGTGCGATAATAAAACATGGTCTCTTTCTCAGAGATTGTGAGTTTGAACACAGTCTGCCCATCAATAGCCTTTTCTATCACACACCTTTGGAAATAACCAAGAAAAACAACATAAGGTCAGGGGCACACACATATACACATTCCTGCCAAGGTGCTATCCTGTAAAGTGATGCTAACCAGAATGTATTAAAATAAACGTTAAAAATACAGCTCTTGAGAAGATGCTCAGTGACAGTGAAAGTCAAAGGATGTGCTAAGTGTAAAAGAACTTTAGCAAAGATATTTTCTATCAATCTGCGAGATGTTTTTTGGCTTTGGTTGGCTGGTTGTTTTTTGTAGTGTTTTGGGTTGGTTTGTTTGTTTTAATGTAGTGCATGCTACACCAGTTCACCTTGGGGTGAAAGAGGGGTTCATTTTGCATCCTCTTTTCAGGGTTTCATGACAGCAACAGCAGTCACTGGCCAGCACTACACAAGTCTCTGTTGCACTTATACAGAACTATGAACCATGGTACATCCTGTGGAGGCACTTGTATTTTTCGTAGTCTAACAAGGCAAATGCAATATAACCACAAAAAGCAGTGCAAACATGTTCTGGAAATAAGTCTTCCATCTTTCCACCAAATTTGTCCAAGTAAGGTAGCAACAGCACCAATTTCCCCACACACTCTCCCTTTGACAAAGCCTTTCTTTAACCAAAGACCACCAGAAAAAGGCAGGAAAGCTATCCAGGCACTTGTCAGGGTTCCCCCACCCCCTCCCCCCAAAGATTTCATATCATTATCAAAACGTAATACCAACATACAAACAATACTAACATCCATAGCAACTTATGTTGCATACCCACTTGCTGAAATATTTTTTTGCCAATCCAGTCACCACAATGTAAAGCATTAAGATATACATGCTTGTGAAAAAGCTATGTGATTTAGTAATCAGTACAACAAAAATTAAAAAGTTCTGTATTCCCATTTCAGCTGCTTGAGAAATCCAGTCCTCAATTTACTGAGCGATGAAAACATTCTTAAATTACACCAGACTAAATTAGTGCACTAAGTCACAAGAGAAAAGCATATAATATTTGTATGAGACCAGGATTTAATATTTCAGAAAAAATAAAATAAATTCAAAAATAATAAAATACCTCCCAACAACAACCAACTTATCTACCAAATAAGAGTCCACCCTTCTAAAAGACAAGTATCAAAAATGCTGGGTTTTGACACTGCCACTATTCACTATTTCACCTTTAAATACAAGAGAAAAATTAATTCATCTAAACTGTCACCATTTTAGCCTGCTGGAATGTTGTCAATAAAACAACCTGCAAAATGCAGACTTTCAATTTCCAAACCTTACTAAACCCACGTTTCTTAATATACTGTCAACTGGTCTTTTCAATATTTTGTTTGCTTGTAAACATGCTAGTTTTGCTAGATAATAGATGTGAGGAAAGGCTCAGCTAAGTAGCAAAATATTTAGGAACTGGATTTACCCAGTTGCTGGATAAACAATAATTGGATAATCCAGTTTTTTGTTTATTTTAGTTATCTAAAAAAACACATCCTGACATTGTTTTTATCCCCAAAGGTCTCACGACTTTAAGAAGGGAAGCGACCTTGATGTACATCACTTTGAAAACTGGAAAGAACAAATGTGAATTGTGGCTCGCTACTGAAAGAGAAAAATCAAGAGGCAGAGAACAAAGGAGGGAGGGGGAAGGAAAAAAAACCAACCACATTTAAAAAAAATAATCCCAAACTGGTGCTAATCCAGGTGAAATAGATATAAGCATTGTATCTGACTCTGAACACAATTTTTCATTCCAGCCATGATTAGACAAAGAAACTACTGCTCTTTGCGATGTTTTCAACTTCTGGTAACCTATAGTCCCACAGAGTTGATTCTCTATGATGTGGCTGGAGGAAGAAAAATCAAACAATGTAAATCTGCTTGGTCAGCTTCCAAAGAGAAAAATATTCTAGAGAATTTAACACAGCTGCACTGGTGATCCCCACACATTAACTGGAGCACTTGCAAATGAGAACATCTGCATGGGTTCAAAAATCAGACGTATGGTATCTTAAGGCAAATCCCCCTTTCAGTCTAATTCCTAATGTAAAACATCTGAATGGATATAAAGCAATATGATATGATTTTAGTCCTTTAGATAATTACAGTTAAAAACAACAGATCTACTGCTGACTTCACAACTAGACCATTCACTGACCCTTTTGCATGACAAAGGTTCTAGCTCATTCCTCTCCAACCACCAATATCTTCTGGTCATTTAACTTCTAGTTAGCCCAGTTCACACTACACCAACATGCCCATAAGGATAATTGATACATGCTAAGCTTCTACTCATATTCTTATCCCATTCCATTGCAAAGGATTTATCATCATTTACAACTTCCTTCATCGTCCTAAGGCTTTCTTACAGGCTACACAGTTTTAGTCAAAGTATTTATATTAAATGAGTGCACAGAAATGGAGGAATCATGGAGAAAATAAAATTCAGGGGCAAAAGCTCTGCTAACTTATTGCACTTACTGCCTAATGGGAAAATAAATCTAAAGACTGAAGTACAAATGCTAACATTTTCTTACTACTCTCTTGCTTTTCTTCAAGATTCTGATACATAGTGACTTTAAATGATACCTACAAATATCTACACTATAAATCTCAGAAGAATATTAAGGCTTCAGATAAACCTGTAACATCCTGACTTTCTGGTCTTTGTATGAGAGCATATTCTTTCCCAGATTCATACAAGCAAACTTTATATATGAAATTGATGAAGAAAATTCTTGATCTTTTTTATTATCCACATATATTTGCTCCCCCAGAATGCCACAGTCTTTCAAGAGCTTTCACATTTTGGATCCTCACATCAGTATCCCTCTCTCCAGCCAACAAAGTACTTTCTAAGAAAAAAATAATCCTGCTATTCTTTTATGTGGGCACATGCTTAACAAGGAAATGTCACAATCTTTACAAGGACACAATGGGATACTACACAGCCTCTTTCTTAAGTGCTCTTTAGCAGCCAGCCCATATAACATTCAACACAAAGAAACACATATAGCATGGCATGTTCAAAAACCATAGGTTTGCTGTACTTGATGTAGGAGCACTTCATCAGCTCTTTGCAGGATGCCTTCTGAGTCAAGCTTCAGTGGCTAGTTGTGCGCAATTACTGTTTCACCACAACTGGAGCTCGGTTTTCCTTTTATGAAGGGGGAAAACAACAGCAAACAAGCAAACAAACCAAAAAACCCCACACACCACAAAAACAACCAACCCACATTTTCTGTCAACAGTGGGGAAAAAAAGCCTAGACAGTGGCATATCAATCTGACCACTGTAATAACTATTGTCCAGCTTCAGTTTTCAAGACTAGGCTCTACCATTGTCATTTTTACACACTGAGAAGCAGCAATCACACAAGCCAGAAGAAAAAGATGTGATCTATTACAAAACTGGAATAAAAAAATTTATATTTTAAAGTGATCTATTAAACCCACTGAACAGGAATATGCACATTGTGTAGTTATTAACAGAGTAGCAAGTGCAGGCTAATGTTTTACATTAGTCCATGGATAATCAGACATCAGTAGAATCTGGTTTCTGAATGGTACTTAATCATTAAAAACTAAGGACATATATTTCATTGTTTTAGGCTCCATGCAAGCAAAAACCTGTCCCACTGATAAGAGTTTCATGGACATCACTCAACATATTGATTGGAAATCAGGACATTTCTGCTTCAAGTAAAGTAGATGCTCTGCTGAACAAGACTAATATGTCCATGTGTGGACATGAAGTCATGGAGTAGGACAACCCCTGGAATGGATTCTTTGGCATTCAAGATTCAAACTTTATACGGAAAATGCTGTCTAGAAAAGACACTAGGTCAGTGCTCCAGAGACATCTTTATATATGCCTTCAGCCAAGTTGATTTAACTTAAGCTCAAACTAAAATCACTTTTGCTCTGCAGATCTCATTTATTTCCCCTTTATGAACACAATTTCTACAGTTAGATTGATTTTTTTTAAGTAATTATCCTTACATAAAGCAGACTATAATTTCACACATATTATCATTTTAGACATTTCTATTGGTTTTGATGATTTTCACACCACTAGACAGCTCACTATTTCAGAGCAGCATGCAACATAAGTATAAAGAATGCTACAACAAAGGACATCATTGGATTTGCTCAAAGAGTAAGTTATGAGCACAAGTATGAAACTCTGCAACGTGCTCTGAAGGAATGTACCACACTTTGTGCTTCATTTCAAAGAAGATCTTCACAAGCAGGGTAGGAAAGAGTAGGGAGCTCTGCATTTTGTGGCAGGTGAAAGGAACACCTTTTTGCAGGACTTGTGATGCATTTCTCAAAAAGGCAGTTTTCATTAAGGCCCAGTCAAACTGAAGGGCCACTTACGACAACAACATCTCCTAAAAGCATGACATATAGGTAAACAAGAGAGAGAGAACACTTAGCTACACCTGTTTTGTGAACACCTAGTGGAAACTTGATTAGTAGTTTAAGCAGTGGAATCTTTTGTTAAAGTAGCAACACGCTCAGTCAGCATTCCCCAGATCTTTGAGGAAAAACTGTGACCACACTTCTGTAGCACCAACACATTCAAATTAGGGATTTCCCTTGTTTGTTTTTAAGGAGTAATCTATTATTTTTTTTCCATTGTGAAAGCAGCAACAGCACAACCCCCTGACAAAATGTTTATCTAGCATCTTTTAGAAAAAGGAATATTTATTATAAATACAAATTTAGAATTTTAAGGACATGCACATTACTTATGAATAGTTCCCACTGAAATCAACTGAACTACTACTTGAGTCAATGCCACTGAAACTGAACCTACTTCTCTTGACATCTGTGAAGACCTCAACCTAAATACAGCTTTAAAATGTCACAGTTTCTCACTGTACCTTTTTAAAATTTTAAATAGCTTGCTAATAATGACTGTGACCACAATGATCAATTTTTTTAAGAGCACCAGGAAAGTAAACACCTTCAATACTACTTACATTACACCTTCTTGCTCAGGTTTCAACCATACAGTTAACGTAAATGAAGCTGCAAGCCTCAAAGAACGGGGAGTATAGATGCAATCCTTGTCATTATGAAAAATAAAACTGGAAGCATTGCTGGAGGACCCTGGATGTAAGTCCCTTCTGTCTTCCATGATGCAGGTACCAAGGCTTTCTGAAAGAAGTAGTTTGTATGAAGAAGGTGATGACCTGTGTGGACATTCCTGAACACAAAACCTCTTTGTACAGGACATAATACTTTCAATAGCCAGTGAGCTATGACAAAAAGTACTTCGGTCTGGCAGCCCACAAGTGGCTTCAGTTGGCACAACAGACACATTCTTGAAAGCGCCCACATTTTCAAGCCTAGGGAAATGTCCCTGAGAGCTGACCAACACAAAGGAGTCATAAGAAGTTAAGATTAATGTTTCAATAGCATGAAACAAGAAACGACACCTCAAGGAAAGAGCCCAGCAATTCATGTTTACAAAAAAGCTCCTCCTGATTAAAGCATCTGTAAATAAATAATGATGTCCATGTCGGTAGCGATGTCCTCAGGTGGTACGCTTCAAGAGTTTAGGTAGCATTTCATCTTCAAAACACTCAGGTAAGGACTGACTCATAGGGGACATCTGTATCTTCTGGCCAGCAAAATGCACGTGGGTGACAGTGGTATCTGCAAACTACAGAAAACAGACATAATCTGTGGAAGGCACATGCCTTTTTGCACCAACAGAGGCAATGACACACTAGGCATTTTAAGGGTTAGAATTCTTGCAATTTCAGCCAGCAGGGCCATCTGCACAACTTCACTGTCTGCAGCGAAAATGCCTCTCTACGGCAACAAACAGGACTAGGCCAACCTGAGCCTGCACACACTGACGTCCGAGTAGACTTTATCCCAGATTTAACACGTCATGCAAGGCCCATGCTTAGCTTTGCACATTAAGTAACGTGTACAGAATAAGGTAGGCCATGCAACTTCAGCATCCCAACACCTTTCCTGTGGGTTTCAAGCTAGTTGGTTGAATCTCACATTTACCATCCCCCAGTGCTTACCTCAGCTTTACACCGATATCTGGGAGCCACTCTGCACGATCCCCACTGTGCTACTTCAGGTGACACTGAGGGTCACCCCCTCGTCCCTGATCCCGAGGCGTGCTGAGCGCCAGCAGACAGGAAGGGTGGCATGAGCCCCCAGCCGTACATCAAGTGGATGGCCTGAGCCCCCAGTCGTATATCAAGTGGATGGCCTGCTTCATGCCTCACCCCGCCACCCACCTCACGCTGCTTCTTGCAGCGCTCGGCAAAGCTGATTAAAACACACGCTCCCCATCTGTCCCGTGTGGACCTTTCTATCAGCGAACGCCTGCGCTGGGGCTCACCAGCACGCTGGACAGGGGCAGGCAGCGAACTACGCGATGGCAGCTGATAAATAAGTTGCTTTACCGTTATTTACTCCGCTTGGGAGAGAAGCGGAGAGAAGCGAGGAGAACGGCACGGTGCCCGGCGGCTCCACGCACCAACGCCACCCGCTGTCGCCTGGCAACGCCGCGACCTCCTCCCCGCCCCCGTGGTCCGGACCAGCCGCAGCCCCGCCGGCAGCCGGTCGCTGTCTTTTAAAGCGGCCGCAGCAGCAGGCTGCAGCGAGGGGTGCACGGCTTCTTGTGTTTCTCCTCCACGTCCCCCCCCCCCCCCCCCCCCCAGCCCGGCTTAGCTTTACACGCACCCAGCTCTGCCGCGGGATGAGCAGGGCGGCCCACGGGAAGTCATTTTGCTGCCGCTCCAGTGCGCATATGAAATATTTAGCGCTGCCCTGGGCAGCCGCCCGTCGCCTTGGGAGGAGCGGGTGGCCTTCAGCGGGCAGACCCCGACTCAGTCAAAGAATCATTTTGGTTGCAAAAGACCTTTAAGATCAGCGAGTCCTACCATCATGGTCAAGTGCTAAACCATGTGCCGCAGCAGCACGTCTCTGCCTCTTTTAAGCACCTCCAGGGATGGAGATCTACACTGTGCGGTTTGAGACGAACCTCTTTTCTATCTTTGGAGAACAGCACAAACAAGCTGCAAAGTTGTCATCAGTGAGCTGAGCACGAGCTACAATAGGTTGTTTATATGCATTTCTAGACAGAGAAGTGCCAATTAATACATCCCCTGAGGATATATAAAGCATCTATAAGTTCCGTCTTTGTTACAAAAGTTGCATGAGCTGCAACGTGGCTGGCATGTTTCCTGACAATTCTGTTGGAATAGCCTCCAGTAACTTGTCACCTTAGCATGTTTGGACAAAATTCTTTGGCAACATATACAATCACCAAAAAATCATCCTCTGTCATAACTCTTAATGCATTCTAACAAGCCCTTCATCCTGCATCAAACAAGTGCCTCAACAAGTTCCCAGAACATCTCAGCTTTAATATGGATCTTTTTCCTAGAGTTGTAAAAGATAAACAGTAATCCCTGCTGAAGTGTTACCAGTCACTTTGTAGCATTTTCATATTCTAGTAGTCACTAAACATCCTAGCTCTTGTCAGAATTGCCTTCCCAAAAGTACTCAAATGTAAAGAGCTTTGTATACCACAGAAGGGAGGGTGAGAGAATATTGGTATGAGGCATGGTTCCACACCTCAACACAAAAAAACCCATTTCTAGATAAATACAGTTAGACTGCAGGCTACAATGTACCATTAATGGTATAACAGTAAGAGCATTGTTCAAGAACAAACTAGATATTAAAGAAGACAATGGAGAGAGAGCAGGCACAAAAATACAGTAGTAAAATCTCAGACATGAACCATCTCAGGATGGGAACAGATGTGAGTTATGGAGCAGGCACCTGACAAAAGTGGGGACTTACCAAGGGGCCAAATATACCGGATTGTGATTGGTGTGTATCTTTTAGCATTCCTGAAATATACATTTTAAAAAGTTTGTGTTTGCCCTGACTTGGTTTCTAGCAACCAGCAAGGACTACTCAAAGAATTCTTGCAGGTCTAAGAGGTATCTGAAAGGAAATTCTAAGAACATTCATCACAAAATGTACTTTCCGTTATATTCTGCAAGTACTGCAAGTACACCACTTCCCAAGTACAACATAGCATCCGTCATAGTACTCAGTTTGGCAAAAAGGCCCTGGATAATGTTACACCCTCAATCCCCAAAGATAACCAAGTCAGCAGAGATCATAGTTTTCCCCTTTACATATTTCATCCAAATATGCCACACAATTGTGCAAACCTTGCAAAAACACAATGCAGGCCAGCAACACAATTACCCAGCACATTTTTGTCAAGGACACCATTGTTTATCAGGAGTAAAATGAATAAACTATGAGCAGGAGATTAAACAGTTGAAAAAACATCCAAAGGCCTTTGCAGCCAGAAATAAGCATGTAATATAGACTGTATCACAAACAAAAAAGCAACTAAGATTGTTCTTGCAGGAAATACTTTAGGTCCTATTCACAGGAATGTTTTGAAGGCTCTTTAATGTACATATACAAAATCAGTGAATCCTACCAGGCAAGAAAATGTGCTAGTATTATGCAGTGAATTCTTGAGGAGAATTCATGACAGAGCTGTCAGCGGAGCAGCTTGTTGGAGATGGTAAAAGCACAAGGACTAGTTGAATTTGCAAACAAGGCAAAAACATTTCCAAATTTCAGTGTGCTCAGTGTTGTAACAATGATAACCTGGTAGGATTTTAAAAAGTATGAGGGGAGAGAGGGAATGCAACAATACATTTACTCAAAACTAATAATACAAAGCTAGTCTGCACAGTGTCGAATTCTGTGTGTTTTAAGTTGGTATTGCACTCTATAAAATAATTCCTTAGAATCGTGACTCCTGAGACTGTTGAAGTAGAATTTCAAGTAATCCATTTCTTTCCTCAAAACACCATGGATATTCTGCATTGTCACAATTGCTTGCAAGTGTTTTAATAAGCAGTGAGCAAAGTCTTTACAAGCAATTTGTCCATAATTTTTTGCCTTGTCTTCTGTTGATAAAAAGTTCTGATAAACTGAAGAATTTAGCATTGTATTGAAAATTCCATCTGTATCCTGTTCTGCAAACACCTATGCCCATATTAGCTTGTTTGTGCAAGGGTGACTAGTCACATACTTTCTCCTGTTGTGTGAAGTGACCTATGTAGACTAGCCCATGCAGCATGACTTTCAGAGATTAGACTCAAGAGTGTCATTCAAAATTCACTTTCAGTGAATATTCATAGACTTGTTTTTATGAGTGTTTTTTCCTCATAAAACTACACTATTTGAATATTTGCAGGAAATTAACATAAAGGATCCATTTGCATTGCTGAGTTAATATTTATTTCAAATTTAACTGTCTAGCAAAATTATTTTTTCCAATATTTTGCAAGTAATAATAAAACTACAATGCAAGTACATTTTAATAGCTGGAGGGGAGTTGATCATGACAACTCAGAAATAATTAACAACTTCTGTTTTAAAGGGGAGGAAATTCTGTATAAGGCAGTGAAATAAATATTACAGTAAAATTTTCTGAAAGCACAGGAGGAGGCGGCAAGTATTTTATAGAGCTGTTAAGAGCCTTTTAACAGCTTTAGAAGTACAGTACATCACATGACTTATTTTAGCACCAAAAACTTTCTTTGTTACCAGGAAGGCAGAAATGAAAAGACTTTCAGGCAAGAAGTTTTACAGGCTTCCTTCACTTGAAAATACTGAGCTAGACTGTACATGGAAAATCCAGTGAAAGGAAACCTCTGCAAAGACTTCTTCACACATTTTATTTTGCATGACCATGGTATTCTGTAATGATGGCCTGTCCAAGCAGCAAGGGTCATCCTATACAGCCAGAGCATCTGGGCTCTAATAACTGACCTTTTCTCTTTTCACAGCATCTGTTAGTTCCCCAGATATCCCTCCCACCCCAATCCATCATATGCTTTCCTGCAGTTGCCAGCACAGGACATAGATAAAAGTAACAGCTTCTCTCCTCCTTTTATTACCCCATTCTCCAGGAAAATGTCCTCCAATCAGCCCTCTTGCCTTCAATCCTTTCAATACATTATCTGTACCTAATGAATCAATTCTGATTTCTTCCACTGATTTTTGATACCTTTTCTAGATTCCCTGTCAAATCCCTGCCCCTATTCTTCATTTTCCTTTAGACCATCTCCTTTAGTTCCCTATTCATGGCTGCTTAATCCGTAGACACTTTGCCAAGCAGCCCCTTCCATCCTCTTCCGTTTTATCTTCATTCAGCAGCAAGCATCCTGGTCAGCTTTAAGCATTCAAGCTGTGAGTGTGTCTTCAGCACCGTCCTCAGGTAGCAGTAGAGGAGGTGGACTTTGACTCTGCTTCTACATATTGATAGACTGGAAAGTTACATTAGAATTTGTCCAAGTTTCATATAATTAGATAATTTTCTGAAGACAGATGAACTAGGTATTCAACTGAGGACTGCACCATACCATATGAGTGTAGTCACTTCCTCCTGTAAGTGTTCAAATTCTGCTTTTTCTTCCTGAAAATTCCTATTGCGCAGTTCTCAAAATACGTTACCTATCTTTAGCAGCTCTTGCCAAAACCATTTACATCCTTCTTCAGCTTCTAAATTGACTTTTATTTCACAAATTCTCCTGTTATTTCTTGCAAATCATTACAGTGAATTATATTTATCATTCCTAAGGACATGCTCTTTTCCCAAACATCTTCATCCTATTTGCTCCTGCAAGGGTCTTGTCAATTCTACAGCTAGCATCAAGTCTCTCAAACCTTTATCTTCTGCCTTCTGAATCCTTATGGCCCACCAGTTTCTTCTGCTTTCCAGCATATTCCTCTCCACAGCACACAATCCTCACTAATTCTTCCACCTTTAGCTTTCCCTCTCTCTTCCTATTCAGCTTCCCTTCCACCTGAAAGTTTCCACCCTGCAGTCACCTTAGTCCAAGGTGCTCCAAAGTTCATGGTAAATCTTTTTTCTTCTAAAGGGCTCTGTATCCTATATGTCGTAAGGAGGAGATCTGGAGGAAAAACTCTAGAACCATAAACCTGTTATTTTTGTGGTTTGCCTACCTACTGGGGTAGTAGACCCAGTAATGGTGACCTCTTCAGAGCAGAGTCACCCTGCCCTTTTGTCCTGTGCAGGTCTTTCCAGGCCAGAACAACCAGCTAAACACTTAAACTGTTGTCTGGACCCACAAGATCTCTGATGAGCAGCAAAAGCAAGATGAAGAGGAACTGCTGCTGTTTCCCCATCTGTTGCCCTCTATGAGGAACTCAGAAGGAACCAAATTTGGTGTAGGCTTGTTTTCTTCCCTTTCTCCCTACACTTTACAACTGACCTGTGCCAGCTTAGTGCAATACTGCCTTCATGAAACAGTTATCTCTTCAAACCATTTTTCCAGCAACCAGGACTCCTGAAAGGACATGGCTACCTTGGAAGCACAGTGCATTTGACTTCAATTCCTTTCTCCCCTCCAGAATGATATAGGGTGAGAATTTTACCATCAGTACTGTTATGGTTCAAAGTTCCCCTGTTATATTATGTGTCATCTTTCACATGTATACAGTGCCAGTGGAAGCCACAAGGTTTTCTTTAAAGTAGTGAGTCCTCTGCTCCTGGCACCACTTTTCTTCAAGAATCATTTAAAAAGCATTACATTTAAAGAGACAGCAGTCTCCCTAGAGCCACTGAGTTAAGCTTGTTACACTGCCACCTGTAAGTGAAAGACATTCACATTATTCATCATCCTAACTTTGAGATGCTTATTATTCCCAGTTATCTTCAACAATTATTGTATCAGCTATAACTACATACATGTTCTTGCATAGTCATTTTGTGTGCCTTATTGTATATGGTAAATTGATGAACATTAGCATACATCATAGGATTTCATGCTTTTCTAGAATTGTAGGATAAATATAGGCTAGAGTAAAATAAATAGACATCCTTGTTGTAATAAAATTCAGGTGCTTGATTGAGGCTATCTGAAGAGAAAACAAAACAGTCAGAAATTCCTAGTTCTAATCAGAGCTCAGAAATTAGTTACTGTGCATGTCTGTGTCTTGGTTTCCTTATCTACTGTCAAGGGTTAGGTCTGAGCTGGCCACAAAACGAGTGACATCTACAAATCAGGAAGATTGATACCCACTTTAGCAAAGCACTACAAGATGTGCAGGAAAGAACAAAATACCAAAGAAATATCAAGTGCAGTAAAATTTCCGAGTTTAACTGTCAAATGTCAAAACCAACCCTTTTTCTGAAGTTCAAAAAAGTACTTAACTTAGCAGTAAATCTAGTTTCAGCTGCTAACAAAAAGATCTACTGTTAAAAGCCAAAAAAAAAAAAAAAGAAAGCATCATATGATGGCTGAATGCTCTAACAGACTGGCCCTGTGAAATGAAAGAGGGCAATTAGTCAATAATTAATACCCCATGACAAAGGAAATTGATAGTTAAGACCCTGTATCTTTCTAAATCTTTCCTAGATAATAAGCTAAAATAGAAATGGGGTGGATAACATGAAAATACAGTCCTGATAGTCACAGCAGGGAATCATGGAGGAGGACTAGGAAGTCCTTCAAACTGCTGGGCTGCAGCAGCACAGGGAGAGGAGCCTCCTATGGTATGAGAAGTGGCCACAGAAGAAACAGTACTCTTGTTTTTCTTCACAAAGCTCCCAGTAGAGTAGCTCTTTGAGGAAAGGTTGATTTTGCCACCTTCTAGTTTAATAATTACAAATCTAGAAACCATAATAAGCAAGTCCAGTGGGAGATAAGGATACAGCAGGACAGTCAGAGGGAAAAGGTGCTGCTAGAGGATACAGGAGAACCAATGTTAACAGTTGACTGCTGCCCAAATGGGCAGTCTCACTCTGCCCAGAAGATTTAGCAGATTGAATCCACTCACTAAGAAGCCAAGTGAGTGCCAAAATTTGGTACAAGGGTACTGGCAAGAATATGAACATCTGGTTTAAATGCAGCAAGCTTCTAGATTATCTCAGTCTGCTTCAAGAAGATATATTCCAAGTTGTGTATTAACTTGATCTTTAAAGTCTCTTTTCAAGGCCATGATTAGCAGCAGTTTCTGAACCAGTTATATAGGCTGAGGCACAATGTTTTAGAACATTATGCTTCCTGGTGTCTTTCTTCTTCCCAGGAGTCTTAGATGGGAAGAGGCCCCCCCAAAAAATTAAAAATACTAGATAAATCAAAGAGGGATATCCAAATTAGCTATAGCATCGATGGAAAGGAGGCAGAACTCAATAACAATACGTCCTCCCTGACTGCACTCAGTCCACCTGTAATTACACGTATCTCCTTGAGAAGATGCAACATCAAAAGTAACACAGAAAGAGAGAAAGTGTGAACATTAAAAAAAAAAAAAAAAAAAAAGGGCATAACTGAAGAGACAAAACCAGAAGAAAATGTGCTCCATTTGTTTTGTGAGAGGCAGAACTACTTTATGCCATTATCATTGCATTTTCATGACCATCCTAATGAATATGCACAAATGTCAGTGCAATTTTCATTAGGAGCACACAAAAAATGCAAACGATTTAGTACAGCCACAGTCCAATTGACTCCTCTTTGAAATCTCTGAGGAAAGGTAAATCCTAATATCCCAGTTTCCCTAAGGAAAGAGAAATAAACTGTATGTGCATCTATGTTTATACTGATATAGCTGGAGACCGGGGAGTGTGCTGCTTTACCTTTATCAGTATTGCTAAAACAGTGCAACTCACGCATAGAGAGAAGGTTTAAATAGCAGGCAATGATCCCCTTGCACATAATTTATATTAAATATTATATATGCATATATTTTTAATCAAGCTCATTTGCTTAATACATATTTTATAAATCTCCTAATTGAGATATTTTTCTTACAGAGTTGGACTCTGAGCAATGAAAAAACATCAAGCTCAAGGGAGAGGTGCTAAATAGCTAGGGGTTCAACTACACATCCATGGTCTTAGACAGAGACTGGACAGAGAAGTCTCATCCCATTAGGATACACGGCAAAGGAGAGTGACAGCTGCATTCACAGGAAAAGCCTCAAGACCAACAAGGACACATGACTTGGCCTGGGCCCAAGCAACAGTGTTGAGGCTAAATCCTCTCATTCAAGGACACCTTGACAAAATACCACGCAAGTGCTATATTTCTGCCTTGCCACATTTGGATGTTTGGGATAAAGAGAAGTAATTACTGTCATCTTCTGCACACTTGATGTTCATTTATTATATAAATTTTACCAAGCAAGACTAAAGATACCAGCATTGTATCAGCATAACATGAGTACAACTGAATAGAAATGAGAAAGTGGCCTCATATTGCAGTCCAGTTTTCAGTGTCAAGATGACTAATAACAAATCCTCTTATTGAGATATTTACTTCCTAGTCATTAAAAGAGATTCCAGAAGTCCTTAGAATACACACTGCTTTTGTTGAAACTAATTTCCTGAAGAATACAGGCATTGCTCACCTAGGTATCATAAAAAAATTAAATTTGAGACCAAAACAGTTGTGTCCTTCACAATTCACTATTACATGAGTTTGTCTCACCCTTTGGCCTTACACAAGTAACCTGACTGAAATTTGCAAGGAAAGATAGTCAGAGGGCTAGGGAACATAAAACTGATAAGAGTATCTGTAGCAGCTCCAAAGAAATTTTAATTTGGAAGTCATGATCCAGGAAGATATGGATGATGTTAGAGCAGCCATACAACAGAAGGGGAAACTGGGAAATGCTGAAACTGACTTGAGCCTTCAGGGTGTTTAGAAGTAGCCCAGGGTATGAACTCAGGACTTCCAGCATGGCTCAGAACAAGACAGCTCAGATAACCCAGATTCAGTCTTATTTCTGTATTTTGTTCTCGCATTCCAACTGCTGAACAGAAATGTTCAGTGTCAAAATAAAATTCTGGTTGCAGTCTGGGAGATGTACTCTTTCTCTTGACAGAGTCTCAAATTAGCATGACTCAGCCCCTGACAGCAGAACTGGCCAGATGACAAAGACCACAGTCAGCTGCTGACAAGAGTTCCAGCTTTTTTCCTGGTCAAAATGCAGATTTTTTTCCCACCTACCACATGCTTATAGGATATATTTCTCCTCTTAGGATCTTTTAAATGTGATTTTAGGAACTGTTGCTCTCTTCCTTGTTTCTAAGATGTTTTTGTGATACTTTACCCTGTGTAAGACCATACTCAATTTGTGGACAATCAAAGCAATTAGAATACAAAGGAAAATCTTCTAAGGCTTTAATTCCAGGTAAATAAATTAAATCACAAATAAGTGCAGAAATTAACAAGAGGAGGGAAAAAACCCCAGAGATGTGCGATTTGAAATGTATTACTACTATTACTATTACTAATATTGCAGTGAAGCCTGCTTCCAATTCATAATCTTTTGTGAGCTTGTGTTTAAGGAAAGGATAATTAAAACTGAACTGGAGTGAAGCATTTGCTCCCCATAACCCATGCATTGTCATACACATCTTTCAGTATCAGGCTTGGCCTCTTCCCTTTACAGTGCTCCTTCCTACTCAAATGAAATGAAATCTCCTTGTAGGCAAATAGAATAAAAAGGGAGCTGACAAGATACAGTGTCTTGCCTTCCCACTGCTCCATTTCTCAACTCCCAGTCGTCTTTGTTTTGAGCATTTTGAGCATTTTCTATAAAGGCTTTTGTGTAGAAAGTGCCTGCTAGTCTTCAGCATTCATGACCAATATGTCAGTCTCTTATAATCAAGAGCTGTGATACTTCTCCCTGCCACGTTAAGCTCCTGAGGGTGTCCACTGATACATCAGGGAAGTCTGAACTAAACCACCAACAGCAACACATAAAAAGAGAGCTGAAATAGCATGAGAAGCAGCGACTGGAGGGTGTTTGTTTCACACGATGCCATGAAACCAAATACTCCTGTCTATAAAAAGCATATGTGAAACACTGCTAGTCTGATAAGTAGGACACATTGTTACAAATTTAAATAAAACATTGAGCATCCCCCTGAAATCACCCAGAACCTGTTTGATATGTTAGTCCACAATGACGGCTGGACAGCAGTGATAGGGAACTTCAAAGATGCTGAAAACCTTCCTTTTAAAGCTGCCAGACTGAACATAATCTTTTTATAAAAGAAACAGTATTCCCTGCCTCTCACCACCCCCTGAAATATTGAAGGCTTATTTGACTGTATTACAAATGAATGTAGAAATACAATATTCATGGATAGGTTTGCCAACATACTTTGACCTGGATGTAGAGGACTGGTCTCTATAGAAGTAACTGAGACCATGTTCTCTCAGCATCTTACTTCAAAGCCAACAAAGGGAACAAATTCTGTGATTAATAGATGTGCTCAGTGGAAATTACTTTATTTGAAAACTTACATTGTCTCCCTCCTGACCCATCCTGAGTCAAATTTACCTTCATGCAAGCACCACACACTTGTTTGTTTTGTCACCAAATCAAACAAGATCAAGTTGAACCAGCAGACAAGGAACGTAGTATTTCCACCATTTAGTATTAAATTCCAAAAATATGAAATAAGACTCTCATACATTCCTCTTCCGCTACACCCTTGCTTCAGATGTTAGGCAACCCGATGATATTTACCAGTTTCCTGATTCATGAGGGGAAAAGAAATATAGAATAAGCCTCAACTAGACAATTGCAAGTAGAATATGGTTAGAAGAGTTTTAAATAGATGATGATTAGGTTTCTAGCCCTTTTGTACTGAGTGCAGATAGAGAGGGCAAATTTAGTTCACCTAAATTAGGTTCCTTTGGAGAGCAGCTCAGAGGAGTAGCCAAGACACTGCTTCTGGTCCTGATTGATTCTCTAAGATTTATATCTTGATTTCCTCATTTGAATACTTAGATGTCAGAAGTATATCTTACTTGAATAAAAGCAATCTTATGGTTGTATGAGATTTCCAGGTTCTTTGAATCAACTGCAAAATTCCTCAGTGCATTTCATATTTAAATATTTACTATTGTAATAAATACTCAAAAATTTTCAGCCAACTATCCCAGAGCAAAAGAGCAAACAGCATATTTATGTCGCCTTTGGACTATGCTGAAGTGACACTTAGCTACATTCAACACTTTTTGTTCCATAATGAAGTAATTTGTTTTAAAAGTTGTTAATAATAATTTGAGGCATCTTATTTTGACTGGTTACAGGCCATCTTTTCAGCTAGCATGAAGACAGCATAATGCTACTGGTCTCACCAGTTCATGTAAACCATATCCCTTGGCTTTGAAGACTCCTACAGGCTCAAATCACAGCTGAAGATGTAGCCCTCAATTTAAAATTCACTGAAAAACATTTAAGCCTTCAAACTTAATATTTGCTTGTGTTCATGCTATAAAGCTCAATGACTATAATAGTCATGGAAAATTAACGCTGAGGGGGCACAGACTAATTTAGAATGAATTTGTTTTAAACATGGATGAAGACAATTCATTTGCTTGATTGCCTAGAGAAATGAAGTTTTGGATGATGAAATTGAGGCCAGCTGTTGAGAGAACAGGAAATGCAGAAAAACCTGAAAGAATGAGGGTGAAGATGGAAGACAGATTTTACAGACAAAAAGTCAAGAACACAGACAATCTGGAGGTGAACTAGAACACTAATTCTTATGAAGAATTGTAAATTCAGTTATTAACCATTTTCAGCACACAAGATGTGAAAACATTCTTTTAGAAATCCAGTTTATGCTTCTACTTTGTAGCTACTTGGGAACATTTTAAACAGATTATCACAATATATTTATGGGTAAAATGCTATGATTTCAGTATGCAGCAGGAGCCAGACCTAGCCTGCTACTGTGTGGTCACCAGTCTGTCACAAGGAGATACAGACAGCATCCACACTGGAAGGGTGTCATTCGCAGATAGGCTGGTGACATTGCTTCTTTTCTAGGATTCTACCACACATGGCAAAAAGAGTAACAGCACAAACAAGGGTAACTTTGCTTTTGAAAATCCTCAAATATCACGGATTTTTAAAAACAAAAGGAGATGCAAGGTGCAGTGTGCCTTAGGGTAGTCGTAGTCTCTTCCAACTTGGCATAGAAAATACACAGCTAAGGTCTGTTTCTCCCAAAACAGAAAGCTTGCCAGAGTCTACAGCTTTGAGATAGATGCTCAAGTCAATTACATTTGGGTGAATATATCTTTGAAAGAATACTCTTCCCCTTATGAACACTACAATCATGAGGCTGTTGCTTTACATGGTGATATTCTCCTAGTGCAAACAGTTTTAGCTGCAATTAAATGAGAAAAGACTTGACACTTTGTTTTGCAAGCTAACCTGAAAACACAAAGCTGACTAACATATGAAACAGCCCCTTAAATCCTTGACAATGACTTAAGGAATAAAATGACAAAATAAAACTATGAAGAGGTTAATGCAGATACCAGATGGGAGACTTAGAGAAATGTCTGCAGTCAGCAGCATGAGGAAATCTGAAGGCCAATATGTGCAGACATTATCGCAGATAAGGTAGTGGAAAGTAATCCTCACAATGAGATAATATAGCTTTCTCATATAATTATGATATTTGAAAAATGTAGTAACTTCATTTGAAATATCGACATCTAGTCAGCATAAGCTATAACATTAATAGGCTGAGTAAAGAGAATAAATAGTTTTATCCTATTTAATCATAAATTTGGCTTAATGACCCTTATCTGATTATATGAGCAGCCCAAGCAACAATATTAAATAAATAAATAGAATATTAAAAGATTGTTAGCAGATAAGCTGCTTGGAAATTTCCAAATTAAATGTATTTGGGGGCAGGGAGCTCTGTCATTTAACAGTATATGCATTTTCTAAATTAAGATGCACAGGTGCTCCAGCTGAGCCCCAAGCCTGTTGTGGCCCCTGCCTATTGCGGGGGGGGGGGGGGGGGGGCGGGGAAGGAGCGGGGGGGAATTCTCTTTGGTACCCCAGTGGGATTTTTCAGGCAAGATGCTGGTTTGGCCCTTAGTCTTTTAGAGTTAACTTTGTCTTTTGATAAAACGTGGAAAAGTCTCATAACTAAGGCATTCTCTTTTTTTTGTTTTGTTTTTTAATGCACAAATAATAGTTATTACACAGCTCTCTAATGTGCTTGACCTTAAGAATTGTAAAGAATCCAGAAAGACAGTTGTGCTCTTCATCTTACGTTAAACACAAGTTTTCGTTCCCAAGGGCACACTGCACCACTTCACACAATTTGTTCCACCTTGCCTGAACAGTCCCACATACATTTTCACAGCAATAGTACCAGCATGAAAGAAAAGAGTTGCTCCCTCCAACCATTTTTCCCCTCTCTTTGATTTTGTTTCCAACCCTCATTTTCTCAGCTTTGTATTCAACCAAAACTTGAACTTAGTTGGAAAGTTAATTTACATAGGGAAGGAATTTTTTGCCACATTTTGGAGTTCTGTTTCACTTGGTTGGGTTTTAGTGTGGTTTTTGTTTCTGTTGTTTGGTGTTTGTTTGTTGGGGTGGTGGCATGTGGTCTTTTGGGTTTTGTTTGGCTGGGTTTGTTTTGGGTTGTTGGTTTTTTTTTTTTAAAGCAGGACTGTTTCCTTACTCTTGTTTCCAGCATCATCACAGAAAGGTCTGCTGACCTGCTAGAGCAGGCAAAAGATTTAAATCAGTACTTCTGCCAAAGACAGACCTTCACCATAAGTCAAGGTGCCTGCTAACTTTCTAAACAGGCTTGATTAGTAAAGAAAAAAATATATGATAAAGAAGTTCTCAAATGCAGGTGTTATCCCAGAGTGACACTGGCTGTATGATCAGAACAGATAATGTTTTATCCTGGCTTATGGATATATTTGCATCTAGAGATCAAAATGAGAATTTTATCCCATTGGCAAGTACAGAATCCATTTTTTAATGGGAAAAGAAGGTTACAACATGGGGTGTATCTTTGTAAAAGATTTATATACATAGATATCTCAGATACAGCAGAAAAAAATAACATATTTGAGGCACATAAATGAGCCTTAATATGGGTTAAAACAAACTTTTGTGACTGACATTTTATCCTTGCAAGTTTTCCAAGTCTAAAACACTCTAGAGGTGAGTTGTCTGCCTTGAGATTTTCTCCAGTTCCCTGAACTTAAAAGTTCCCCTCTTACAAAGCTACCTACTCGGGTCAGTCAGGGAAAGTAAACAATTTCCTCACTGGATGGCAATTCTGTAAAAAAAGTTCTGATCTTCACAGGACAAAGATATCCAGATTTCCATGGAGCTGCATTTTCCTACCCTCCTTTCTCACCACTCATATCCATGATTCTCCCTTTTACGCCTTGGTTTAAATGAGAAGCTTCTCGGAAACTTGTTGTGCACTGACTGCCAGTTAAAAAGCCAAAGAAAGTAACCCTGAGCTTCAAGCTTTCTGCCAGAAAAGACTTCAATTTGACCTTCTCAGTCTTGCTGTAATTTTTCATGAAACTTGTCACAACTAAACATTCCCAAAATTTTTATATTCTCCTCCTCCCCCCATTAGTTCAGGATGGAACAAGGCAGTGGGTTATAGAAGATAGTAGGTGAAAATGGCCATAGCCTAAGCCTTACAGTTTAAGATAGCAGAGTGTCTTCCTTACACAAACTGCAAGAACAGATGCTGAATGCTTTCCAGCTGTCTTTGCAGCCTACTGAATGTATTTGTTTGGGAAAATATAAATGACAAATTGACTTTTAGATTAATGGCTACCATATTGGTAATGCACAAATGACTTTTAACAGCCACTATTAACTTGGTAAAGAGAAGCTTGCTAACTGCTCTTTAATTAAGTACACTTAATGACCTTAAGGGGATTAGTAGTCTTGTCTGATAATCAATAAGCATGGCAAGATTGCTGCCCCATAGACAGGGGCTGGAGAACAAAATTAATCTGTGCAGATTAGTTCTACCTAGTTTGGTTTGTTTTCTAAAACAGTTTCAAAATTAGTTCTGTTTAATAAATGTGGAAGAAAATAAAAATAGAAGGTGCTTTGCATAAAGTTTTTTCTTATTTAGCCACTGTTATATGTGCTTGTTAGAAAAATCACACATTCTGAACAGGAACTAGTGGAGTTCAGTTTAGAAGAAAAAAAGATGAATGCCTGTGTTGCACTCTCCAGAGAAAGCTGAAAACTGAAAGAAAGGACAGCCCTGGGGTGAATTGTTGTCCACACAAAAAGAGCCCCAGTAATGGCAGAATTTCTGCCACTGCCCAGAGCCTGAACTGTGCTGCCTGCACATGGGTTTCCCTTCCATCTCTTACTTGGGCCACAGCCATTCAGGCAGCTAGAACAGCTGTGGGAGCCCTCAGTCTTGGTGCCTTTATTCTCACCACGATCCCTATTTGATAGTTTGGAAGTGAAATGCTGCTTGCTTTCTGTGATAGGTGGATGCCCTCCACCCATCCATAAACACAAACACTTTCCATTACCTGTCCTTCCTCAACTCCAGAGACACACACCATCTTTTCTTTTTCCCCCCTTCACTGTGCTGCATTCTCTTCTGCCCTCCACAAAATAATTACAATTCAGGCCTTAGCAACACCAGTACTGCCCAGTTAAACTGTTAAATACAATTATTCTGTGCATTCCCCAGAAGCTCACCTTTCCACAGCCAAAATTCCCCTCCACAAAAAAGCTGTAAGGGACTTGTATCACCAGGACATCCACTCTTGATACTCTTCTGCTTACGACTGCTCAGAGGGGGCATGTTGTCCTGACTTGGGCAGGTGACTCTCCTCAGTGAGTGACCTTGGGTCCTCCTTAGAGGAAGCTGCAAATGTTTTGCTCTTCCCTCACATAACATGAAATAGTTTGTTTCTGATTGTTATTTGGTATAGAATTTTGCCCTTACTCAAGGTTTAAGAGAGATAGACAAGGTGTTACACACTACTGGCTTGTGTGCAAGACATACTTCAAGGCAAATTTTGATCCATTGAATAAACCATAGCAATGTTAGTCTTTCCGCATTGGCAAAGAGAAAGGAGCTTTCTTCAAAAGACAGAAAAGCAGGTAGATTTTTTTTTATCCTCCCCTTATTTTTAAAGTCTCTTTCTCCATCTCAGGATCCATTCCTCATCCCAGTAAAAAGAATCAACCCTTCAGATTGAGGGCTGATGATCTAAAGGTTTAGAAGTGAAGTCTGCAAGCTATACATTGCAATAAGTGCAAGTGTAAAATGCAGAGAACAGCCCAAAGTGGTAAAAAATGTTTTCCCTTCCAAATGGCCATCCTTCAGGCACAAATACATGCTTACAATTTCATAACAGTTCATGTGATAAGAGAAATAAGCATTCTTAGGAGTAATTTACAAACAGCATCACTGGTTCTTCACCTTTCCCTGAAAAAAACTCCTGAGCTCCTTCAGCTCAGGTGCCATGCCTGCAGTAAATCAAGGGGCTTAATTGTAGAAGAGAAGCTTCTATAAGACATGTATATTGTATATTGACACTTATGCTACCTGAACCATAGGGATATTAAAATTGATTTCCAACAAGCTGAGGCCTTCTGCTTTCTAATCCTGGGTCCCACAAATATAAATTAACCCAACTCCCTAAACAGGGGTAATTAGCTTCCAAAAATAGCTGCTCATATAGAAGGCAGACCGTAGACATTCATTTTGCCTTCACATAGTTCAACTACACCTGCCAAAGTGCACAGAACAGTTTGCATGCTGACCAGAATGAGACCTTGCTGCTCTCAGATTTACCAGAAAGCCCATGTGCTTGATTAAGCACTTGGTACATAGTGACCTGATCAGACCCTTTCACTGTTATTTGTAACTACCCACTATTTGTTTCTTAATTATCTTTTAAAATCCATGCAATACTTTTGTTTTTAAGGCATTCATATCAGAGGTACTTCTCATTGTACATGCTCATGAAGTGTTTCATCACCCACTCAGTCTAATCAAGGATAATCCACACAGGCTTCCATGTGCCCAGACCTTTAACTGTAGATAAAGCAAACCACCTACCTGATCTGTTTGAGGTAGCTTGTCCCAACGTCAGCTTTCCCTCTGATAGTGGACAGGGCAGAACAAAGAAAGAGCTAGTTCATCCCAGACTAGATCTGATACCCAGGCTCTAAAATGTATCTGACTCAGTATCCTGGGTTAAACACAGTCAACTCTCACAAGCTCCCTCTGCCCCACAGAGATGGGGCAAAAAAGAGCCTGGGAGGCAGAGATGTCAACTGAAACAAGAAGCCAGGTGAGGTCAACCCCATCCTTTCTAGTGAGCCAATCAGTTTAATTCAATACACTCAGTCTAGCATAAAGACACTTGCCTCTCTCTTTCTGCCTTAAAAAGAGCAGAATTAGTGCCACCTGTTCCTCAGGCTTAATTGTCCCAGGGCATCACATACATTCATACTAGGTGAGAGAAAATTAGACTAAAGCATTTGCAAGCCTAGTGTTGGGTACAGGTGTAACTAAACACCTAAGCAGACCCAAACAACCCCATCATCTCTGCTCTACCCTGAACCATCCTGTTGCTTAGGCAAAACATAAGATAGATCTAGACATTATCTTCTCATCTTCAGATTCTTCCAAATCCATGTGTGCTTGATGTTTGCTGTTCCTTCTGGCCACTACTTCTTGGGTTTTTTTATATTAACCAACCTCTGTTCCAGACCCCCATTGCTGTTGTCATGGTCTACACATTTTAAATAGATTTTAAATGCATTTGGTTAAGTCCTTTCTGATACTCATTGCTTTCCAAAATGAAGTCTACTGAAAGAAGTGTAATTTGGCTGGGCCACAGTGCCAAATAAAAATAATTTATCTTTAAGCTGAAACATCTGCTTAGGCTGTTTGACTTCATGAATCTCACTTCTAAACTGCTTCAGTCCAAGAAGCCTGTTGTGCTTCACAGGTATAGAGTAGCATGGCTTCTGTCATCTGCTTTTAGTCACTGGTGGCATAAACAAAGAAAAGTAAAGCCTCAAAACCACCTGTTGTAGGGATTTGGTTAACAAATACCATTGCATTCACTGCAGTGTAACCCAATGTGATCCAAAATCTCTGGAGATTTTAAAAACCCACCTGGGCACATTCCTGTGCAACCTGATTTAGGTGTGTCTGCTTCAGTAGGAGCATCAGACTAGATGATCTCTGGAGGTCCCTTCCAACCCCTACCATTCTGTGATTCTGTGAAAATGTGATACATTTTCTGTGACTCACACACTTAAATAAGCTGCAAATATACTCACTGCAAAAAAACCATCAGTGAGTAATTGAAGTAGGGAGATAAGTTTTGGGCTTTTTTCCTAATTATTATCGCTTTCCTCTCTCCAGCTGTTGTAAATCTATAAAGAAGTGGTACAATTCTTTCTTGTTTTTCTTGGCGCTATAAACTGTGTTGTGGATAGGCTTGCAGATCTTTTTGTTATGTTGCTCTTGTGAAAAGGTTTTGTAGTGCAAAGTGACTGACCTTAATCTTTGCACATTAGGAACTGAAATTTTTTCCCCCTGAATCTTCTGGTTGTAAGACAGAGTCCATTTATATGTAAGATATAAGAATAGCCTGGCTCAGCAAGTCATTTAGAAAGACATTTGGTCAATGTAAAGGAGCAAGGGAAGGAGGGGGAAGGGATCCCCCTCTCCATTGTACACTTTTGTCATGGTCACCTTGTGAGTGGGTCTCTGTGTCGAGGTGACAAAGGACTGAGGGAATCAATGTAGGAACTATGTAAAACCTCACATATTGCAAGTATAGGCACGTTTACATCTTACAGTATTATCAAAGCCCATCTTAACAATTTGCCCAAAATCCATCAATGTACCACAATCTCAAATATATCAAAGACAATTTTTTTGTTGTTACTGTAGTCAGAGGATAAGATATAAATGGGAGAGGATGAAGAGTCAAGGAAAGAAATTGAAGAACTTGTTTTTTATTTTGTTCCAATCTGAGATGCAAAGCAAAAGCAATGCAGTGCTCTAGTTGTCTGCATCCTCTGTTGTTGCCTTGCAATATGCAGAATTTGCCTCAAGAAATGACTGATTGCCTTCCATGACAGTTTATTTTATCCATCAGTAATGAGCTTAATACATTGACAGTATCAGTCTTTGGCTACATACATGGACTGATTCATTATTTCCCATAATATTAGTGGGATATGGGGACTTGTCTCCACCCTGCAGATGAAAAAAAAACACATTAAATGGATGTCCAAGTTCACATAACCAAATGAGAGCAAGAAAGAAACTTCTTGTTATCATTTGCCCCATTGCTGCTCACTAGAAAACACTCATGGTGGTGTTGCTGGCACTGCTGTAAGCTGGTCTTGTTGCACTTTGCAGATGTAAACTCTGCAGAAGCACCTGCTGTTGTACAAGGCTTGTGCCACAGCTTTCAGAGTAACTTGAGAAGAAAAAAGGATCCAACATGGGATGCTCCAGAATATGGCTGATCTCAGTTGTCTGGAGCAATACGCAACTGCCAGGGTAGGCTGACACAGAGCTAGTCACTGGGGAATAGAGGAAAATCCCCAAAAGTTCTTTAAACCACAACAGTACAGCATGAGGAGATGTGACAATGCCATCCTTTTCAGGTAATAACTCTTACAGAGAAAGCTGCTGGCATGGAAATCACATGGAGACTGACGTGACAGCCAAAGAGAAAGGATAGAAACATGTTTCTAGTCAGATTATGTTACTGTGGGGTGTTTTGGTTGGTTGGCTGGGTTTTTTTTCTTTCCAAGGGAGGGGAGAGAATTGTGTAATGCAGCCTGTTGGTTTTTCCATAATATGAGAACCTGGTTGTATCAGACTCCTGCCTTTTCCTTTATTAATTAGCAGGATTGCTTTCTGCATTTCTAGAGGGGCTGCTCAAGATTGGAATGCCCTGTCTCAAGCCTGAGTTTAGTGCATCTGTAGTGTCCGGTAAGTACCACTTGCACAAATCTTGGGAACACAGGTAACCACTTGTTACATTTCTAGTGCTGCCCCCACTTTCCCCCTCCCATTTTCTCCCTCCCCTCTTACCAAGAGATAAGGCATGGAGTTAAAAAAAGGCAGGGAGAGTTTTTCTAGTTGACTTAGGACTTTACTCCTCCACTACAAAAGTATCAGATTACATCAGTGTATATATAAAACAGAAAGAAAAGGAAAGGGAAAGCACTATCCAGAAATCCTGAAAACAAGTGGAAAACACACACCTGCTGAGGACCCAGAAAGCAAGAGAGTGACCCAGAGTTCCCTGTCCAGGATGGTAATACCCTACAATCATAAAAATGTCATAAATTCATGGTTTCTGATAGTGAGGAATATCACTCTCTCTTTTTTTTCAAACCACTACATTCTCCACCTCTTATGCCACACTATCTGTATTACACTAACAGCAGTCAATATCTGCCTATAGAAGAGGAGGCTCAGGGGAGACCTTATTGCTGTCTACAACTACCTGAAGGGTGGTTGTAGCCAGGAGGGGGTTGGTCTCTTCTCCCAGGAAAGCAGCACCAGAACAAGAGGACACAGTTTCAAGCTGTGCCAGGGGAAGTTTAGGCTGGAGGTGAGGAGAAATTCTTCACAGAGAGAGTTGTTGGCCATTGGAATGGGCTGCCCGGGAAGGTGGTGGAGTCACCATCCCTGGAGGTGTTCAAGAGGGGATTGGACGTGGCACTTGGTGCCATGGTTTAGTAGTCATGAGGTCTTGGGTGACAGGTTGGACATGATGATCTTTGAGGTCTCTTCCAACCTTATTGATTCTATGATTCTATGATCAGTTTGCCAGGCTCCCTGTATTTATATTTCAGCCATCACCCCCCATATCATGAAGGCTTTATCCGCTTGGCTTGTTTGATTGTGGCGCATGTTTCACATTCATGGATAACCTGTGCTCAATGCCCGTGGTTAAATCCACCCCTCCATCTGAAGCCCATCTGTATGTTGCCTCTCTTCCTTGATGGTCTGAGGGATCTTGGGCCCATCAAACTAGAAATGATTCACCTTTATGGTAACACCCTACAGTTGTAAAATGTCATAAATTCATTATTTCTGATAGTGGGGAATATCATTCTCTTTTTCTCAAACCACTACCATTCCACGGTATCCCCCAGGGCCACCTCAAATAAACATAATGCTGCTGCTGCGAATACTTCTTTCAGATGACCATCATAGCTTGGGCTGAGACCCTGGCAGAGTTGTGAGGCACGAGCTGTGCTGGGCAGAAGGGTGGGCAAAACACACTTCCTGGAAGGAAATTATAATTCCTAGCCCCCTCTCCCCACCTAAAGCCAGTGTTTCAGACCAGCATTGGTAACACAATGCTTGTCCTGCAGAGAGGAGGATTAGGAGGGGCCTGGAGGGGAAGAAGTGAATGCTGAGATTTTACAGAAGACTGGGAACAACCTGCTGGGAGTTAACATAGGTGGAAGTGACCAGCACAGTCTGGTCTCCCTGCTTGAGGAGGTTATTCCATGTCTGTCACTAAGCCGTACAGTTCAGCCTTGTTGGGGTGTAGACATCTAATTTATTAAGACATAGGAAAGGACATAGTTAGTAAAGGTTCAGCTGTGGGTGAGGAGAGAGACCTGTGGGGCAGTAAGCTTGCAGGCCCTGGGAGAAGACTGAAGCACTTCTGTGTCAGAAAATAGAGATGCTCACTGAGATTCAGTCCCAGATGTTGACTTTAAAAAAACTTTAAATCAAGATAACAGTGAAGAAGGAAACTACTGAAGATGTTACAATGTTTCTCCATGCTGGCACTTCTCTGACTCCTTCACAGCCTAGTATGAGAATTATGCCCTTACCAATTTGCCAGCCCCTCACCTTGTGGACGTTCCTAATGAAGCTGCAAAAATCAGTTAGACCATGGTAGATCGAACTGGAGAGTTCAGGACTGTAAAGTATTTATGATTTAAATATTTTTTTTTGACCCCTTTCACATGCCATTTTACCCTCTCTCTAAAAATCATGCAGGTTCCCCAGTGGCCAACCAGGTGAATGTTTATATCTGGCAAACCTTGCCCGTGTTTCCTGCAAAGAGAGCCTTTGAAGGCTGTCATCCTCAATTACACTGGCTCATGGCTTTGGCTACAGTGGTCCCTACACTCTGCTGGCTGGACCATGGCTGGTGTGAGTGACTCATGGCTTGTGCAAGGGGCTGGGAAGTGCAGTTGAAGGGGGATCACTGCAGGGGAAGTATACCTGGCAGTCCTTCCCTCTCTCTTGAGGACTGTGGTAGCTGCTCTGATAGATGTCTGTATCTTGATTTGGAGCAGATAACCTGCCTTTCCAACATCATTGCCTTGCCCATGCTAAGATGTCTGCACTACTCAATTGCCTCTCTGCATGAAATACCTCTCAGCAGAACAGGGTACAAAAATCACCCCATCTTGAGATGGAGCAGCTTTTAATTGGCACAAGTACTCAGGTGACAGGGAGGAAGGCAAAAAGCAAGCAGCCAGCCAGGCCCCAGGAATGAGAAATGCAGGATTAGCGTCTGTTTTTAAAAAGACAGAGATGCAAACCCTCAGCAGGTCTTCTGTCCCCCTCCCAACTTGTGGTGCTGGATGGAACAAGGCAATCACGACACTGCCCAGCAGCATGTCAGTGAGTCCCTGGGATCAGCAGCTCAGAAGTGGGCAGCAGCAGTGGCACTGGCTGGTGAGCCAGGAGAGGCCACAAGGCAGCACAGAAGCAGCGGATTTGTGTTAAGGCTTCGGGACTGTCTTAAATCTCCGACATCTGCCAATTTAAGTACAGCTGAATTGCTGGATAATTCTGCTGGTGGCGCTCCTGGGAACACCCAGCCTGAGCAGAACAATTTTGAAGGAAATTACATGAGCTGGGATTTAGTGTTGTCTCTTTAGCTTGTGGAAGAGATAATCTGGCCCATTTAATGTGGAACAAAATTTGCTCTGTTTCACAGGCGTAAGGAGATAGTTTTGCCTTGAAAAAGCAGCAGTAAATGACTCTGAAGCCCTGCTGTCACTCGTTTGCCGAGACGCTGTAATATGGAGTGGCACGGGCTGTTTTCTTGGGCCACTTTCTACATGCAGGGAATGCTCTTTATAAAGAACACCACTTAGCCTTATGACAAAATTCCTCTAGTGTGACACAGAAGAGCACTGACATCAGTCTTGAAGGCTGGAGAATTTATGGCACAGTTAATTATTAATTTGGCTGGCATTTGTAAAGTAGAAGGGAGTTCTTGTGCTTTTAGGCCATGCTCTCAGTGTGTAAATCTCTTGTATGGCTGCCATAATAATATTCCTGCAGCTATGTTGTCACCTATTGTAATTTTTCTGATAATAGGAAAATTTAAACTAACCAGGAATCCTAAATTTGGAGACTAGTTGTTTATTTCAGATATACTCTGGAGAAATAATAATGCAGTTCTGTTCTGAATTTAATTTAAACAGGAACAGGCAAAACAAATCTCTGCGGAGAGCATTTGACAATAATAAAATATTTCTCCCAGCGGGTGAGCTGGTAGCAATTGTATTGTTGCCATCAAAGCTCACGTTTCAGCAGGTCATTACCATCATAACAAGCCCTTGGACCAACTGGCATGGACATGCAACATTGAGCTCCTGATGGGCACATTATTTCAGACCTTTAACTTCATGGAGAACAAGACAAATACTCCTGGGAATGGAGAATTATATTTTGAAATTCCTTTCTTTTCTGTTCTGCTTAATAATAAGAGCCTGCATGTAATCAATCTACCTCCACTTGCTTTTTCATATTAACGGAGACTGTAAGGAGCCAGGCTGGGAAATCTGAACACGAAGAATTAAGACTAAGACCTTCAGTCTTAACAAAATACTAATAATTAGCATGGCCAGGATGTGGGAACACAAGTGCTTTTAAACACTTGGGAATAAAAATGTTTAAAGCAAATAAATGTACACATATCCCCCATATTCTTTTCTATACTGATCAGGTTTTTCCTTCTTCTTTAATAGCAACCACAAGGAGGAAGTTAGTGATCTCTGTGCTAGAGACAACCTATACACACAGAATCAGCATCTTATCAGACAGGAGTGAGGCAGCTACAGCAGGCTGGCTGTATAACGAAGGATATAGTAATTAGCAAAGTGTCATGTGAAATCGGAAACCTACATTACACAGGAGAGATGAAATGCAAAGGAAAGGAAAGGAAAGGTGCAAGTATAAAAGGCTGTTAGAGAAAATAAACAAAGGCTGTAGAAAAAAAAATCAGGACACAGACAGAAGCTGTCCCATTCTTGAGTTTAGGGCAGGAGCCAGGACAGGTAGCATCAAACAAAAACAAATGAACGAATGAACAAACCCCCAGAAAACAAGAAGTGGTGTTTTCTGTAGAAAAAAACCCACACACACACAAATCTCAGGTGGTTTTGTGCTCAGGGCTGTGGGTTTTTTCAGTAGGGTATTACCAGGTGATGCTCAAGGAGGATACATTAAAAATGTATAGCATGAAGGCTTGTCCTACTAATGACAATATTTCCACCTCTGTTATCTTTCAGAATATATCTCTTTTTTTGCTTGTTTTGGTTTTGATGGCTTGTTCTTTGGTGGGCTGCACTGGTTGTTTTTTACATGTTTAACCTCTGTCAGTACTTAGACAGCATTAGCATTGTGTATCAAAAAGCCCATGCATGTATGCATATATTTCTTGCCATTTCTTTCACTGAGAAAGAATCAGCTGGAGAGACCACACCAGACTACTTCTTATTGGTGCTTGCCAGAACTTTCCACACCGTGAACTCACAAGGTCAAAAAAAACCCTGCCAACCAAGCAAAAATCCCTAATGACATCACGTTAGCCGATTACTTGGACATGAAGCTCCAAAGAGAACTTGGAGCCTGTCAGAAATCCCATGCCATTTAGTAGCCAGCTCAGCAAGTGGCTCATTTTCCTTTTGCATCAGTACTGACGGCATCAGCCAGCTTGCGAGCGGGCACGGGTGCCAGTGTAACAGCGTGGGAGGAGCAGAGCGCTCCATGGCCAGGCTGGCATGGTGCTAGGGGTAGAAGGCTGTCAAACAAGCACCTACGATGGCAAAACCGTGCTTTTACACGGGGATGGCTGCTTGTAATGGGCAGGGGGGAGGGAAGCAGGGGAGGGGGAAGGGTGAAGTAAATCACATAAAAATCTAGTTTGGCTGAGCCAAGCCATATCCACAACAGGGAGGCTCAGTCGGTTTGCATCTTCTTATTTTAGCTAAGTGGTGATGCTGCAGCCACAGGTTGAGAGCTGAGCAGGATGTGTTGGTCAAGCTACAAATGCCAGCATCTCAAGCCCTTAAAAAATTTCTTTAAAGATTTACTATGTCTTTTCACAGTTGAGAGAGATTTGTGTTGCTAGCCATATTTCCCAGAGATACCTACTGAAACATTTTTGCCCAATCCATTTCTGATGGCTTTCTGTGCCCATCTTGACTTTACTGCAGAGACAGTAAGGAAAAAACAGACCAAAGGAACTCTGCAGTTCCATCCCTAGAACTGGCTTAATCTCAGTGTTCCCTTTATTTCCTCTTCTGTGATGCTAGACTTGTATTTTTATGGTGCTTCATGATCCTTTCATAACAAATGGTACAGAAATGTTGTGGGGTCTTTTATTGTGAGAACTTTACCCAACAATTAGATACAGTCACATGTTGAGGAAGGCCAGAAGTATCTCTGTTTACTCTTTTTTTCCTCTTGTGAACATTTGTTGCACTACTTTGTTCACTTGTAAGTTATGATGCAGGATTTTGTTTTTCTTTGAAGAATTCAAAATCAGAACACTCAAAAAGGGGGAGAAACCAGTTGTGTATATGTGTCTGTATGTATGCCTGTGCATACAGCAATGTCAACACCAAAACCCAATTTTAACCTCATTTGAAAAGTCCACGCAGGTCTCTTCTGTTGTCCTGCTGCTCTTTTTTAGTCAGAAAAATCCCCACTTCCTAGGGTAGCTCTAATACAGCAGGTGCTGGTAAGCAGGAAAGAGGTGCCCTTCTATTTCAAGGCATATTGCCACTAAAAGACTGCAAAGCACAAAAAGCTCCTGGTGCTGCCCCGGTACCTTGGCTGAAAAAAATTCCCATCCCTGAGCATCATCATTCTTTTCAGTAGCCTTTGTGCCATCAGCCACAACCTCCAGAGAATGGCCAGCAGTGAAGGTGAGAAATACGTTGGCAAACACAACAAAATACTATCAATATAGGCCAAAAAGCAAGAAAAGCATACATTAGCACTTCTGTGATGGTTCCAGAAGGGTCCTCAGGAAAGAGGGGGTGACCCTGAGCAACAGGGGCTGCAGCGTGTCAGAGGGAAAAGGCTGAGAGGCCATTTACTGCCAGTCTGCAGCCCTGCTGTTTAACGCCCCCCCCCGCATCTTGACGACTTATCAGTGCTCTTCATTAACACCAATCTATATTATTGCTCCAGAAGCTATTTACTTCCATTCAGAAAAGCTGCATCAAATAATAGAGATTTTGGGTGTGGGTTGTTGTTTTTTTTTAAAAAACTCAAAACACATGAAAGAAGTCTCCTGCAGCAGCAAATGAATGATAGCTGTTGATGGCTGTTGATCCTGAAAGTGATCGGTTGTTGATGGAGAAAGCAAATAAGTACTTTTAGATGATATTAATGTGATCTTAAAATAGTGGGAAAGTTTTCTTTTATGACATTGACAGAGAGGCAATGATTTTGAGTAATGCAGGTTGATGTGAAGATGCTTTAAGATTAAATAAGAGCTATATAAAGGCCTGCCAGCCTGAATTCTAATGTGCCATGAGACATTTTGCATATTTAAGAGTATGCAAAATGTCTTGTATCACACTGGAATTCGTTCTGACAAGGCTTTATATAGCATTTATTTACACTTATATTGTACTTTAAGGGAGAAGTGATAAGACTGGCTCCTCTTTTGAATGGAAGTAACTGAGGGTACTGCTAATTGCTCTGTTTCCTCCTCTGAAAAAGAAAAGAAAATTTAAAAAAACCAAAACCACAACACAAAAAATAAAATAAAAGCAATCAAAAGTGGAAGCTTGTTTAATATTGCTCTACCATCATCCTGAAAGGCATAATAATTTGAGTTACACATCTGAACTGATTGGAGTTACAGAATCATATCTCCTTTTTGCATTTAACAATATATACAATATAAAATAAATACATTTACACAAATGGACATTGGTTGGAGCACACGGTATGATACACATCACAAAAATATACAGTTGATTGCTATACAGATGTGAAGCCCATCTACAGCTATAGACATGTTTGGTTTTTTGTTGTTTTCTTTTTTTTTTTTACTATTATTTGTTGGTTTGCTTCATGTGTTTTTGTTTTTTTTTTTTTTAACTACTGGCTATTATGCAACTCCTGGATTATTATAAGCAGTTTAGGTGGTTGTTTTTTTTTTGTCCTTTTGCGATCTTTGCATGATAAGACTGCCATAAAATGTTTTCCTAGGCAGGTAAACAGAGACGCTTAAATAATTAAAATACAATCACCAACACCCATTTTCTCTTCCATAAGAAAAATAGCAGTTTTAATTTTTTATATCTTTTTTTTTTTTTTTTAATGTTATCATTTAAATGCAAAATAGTGGAATAAATACAACAATCTGATCTGATTGAAACAAACGTGTAACTTCTGGGAGTCACACAATCATATTGCTTTAAATAAGAAAAAAACAAACAAACAAACAAACAAAAAAAAAACAACTTAAAAAATGAAGCAAAAATAGAAATTAAAATCGTTATGGCTAAAACATACACCCTTTGAAATTTTCCCAACACTTCACATTAAGTAAGTGGTCTTGAAAGAACTCTTCTCCAGCAAGGTTTAAGATGAGGAACATTATAAAGCCCGTGCAGTTCTTTTAGCTATGTTTCAGGTAACGCTTTTACAGTCTCGAGATACTTGTTCTTTTGCAGCTCCAAAAAAATTACGGCAAAGGAAAACTAAAGTTTGCACCGTGTGCCTTTAACACATCTCCATTGTGTGTGTGCGTGTGTTTCGGTATACTTCTAGTTGATTGGCTTTTGACCCTGAAGCCCAAGTTCTTTAACGTGATACAGCAAAAACAATATTTATATTATATATTTATATATATATAGTGTACTTGAACAGTAGCAACTTAAACCCTGCACAAACTTTCTGGAAAATAAACTTTTCTTTTCTTTTTCTTTTTTTTTTTTTTTTTACCTTTTTTTTTTTTTTTTTTTGCACTCTTACATATATAAATAATCTTATAGAATCAGCACCTTTTTCCCAGGAGTTGTATTATTTATTTATTATTATTATTATTTTTATTTTTTTTTGACATTTTTCAAAAGGGATGTGCCAATTTCTGAACTCCTATCACAGCTATAAATTTCAAGTTATTGACCATCTGAATGAATTGCTAATGATGATTTACCTAGAATCACACTACAGTCACTTCTCTACTGAGAAAACACAATCTACAATATAGTCCCATATAGCTAATGATAGATACACAGTTGGTTTTTTTTGTTGGTTTTTTTTGTTGTTTTTGTGTTTTTTTTTCCTAGCACGAGGCTGATGGAGCATCAGCCCATCGTTATTTTCTTTAAAGCACACAACATAGCAATAGTTTGGGAAACTTGTCCGCACCAAAAAAGTTTTGCAACAACACAGAGTGAGTTAATAACAACATCTGAGAGATGATTGAATAAAAGCTATATTTACAGCATTTAAAAATTAGACTTATCTATAATCTTGAAATATTCAAAGTTTTATTTCTAAGCTATACATTGGTATTCTATAATAAACTGTTACAGAAATTATCCCTTGTTTTGAAAATATTATGATTTCAGTGTGTATCTGTTCATAACGAGTATTTGTTTGGAGTTTCGATCTCTTAATTATTACTAGGAAGAACCTTATTACCGGTAAGGAATAGAATATACTACTGTAATCTCCTGAGGAATTGTACATCCAATATTGTCTCTAATTCTACCCTGTGTCTATAAGCACACACCACAAGAATCCAAACACCACAAGAAGAACAAGACAACAGTCTTTGAATGCAACATAAAAATTCAGAAAAGCACAGCAAACATGAAACATTGAAAAGCTGAACTACATTTCTTTTGTTTGTTAGGATTACAATTTTAATTACATCTGTGTACATAGAATAAGGATGTTCACATAGTACAGGGAGCAGCTACTAACACTGGTACATTGGTATAGCATTTGATGGAGGTTATTGTTTATTGGTTATTTAGCGACTGTAGTTTTCTGGGGGCATCTAATCGGTTTATACATTAGATTACACCTCGTAACAGTCTTGAAACTGACTGACTTTCATGCTGTGACAATACTGGTTGAAAAGCACATATACTGGTTTAGCTACTTGTTAAAGATTGCCATTTACAAAATAAAATCTAAATCAATAAATAAGGTATAGGAAGTGTTAAATTCTTCAATTTGGTCAGAAGGCTACTACTCTGATTTCTTAATTTTGCAAATGTTGGCATTTGCCTTATTGCCTCTAAGCTACTATTGGTTCATAGGGATTTTCTGCATGTGAGGTTATAATTTTGCAAACAGGCAGTATTGTTCATTTGCAACTGAAGCAGTTAGAAATCATGTAGCAACTATACCTCTGTACAGTCGCTGTCTCCTAACACCGTTACGGATTGGTATTTGACATGGAATACTTCTATGTTAGACTACTTGGATATACTGCAGGTGTAATCTAATCCTTTGAGTCAGTGAACATTTAGTTATAAACTGGAGCTCATGTTAAGAAACTGGATGTTTTGGACCAGACTGGCACACAACATAAATTGCATCCGTGATAATATGCACCTTCCCTTCGACTATTGCTTTAGTAAGATAAATTCCCACATTAATAAATGGCTGAAAACTGGTAAAGCTGGTACAAAAAAATCTCCGTTAGTAAGAAGAAACAAAACATTTAAAAAAATCTTCCTTCAGGATTCATTTGTCCTTCATTATTGTTCATAATTGTTCAAGCCAGCACAAAAAATGCAGTATTTCTTTCTCTTTAGTATTGCATGAATGAATAAAGCTTAAACTATTCCCTGAAAAAGTTACATTGTAGCTAACCTAAGAAATATCTGGAAGACTTGAAAAAACAATTAAGGAATCAAATGGCTGTAACTGATCTAGATGGAAAATGCAATGATAAGAAGCAGCCGATGCATCGTCGCTTAGTCGTCTAATTAGAGACTGCTCCTATGAAATCTAATACTGCATTCAGTCAGTTCATCGTGTTGTACTGTACTGCTAGGTACGGTGGTTCTCTCTTTGATTCCTTTGTCATTGGGGACATTATGGTTCATAATAAGTTCACTGGCATCCATATTATGGATTTCCATCCTTTGGCAGGCCTGGCTTCCATCTCTCTTCAATTAGAGACCTCTTTTTAAAAGTTCAGCAGCAAAGGAAACAAAAGAAACCAAAAAACAAAAAGAGAAAAGGAGAAAAGGAAAGGAAAGAACAGAAAGGAAAAGAGAGAAAAGGAAAAGGAAAAGAAAAACTGCATCAGAAAGACACAGAAGTAAAAGTTGAAAGCTGCTTCACAGTCTTGCTGCTAAATATCAGTGCAGTCATTTTTTTCCTTAATTAAACACTAAGTTTCTTTGCCATTATTATCCTGTTTATTTTCCCTTTTTTTTTTCTTTTTTTTTCATCCTCTTTTTTTAATTTTTTTTTTTTATTTAAAACGTGCATGATGGGGAAGCCCATGATGCTTTAGTCAGACCTTGGCCTCCAGCATTTCCAAAAAAAGTTTGTGCATGGGGACTTTGCCTTCCAGTTTGATGTTGTAGAAATGCTGCACAGCCTTGGTGGAGGTTTGCCTCAGAAGTGGGAGAGTCATCAACATCTTGCCTGCACGACGGGGGTCTTCCATGTGCTGCCCAGCCTCATAATCCTGCAGAGCCTCATGTAAGACATCCTGAAGTTTCTGCACAGCCTCAACATCCTCTATGTGCATTGAGTCTGCAAAACAAAAGAGCAACAGGAGGTTTCAGTCTGCTGTGCTCGAAGTCAGATAATGCTATGGCTGCACAACACTTTCACTAGTTCTGTCCATCCTCTTGCCGCAAAGAAAGAAGCTAATTACCCACTAATTTCTATATTGACCTTCAGGAAAATATCTGGAGCTGATGTAGAATTACAAATGTATAATTAACTCTTCTGTAAGTAATTCTCCTCCTCATCTTCCTCAAACAAGTAAAATGATCACTCACACTGCTCCATAAACCATCTCTTATAGTTACTACTTTGAAGAAATGATAGTGCCAAAGGGCTGTATGAATTGCGGTCTGCATTTTATCTGGGAAGCAAGAATGACTGCTGTACTATGGAAAAGCTCAGTAGAATTATGTGTCAGGATCTGAGGCTATAGAGTTGGACGCCATGGTCGTTAACCAGAGCTCAGAAACACTGATCATGGGATTAGGACCAGGACCACTGCACTGACACCAGGGAAAAGCAGTTTGATGTGATTTCCTGATAGGTTTAGCAAATTTTTTCTCCCTTGGGCACAATCAGACAGGCAGGCAACACTTACTATGTTCCTGAAGAGCTTTTGCTCTGTGAAGCTAATATCTCCTACAAGGTGTAATTCTTTCCCACCCACTCAGAGGATAGTTTATCTTGCTGTTGTTGGGGTTTTTTGTTTGGGTTTTTTTTTTCTAAATCATTGGAAGCAAGGACCTCACCCTGTACCTTTCCAGCTGAGATGTTTTGGTGGAGTAAGTATTGTGTGAGAAGCCTAGAAGCAACACACACTAGGAACTAAACTAAACTGCTACATGACCCAGAAAGATTAAAGCAATAGAAGTGTGAAATAAAAAGGAAAGATCTAACTGAAATAACTGTAAAACCCTCAACAGCACAGATAGAGAAAGGTAAGATGTCCCTGAGAACACGCAGTTACTGGACCATGCTGAGATGACTTTGGATGAGCAGCCCTAATTCTCTGACTTTTATGTAGTCATAAATGCCAAAAAACCCTGATGTGGTCCAAAGTGAGGTGAGTGCAAGTAAAGAAGAACAGGCACAGGTGAAAGAGGCCACCAAACAGCCCTTATCAGCTACCAAAATTTGGATCATCAACAGAATTACAGAGCCAATAAAACACCGTATGAAAAAATAACTACTGGGAGGGTTATGAGTCCTAGGGATAGGCTACACTGCCCAAACTTCACCCAGGGTGAAAATGGGATGTGGCATTGTTAAAGCATATCCTTGAAAACTCCAGTTAGTACAACACTGCTTTGCATCTTAAGTGTTTGAGTTTGGAATAAAGCTCCTGCACCCAGGCAGAATAACGACTGAGGAGCCAGATGGTGAAGAACCACTTCTATCATTGCTTCCAAGCCTCTATTAAGCAGTCTGATGCCCTGGATCAGTATTTTGACAGAGCCTCATATTTTACCTTGTTGATGACAACACCACCAAATTGTGCACGTGCTTCAAATATCTGACTTGCATTCAGAGAATTAAGATACATCTAACAATAATTTCCTAAAAGCTGATATGCAAGTATTTCCTCAGATAATTAAGCCAGATAGTAAACACCTCTCCCTTTTCTAACACAAATAGGTAAAGTAAAACACAAACCAGAAAGTAACAGGTTAACAAAAATGTTCCAGCTTCTATTGTCAAAACAAATGTGCAAATTGAAAAGAAAAAAAAAAAAGGAAGGAGGAAAAAAAAAAAGTTACAGCTCCTGCTCTAAAACAGACACTTAATTATATACAAGTTTGGATCATTTAGCACGTTTTATTGATTCTGATGACAGTTTATCTGTTAATTACACATAATGGAGTCCTATGGGAATTTTACATGTTTAATAATTCTGAGTCTTAGTGAATACATACTCTAAGAAGCATGCAGCTAAGACACACACTGCAGGGATGTGATACTGCGCAACAAGGTGCATTCTGCCGAAAGCAGAGAAACACAAAAATACCTCTCCTAGGGAAACAGAAGGCTACCATATTTTTAAAAAGATGATAGGGCAATATCACCTCTAGCAAAATTTAGTTGTAATTAAAGTGAGATCATTCCCCCCCCAATTAATACACTTTTGATAGTTTTTCTAATATGGCAATTCTAATAGATAATTCTAATAGATAATTCTCTGTCAATAAGAGAAAATCCCCAAATTCTGTGTCCTGCAAACAGATGGTATCAATGCAGACATTCTAACACACACATGCAAACCTAACTGATGTCTTAAGCAGAGCATCCAGCCACTGGGTTAAATCTGGAATGCAAACTCCAAATAAATTGTTGCCTTTACTCCCTTTACCAAGTCCTTGGATATTCACTCTTGTGCCATAGAATCATAGAATCAACAAGGTTGGAAAAGACCTCAAAGATCACCAAGTCCAACCTGTCATGCAAGATCTCATGACTATTAGACCATGGCACCAAGAGCCAAGAAGATACAATTTGCTACTCCAAATAATTTTCCCATAAACTATGCAGAGTTTGTGCAGAAATTACACATCTTTTCCCAGACCCAGAGTGCCAGGGCCAGATTTGCTGACGAACCAAGGAGCATTTGATCTGCAACAAACTCTTGGTGAGTCAAAGGCTGTTCTTGGGAATTATTTTTTTTCACACCAAATAGCATAAAGAAACAGGTCTTTCTGGAGAACCTGACTAGAAATGCTTAAACTCTGTACAAAATTGGCCTGATTCTTCCAGGAATCAGTATTTGTAACTTCAACAATGTTTGACTCTGAAAATAGATGGATTGAGTCCAGACTAATATATTTCTCACAGACAGATGAAGCTTGTATGAGATCCTTAGCTCTGCAGTTGGATAGCAATTTGGCCTGCAGTCTTAAGAATATGTATGCTCTACTTATTTCTTATACTGAAACTGGGTGAGGAGGGGAAAAAAAAAGGAAGAGAACACTCCCAGAAAATGCAAGAGAAGTTGAACCAAAGCCTGTCCTCTGATATAGCTCTTACACTCCATGTTTAAACTCCTTCACTGTGTGGACAACATCTTAAAACAAAGGATCTTACCCTCTTCTAGCTGGAGCAGTTGTCTACTATCCCTTCAGTAAACAGAGCAATTGCTTACATGGAAAAGGTAACAGTAGTAGAACATTTAATGCAATTGTTGCTGTCTTTGAAATAATTTCAGCAGCTGGGAAGAACATGACCAGCCAGCTCTCCACTGGCCCAACACAAAGACTCCACTGTTCGGGGAGCAGTTTGGGAATCTATGCCTTGGGAAACAGATTTTGTCATAGGAAAAGGGGTAAGAAAAAAACAGCAGAGAGAAAGGCACTTCCAAACAGTGATTAAGACTTCAAATTATTCTTTTAAAGCAGTGATTTAGTCTGAAAGATTTAAAATTTATTTAATGAAATTACTATGATAATATAACTTCCCATTTGCAGAGAAGATTCAAACTTATTTCAGCTTTACTCATTCTAGAGTCTAATGTTTAAATGCAAACTCACTAAATCTGTGATATTTAATTAGACCATGATTCAGCTCGCAGATTGCTCAGGAAAATATTAATCTCTACAAAGATCCTTCTTCAAGTTTTAGCCTTGCAGTCTGGAACTTCCACTTTATTCCTGATATTAAACGAATGTAGATCTTAATCCCTCAGGCATAAGCCTTTGAAAATAAGGAAAATGGCTGAAAATGCTGAACTAGCCAAGGGGAAAAGAGAAGGAAAAATAAAAGAGAAATCTTTTCAGTAAGTACAGACTGGCAGATGTAGAAGTGAATTTAGAGCAGGTTAACTTATTGCTGATGAACCAAATTCTCACTAGTAAGAGAGGGCAATGTCAACAAGAACCACTATAATTTAAGGAAAGGAGAATCTGTCTGGCAATCCAGAATTAAATAAATAATTCAACAGACAATATGAAATTGAATTGTAAGTTGGGGACAAAGACTTGTTCTTCCTATACCAAGAAAAACACTTTCCTTTTGGTTTTGAATAGTTTTCTTTAAAGTTGCTTTGTAGGCAATCTGGATAATTTACGGTTACATCCTACACAGGTTAATATTCAGAAGAAACCAATACCCAGATGTACTACACTTAAAAATCCTTGCCTGTATAAACAATGAAATTAAACAGGGTAATTTGAAAGTGTTGCCATTTGAAAGCAAGCAGGATTTTATTGTAAATGCACTGCAAAAAAAAGGATCTCGGGCTGATAAAACTGAACAGCTCAACAGACAAATACAAGCCTTATTAAGAACATGAATTTCAGTCTAGCAGGGGGAAAAGTTGTTACTGATTGGTGCTGCAAGAGTAAGATCAACAAATGAGGGCATCAACTCACTGAGCTCTGAATTTCTTGTTCTATCCTTGCAAGTGCCTTCTTGCACCATCACAGGATGGGAAAATAGCATTGTACCTCTTCTAATCAGCTGACTGATTGTATCATTGTGCATAAATAGGAGAAAACTAGAGTTCTCATCCAAGAAAAACTCCACAAGGTCCAGACAGAAATTCAGATTACAATCTACCTTGTTTAAAATTCAAGCTTCATCTCAAATACAGGAAACAAATACCCAGCCACCCAGGAATCATTTAGAACACACCACAAAGGGTGACAACTAGCTACAGATTAGAAATCACCTGAACTAAGGGCAAGGAGACTTCTCAAAAGACTGCTCTGAGTATAAGTTACATGCTGGTCTATATGTATTCTGCATATAACATGACTACGTAGTAGAAATCCAGGGGTCTCAAATGAAGTTTTTCTTTATGTCAGAAAATTCATGCAGCATAAAGGAAGAAATTATTTATAGTGAATCAAGCAGCAGAGAGTATGCAATAACAAATGCACACATTAAGATGCTGATAAAGCAAATCAGAGAGGGAAATATCAACAAGTACTGAAAGACAGCAGTTGCTGTGATATTTGTAATGTCATACATCTGAGCCACTCACAAACCCAAACCAGATGAATCACTTTAGAAAGCTGTGGGATCCTGGAAGAACAGGATGGGATGAAGAGGAAGAAAAGCAGATGAAACATTTTTTGTTTTATGTAAAGACAACAAAATCCAAATCTGGAGTATGCCTCAAATAAGAGGAATTTATTAGCTAGACTGCACTGGCAATCCAAACACTCCACCACCCACCCTCAAACCACAGCAGGGTTTATTGTTGGGTGAACTGTTCTCAGAATTACAGAACTGCTTCCTCTCCTGCCTGAAACATATGCCAGATTTACACAGAGAAACTTGCATTTTTCCAAAGTGTTTGCCCACACTATAATTTTTGTGAGAAACAGAACATAGCAACATTTGGAAAAGCATATTGCTTAAGACAGAAGCAACCTATGGAAACTGTTGATAGCAAATCAATCTAGGCTTTGAGTTCCCTCATCCAGCAAGAATTCCCAGCCTTTTCCAGTCTAGAACTGATGTCCTCAGTGTTTGGGGTCAACAAATATACTTCATTTGGCCACCTGTTTGCCTGTCTTTCCTGTCCTGGGGTCTGCACGGTCAAGCTAAGAGACAAGTACATAAACAAACAGAACATCTTCCCTGGCAAAAGAGTATGGCAAAGCCAGTCTGACATCTGGATTATTATACTGGAAACAGAGACCTCAATCAAATATATGTTGGAAATTAAAGAGGAATAAATTAAGAATTCCTTATCATTTGGAATTATAGGCAGTGTAAACCAAATAAAACAGTAAAATAAAGGCTTGAATGATCTGTTTTAGTCAACAAAGCCTGAAGCTGTATTGCACTGGATTGGCCTACTTTTAAGAAGAAATACAAAACCTGAAACCTCAAAAGTTATTGTGAAGTTTTTGAAACATAGCAGAAAATGAAGGTGTAGCAGGAAAAGAAATTGGTTCATAGAACACACCTATTTATTTCAGAGGCTAACTAAACCCACAGGCATAAGATAAATTTAAACACAGTAAACTACCTGTGGTTTGTTTTTTTTTTTAATTCCTGAAATGGCTTACTTTCCACTAGGATAGGTAGTGAGGGTGTTAAATAAAGCAATATTTCTGCAGTGCAGAACAAATTGCATACTATGAACTGCTTTGAGTACCTGCTCGATAAAGCTACTAAAACTCTGGAAAAGCAGAATCTGAATCACAGATCTAGGGGCAAGATATCAACTGAAAGAAAATGCTGAATGAATGCGTTAAAATCCTTCTTATCCACTACAAGTAATTGCCATAATTACCATTGAGAGCCACTAGTTTAATGCTGTGGAAAAACAGGATGAGTCCCAGTGAAGAGCAGCAATTGCAGTGGTGACACAGTGGTTCATATCATACCATTCCTACCCAGAAACCTCAGAACTGGCCCTTGGTAGATGCAACAAAGTGCTCCCCTCACAGTCCTGCTCCCACAGTAAGGAACCTGGGCCTCTCTCCTTCCACTGAGACTCAGGCTGCCAATGTGCAAATAATATTTACCTATTTCATAGCTAAATGAGGAATATCTCAGGGTTATTCAGTCACTATATCAACTACCAGAAAAAAAAAAAAAATTAAACTGTCAATTAACTCTACTACCATTTGCTTAATACCTTCTTTAAGCAAATGTTAGACAAGTTACTTATTTTCTCTAAGAATTGTCTCTATTTGGTTACATGAAAACAGAATATGAGGAAGAACCTGTTCCAGCAACACAAAAACTCTGACTAAAATGGCAACATCCCTTTCTTTCTAAAACAATGTTCTATGACATTTCACTCTACACAAAATTACATGAAGAGTTAACAGATCTTGTTATTTATATATGGGAAAGTAAGTATTGGTAACACACCAGTAATGCACTGGTGTATATATACATATTTTATATATGCCTAATCACAATAAATACCTTTTAATCATGAATTCTAACACTATGAAGATGACTAAATAAAGTCAGATTAAAAACCTGGAGCTACTGGAAACTAAATATAGTATAGCCACCATCTGTACTGGAAATAAAGATGTCCTCTGGATTAACTAATTTATAGGGTTCTACTTATTAATTTTAATTATTATAAAAATATATTAACAAGAAAAATGTGGCTCTCTGAGTACACTGTTTTGGTGGCTAGAAAGCTAAGCAAGTTGTAAGAACAAACTAATTTTTTAACCAGGATAATTGATCCTGTAGCTTTACTGGAATCTGTTGATCTGTGCTTCATTATATTAAAATGCACACAACAATTCTTACTCCTTTAGAACTCAAAAAGGTGCTGGTCTCTTTTAGGAGAGTTAGTAAGCTAGACCAGAAACTGATGATGAGTAGAGCTCCTTTTCTCCTTTTGCTGGTACAGGCTAGACAGCTAGTATGAGTGTTTAAGATTAAATTTTCAACAGTGCATAAGGTTGCACTTTTAAGTGCCTAGCATTCATGTTTGGATCAGATTTTTCAAGGTGCCAGCAGCCTATTAGGCAGATACACACAGGTCAGATTTTCGTATGTGCTAATATATTTTGACACTCTATAGTTCCTTATGTTAGGTTGTAGGTGGGAGCCAAACTTCACTGAAAAATCTCTTCTCAGTTGTGACTTCTAAGCTCTTCTGCAACATTTGGCCTGAGGGCATGATTTCCACCTTACTGATTAGGCAGTTTCAAAAAACTGCTCACCTGCAACTTCCTGTTTAGTATTACCTGATCGATACCTGAAAGCATTTTCTGATACCAAAGAGATGACTAGGTCATCTTTCCTGTGTGGGAGCGTTCACGTGAGCGTGTGAGCACTTGTACACTCTTCAAACACATTTTGTAAACATTTCACCTTCCCTTACACACGAGGAAGTAATTGGTACATGCACGTTTTGGAAGCCATTCAAAGTTGATTTTCTGCGTGGGTAAACAAAGTGCTCATTGGCGCCAGCTTGCTTCATTTGGGCGGTGTGAGGTGGAATATAGAGCAGTTGCATCCTGTGGCTCCAAAAAAAACCTACTTGCTTTTTTGAGCAGAGAAGCCTGAGAAAGAAGGAAGGGATACTGACAGGACAAGGGCAATGATGTGGTGAGAGGGACTTCTTTAGAGTTCAGGCCTAAAGACTGTATTAGTTGCTATTGAATCAATGCAAATATTTAAAACTAACCTGGTAAGTTCTATATTGGGCACTACATATTAGGTGTAACTGTTGAAATCATGCCTGTGTAGGCTTTAACATACACAGGACTGAAACATCTGTATATTCCAATATTGCGCCCTTATGTATGTATTTAAACTTTTCCAATGCTATATGCACTCCCTTTGAAATCAGTGACAATCCACAAGGTTGATACATCTTGCACTAGTGGAAATTTATAGAAGTGGTGTGGCATTGGCCAGCTCCTCAAAGGAACGTTTGATAATGGCTGTCAGAGAATATCTCTGATAAACAGCTCCTCCTCCCCACCTTTTAGAAACCAAAAGGCAAGATTATCTGAGATGGGGCACTGCACCAGTAGACTCTGAAGGTCTAAAGAGAAGTTGGCACTTGGGGTATTTTTGATGCTCATGATACTGAGATTTGTTGGCCAAAACAAAGCTTGCGGTGTTTATTCAAACAAAATACAGTCAATATGAAGAAAACCTACAATTTCTTTTTCCTGCTTCAACACACCAGCAGGGAAAGTACTTGGAGACTGTGTCATAAATCACTAACACAGATATGGAGCTATAAAACCATCTTTGTCTACTGTTTACAGAAGAGCTAACCTGGGAATCTTTCTAGGTAGTGTGGGTATGGCAAAAAATGTCAGAAATGCCTAAGATTCCTTGTGCTTCATCCAGTCTCTCCACAGCTTTAAAAAAGCTAATAAATTTTAAACAGGAAAAATAAGGAGTGGAAATTTTTTGGGGAAAAAAAAGCAGATATAGCAACAAAATATATTAAAATGTAAATTGCTAGCTGATTGAATTTATAATAGCTTTTTTCTTCTTCAGATATAGCTGCATTTACATTAATCAAGTTAACAGTTATGTGAAAATAAGCTATTTCTGGGTTTGTCTATAAAAAGACAAAAACTTTAATCTTAATTTTATTCTAATTTTAGCTACATTTGCAAATTAAAATACTAGAGGTCTTACACTTTTTGATAGGCTGTAATTCTGCAGGTGCTATTTTACACCTTCAGGTTAGTGTAGCAACAGCTGATACAAGTTTGGCATCTCCTGCATTTACAAACTGAAGCTGAAATATTGAATGTTAGCAGTCAAAACATTCTATTGAAAGGGAAGTTGAATAGCTGGGCTGCTTTTTAACTCCTTTTTTTGTAACAGTTTCATTTTAAAACAGCAGTTTTATTTCTTTTAAGATCAGGGAAGGAAACATTTTTACTTAAATGTGCCCTGAATTTTAGTATGCTGATTTGTATTTATCTGTGGCATTTCATGGTTGTAAGCCCCAGAGAAGTTAACAAAGCTAGAGATTGTTTTGACACACTCTTTGCACAATGTATGACTAAACTTCTTTAGCAGCAGCATCTTATATTAATACTTACACCCTGCATGTCTTGAGGGGGGGGGGGACACAAAAAGAGGTGTGAGCAATATTTAACACCACATCCTTATTTTCTACCTTCTATAGTAAACTATAGAATTCTACTTCAGTCTTTGCATTACAGAATCAAATAAATACAACCCCCCCTTCTCAATTTAGACTCCTAATTCCAGATAACTTTCTTGCTCTGTTCATTAAGCATGACCAATTTTGAGAAAAATCCTTCTTGTAGCTGCAAAGCACCCTCAAGTGTCTACTTACAATGGCAAAAAATTATAAATAAATCCTCAATTAAAAATAATTTTTATCTTTGAGGGGCATTTCATCATGTTGGTTATTCTGGAAATAAGGCAATATTCTAAAACTAAGGGCAGGGTTAGTGGGGTGGAGAACATGTTACAAAGAAACTAATAAGCATTTTGGCCTTGCATGTTTTTGAATTATATTTCCAATTAAAAATGCAGAGTGCTAAATCACATTACAAAGACAAATAGGAAAGTACAACTTCATTGTTGAAAACAATTTCCCTCCTATCAATCTGAGGATTCATGCATCAATATTGTAGATGAACTGTTAATTACAAAATCAATTAAAAAATTATTTCTAAAAACAGTCACGCGTCCTGGCTCTCAGGGGGGCAATTTGGGCAGAAGGTCTCATCTCACTAGGACCGCGCCAAATCACAAGTCGTCATCCACAAGTAAGCAAAAGCAATCTGGTTTTTCATTTTTCAGCGCGGCTGAGCCCAGCCTGAGATTGATCGTCACATATGGCCCCAGAAAACAAACTGTCAATACCTTGAATGCTGCAGAATTTGAACAAATAGCCGTCCGCCCATTCAAGCCACTCATTGCATCCCATTTAACAGATTTTATTGACAGTTTCCTTCTTGTAATTAAAGGGAAAACTACTGGCCAGCAACCAAGATAAAGTTCAAAGATAGGGTCAAAACAAAAGCAGATGGAGGGGCACGGTGTGACTGTCAATGGAACATAGCATCAGAGCATGTTATTGACACACAGGTATCTAATGATCAGCACGTCATTAAAGAGGGATCTATCGTGAACTTTATGCAAATGCTAAAAGGGACTTAAGACCACAAAAAAGCATTAAGGAGACACAAAAGGAAAAACAACAAAGCACGAACGATTTATACTTATCTGACAGTATTCACTGCTTCAGCACTTTTAAATTTAAATGCAGGAAAAAAAATTTTCTTTCTGAGATTTTTAACCCTTGCTGCAGAGGTAGTATCATTCCCAGAAGTATTCTCATAAACACAGAGGATCCGTAAGGTAAGGTGTGGTCATTGTGAGATGAAGAATTCCTCCCTCCACCCATATGCTGAATCCCCCCTGTTAAATAAATCTGTAGCTGCCTTTAAACAGAAGCTAGATAGCATATTCTCATGCAACCTTTCTCTTAATTTTAATTGCAATGAATAGATTTGTCTGGATTATGGAATGGATTTAGAGTAACATCTATAGACAATTGAATGGATCTTTGCCTGTAAAACAGTCTCCAAATCATACAGTGCAGTATTCTCCATTCCCCTAGGAACATATTCCACCATTACTCACAATCAAAGTTTTTCTTAGGTTTGAATTGCTTTGTTTGTTGTCTTTTAAATTAAGTCTGATTTGCAGTTTCTCATTCTAAAACCTTTCTTAAAATGAGCAAGCAGAAACTATTATGAAGAAGGGGGAAAAAAAGTGACATTAAAACTGTCATGCCACTCTGCCAACCTGAATTAGCAAGTGCTATAGCTTTGAGGGTGACAAACTCTTCTTTCTCCAGCTTCATGCTCTTGTATTTCTTTACCAGCTGCAGTATGGCATTGTTAAGGTCAAGAAGGCCTGCCAATTTGGATTGGTCTTCATCCATAATATAATCTTCAGCATATACAAGCTCATCCTCAAAAGAAAGTGACCGGTATACAACACCGAGAATCAAAATCTCCATCCAAGCACTCTGCAGAAGGCTCATCTGGTCAGCCAGAGACAAAGTGGAGAAACCTGAAGAGGAAAAAAATACAGGAAAGATATTAAATTGCTTAGATTTGTCAGTAATCTGCTCTTCTTTTTCAACGTTATAAATATTGTGATAAAAAAAATGCATGTGCTCTATTTTCCTTTCTGCCTTTGTGCCTCTCCTCCCCATCCCACTATGGGAAAGCAAATCAATAAAAAATCAAACATTTTCTAGTCAACACATGAAGTCATAAACAAGTTGCACTGTGCAGGCTCTTTCTCTAAAAATCATATTCATTTGTGGAGTACTCCAGTGAGAGTCCGTGATTTGCATGATATCTTTATTCTGAAACACTCATGTTTAGTTCTAAGACCTGAGGCTGTGAAGCAGGGATCTGATGACTGTCCATCACTTCTATAAACTAAGAAGGGTATTTTAAGAGAGGAAAAATAACTACAAACCAAATTATTTTTTTTTTAAAGGGAAGATTTGATGTTTTAATAGAATTAAGGTGATTACCACAAAGAAGAAAATTCTTTTTGAACTTTAACCTCAGCATAAAGAGAAGTAACACCTGTCCTTCTCAGAAGAGGCACTAATTGTCTCTGCAATGGCTCCAGTCTCTGCTACACTTGTAATAACATGGTGGCATCATAAAGTGCCAACTGAATAGCGGTCACATCATTCTTCTACTGAGGACAATCCAACATTTAATACATGCCTCGTAATAAATTTAACTTTTGCCTTTTTCTCCTTTTGCCCCTGCTGTCTTTCCTAATAGGATCACTAAGGGCAAACATCTTTACTGTCTTACCTTTTTACATTCTTGTTTACAATACTTGTTAATTTATTTTATCAAACTGTTAATATCCCAATCACATTAGAAGCTAGAAAACAATATGGGAAAGGAAGTGATTTTCCTGGCCTGTTGGTGAAATGTAGTAGTTTGCCAGTTGGCACCATCAACCACAAGTACTTAATAAAATCATCAAAGGGGATTAGTCAAGCTTTTCTTAAAGGGTCTTAAGGCATGTCTGAGGCTTTCATTTAGTTGTTTATGGAGCTGCTTACATGTCCTTTGACAGGGCTCCTGCTGTAAGAACATTCTTTTTGGCGTTCAATTACACTTAAATGCATTTTTCTGTTTTGAAAGTCAAGAGTTACAGTCAGCCAGGAATATATCATAAACCAGCGAATCTGCAAGGCATCTATTCCAAACAAGATTTTCTCTGTAAGCACTAAGCAGCAAAACTAATACCATAAAAAAGAAAACCCCACATCCAAACCACCAGGCATCCATAAAAAATGAAACATAAAACTGGCTGCATGCTCCCTCTCTCTCTCTCTTTCATTTTTCTCCCCTCCTTATTTGTTTTCATTTTCTCTTACTGTTTTTTGAGTCTTATGATAGAACTGTAGCTCTCTGCCTTCAAAAAAAAAGCCCAAACAAAACCAAATACAAAAACTGAGCCAACAACGACAGGAAACACTTGAGGAGGTGACAGTGGAAAATAATACATCTGTGATTAAAATAAATAAGAGAGAAATGGAGAAGAAATAATCATTTGAAAGGTTATAGGGAGGAATTCATGATTTCAATTAGCTTCAACATTTCTGTTCTTTCCCGTCTTTCAAGAACCAGTTTTTCTGCAGTAGCAGATGGACAGAGAATGTAGCCTGCAGCACCGTCCTGTGACAGCCACATTCTCCCTCCCAGACACTGCTGTTAGTAAATAGATTTACACATTCTCCAATCTCCACACATCTTTCTGCCGAATAATTAAAAGCAGGATGATTAGTTTATTGAGTGGAAGGAGGAACTTTTTTATTGAGGTCCATCCACGATTTTATCAGGGCCAGCACTTTTACGGTTGTCATGAGGGTGCAGGCATCCAATTTTTCTTATCTGCCTGATTAATACAAACGCTGTTTCAGGACGCATTAATTAACAGATACAAATCTACGTTCTCATGGAAGGATCAATACAGAGAAGAAAAGAGGCATCAATGTGAATTTAGTGCTGATGATGGAGAAGGCACTCTATTGACATTTACGTGCATAGAAACTTTAAAGTTGCAGTGAAGCCCTTTTGTCCCTGTGATTTACAAATTAACAATTTTTCAGGTATAACAATGTTTCACACACTTCTGAGCAGTTTAATTAAGCAAAAAGCAATAAAATCAGTTTTGATTAAAAAAGTTTAACCTGCAATTTGTCGGTGTGTTTATAGATATATATTTTTCCAGAAGACTCCCAACTTCTTTTATTTACTTATTTATTTTAGTCCAAGTTACTTTTTTTAAAAAAAAAAAAAACAACAAACAAAAAACCCCATGTTTTGATAACATTTATTGTGTGCCACAGTCAAATGAAATTATATATGCTCTGTGAGGGGGGAAAATGGGATGTTGCCTATAATTTATTGTACTGCACTCTTGAAAAATCTGCAGTCTGGTGCAGTAAATACACTAATTGTTTTTATATGACACACCAAAAAAAATCAAAATAGATTCTTTACATTATAGAAAAACTGGCAAATATAAACCACACTATTCTGCTCTCTAATAATAAATCAGGTAAGCATGATTATTTTCTTCCTGACTGAAGTGACTTTCCCTTGAAAGCCTGATCAGTGAAAAGACATTTTAACTTTTAAAGGCATCCCTCGTGGGAATGTAAAGCTGCATCAAGTGGTAATTAATCTGGTTTTGTTTTGATTTTTCAGAAAATGTGGAGAAAGCATCCAGCATATCTGCTGTATCACACCAATGCCCTTTTAATAGCTGTTCAGCCAGTCACAGTTAAAAGAATAGATTACACAAGCATATGTATTTATATACATTTATATCTTTTTAATTGTTTAGAGGAGCATATCCTAATTTAATGCCAAACTGTGCTCTGATTCTCTGAGCTTTTGTTATATGAATCCCTTCAGCCACATCCTGTGACAGGAGGATATTTTCTATTTTAAAATGTAACCGTTTTTTAAAAATCTCCATATTGGATGAAACAGACGTCCAGCTTTCTGAATTGATCTTAGCCTTCCCAGTTACAACAGTAAGCTCTTTCCACACCACCCTGAGATAGTGCATGATGGCATGGTTTTGAATGTTGTTGTGCCATTTTGTGGGTCCTTAATCCTTAAGAGTCTTGCAGGTCAGCGTTTTAAATGTAGAAGTGCATAATGGCTTTTTAAAATACAGTGCTGAGTACCTTTTCCCCCTTTAGCATGCACCATATTGGTGACAACTTTGATCTCTCTTCATCTCCCTCCTCAAGTCAATGCCATTTAATGTATCTCAGGCATTTGCTAGCAGAATGACTCTGTACCTTGACCTGCAGTTAAATAGCATGTTTATCTGCGATACAGCGCACTCCAAATAAACCAGATGACAGTTTGCCATAACGTCACTTGGAAGGATTGAAAGGCTTCTCAAGAGTCAGGTACCCCTGAGGTAAGAAGCTTGAAGGAAGCATGTTTTGTGCCAACCCTGCTGCCATCTTCTACTAGACACTCGTGTGCTTGACAATGATGCCATGGGCACTTGTCAAGATTTTTTTTTCTCTTTTTGCCTAGCAAACTGATGCACTTTGCAGTCAACTTACAAAAAAGGCTAAGCATTTGAAAGTGTGAAGGGCAAAAAATATCTGACGGCTAGTCTTCAAAAATACACTTTCATTTCAGAAAGCATAAATGTTTATTTCCTGAGCTGAGTGTTGACAGAAATAGGCTGCAGCGCAGGCATATGAATTTAACCCCTGGTAGGCATTCTTTTCAGTGAGGTTTTTATGTGGCTGAATGCGAGCATTGTAAATCTACAGGGTGTCTCGTAATATCAGTTAACAATAGCATTGATTTGCTGGCTACAGATTTTCTTCCTCCTTTTTTTTTTTTCTTTCTTTCTCCTCCTTTCAGGGACTGTAATGTTTCTTCAGCTAAAAATAGATACTTTTCCACAAACAGTGTATCACACTCAAATTGTAATTATGCCGTAATGACTCACTGAGATCACCGAGTGTGGATTGAGAAAAGGTTGATTGAGCAACTGAACATATGCTTGTTTTCTATTTTTTTGTTTTCTTTTTTTTCCCCTTTTGCATACCAGTAAACCCAATGCTCAAAGGAAGCAGAAAGGAAGAGGTAAAAAGGCCTTAGCAGTTTTATTACAGAACGACCATCAGGAAAGTGACCGCGCTCTGCAGCACTCAGCGCTCCAAGCCAGCTCTAAACACAGTTCACAGCCTCTTAGATGGACGGAGCTGTTTAAACCACGGATCTTTCCAAATACCAGCACATGCACTACTTGCTCTCTATTTCACATTGCATATAGCTCCATGCTAAGCAGGGTAAATCTTTTATATTCTTGAAGACCTCTTTCCTCTACTTCATTAGGATGGACTTCATGGACACTAAGTCACTAGGGGCTAGTGTGAAGCAGCTGCAGATGGTCAAGCGCCAAAGTAAGATCTGTGCCTTGCAAGCAGCACTCTGAGACCTACTGGACGGAAAAAAAGACAGTGGCTGGACTTATCTGTACTGTTATTTTCAGCCTAAAACTCAAATCCTATTTTATTTCACTTTGCAGGGAATGAACTTCCCTTCCTCTCTGTTATGTGTTTAGAAATAAAAATATTTGATCAAACCAGCTATGAAATTGCTGCAGATCTGGGAGTTGCTTGCTTTTTCTGATAACCACCTCCTATTTATTTTACCAGTTATTTTTGTGATTGTTTGGTTTATGAGTAAAACATTCCTCATGCTCGCCCTGGTTTGTACATCAAATATCTTCATTTACATTTTGTATAATCAAAGCTGTTCTTGAAAATGACGTGTTCACTAGTGTGTTGCAGATTCAATATATTTACACAGTTGAAATATCAGAGTTGGATTTTTAAATTATTTACACTTAATTTTGATAGATTAACTTCCCGCTAAATGTTTTATGGGTACTGATGTTTCCAGTACAATTTCCTCATTTCAAAAATGATGTATAGTCACCACTGTTGAAAGAACAAACTGATACTGTGAACACTGTTTAAAACATACTTTTCCTTCAGCCCTGATTACTTTATTTAAAGAGTCGATGGGCTCATGGTCAAATGACAACCAGTGGGCCAAAGGCTTATCCTGGCTGCACAGAAGTGAAGGCAAAGAAACTGCAAGATCAGACTCAGGGTCCAATGTGCTCTCGGACATACAGCTGTCACTCTGCCCTCTGCTCCCTTCCTGGCATGCACTCAGTGCTTGCCTGGATCCATTGTACAACTTCATCTGGCTTCCAGGGATGTAAACAAAGGCCACAGAAATTTCAGCAGTGAAATTTCTGCTAGGGCTACATAAATGTTTTCTAGACACAGTATTTGCTGAAAGAAACCTTTGTAGCCTGACTGCCACTATTACTCTCTCAAAAATCCAAGGAAGATGATGGCATGATTCCTTTTTATTATATTAATCCAAGGAAAAACAAACAAACAAACAGATTTAATTGCATTTCAAAATAGTGTGTAGTCTAAAAATATGTATCAAGTCCCACAACATTTCAGCTGTTATGAAAACCATTAGACAGAAGGAGAGTGCTCTCACTAATCACCAAACATATTTCACAGATTATGGATGAAATTTGGTGAAAGCTGGAACAGAACCAGATACAACTCATTATGCCAGACTGAAGCATTATTTTTTTTCTTTCTCTTATGGTTGATTTTTTATTGGGGTGTTTATTTTTGTTGTTGTTTTGTGTTTGTGTTTGTTTTTTTTACTAACCCTTTGCTCATGGAGCTCCTGGTTAAAGGGCTACTAAAAGCACATGATGCCACAGTAAGGTTATTTGACCAAACTTGAAAATCACAAATTGGGTCCCAAAGCACAAACTGCAACTGACCGGAAATACAGCCAAAAGCACAACTTAAGCTGTTTGCCAAATTCAGCTTCCAAGCTATTTACAACTGATGTGCTACAATTAAAGTCATGTTTTAAAATTAGTTTAATCCAACAACTTTTGCACAGTAAAACCACTGCCTTTTCTGAGTGATGCTTGGCTATATGGCATCTCCTTCAGCACCTACAGCAGAGCACTGCAAAAGCAGCGCCGGGGCTCTGTGGCAAGCAGAACTCCCTGCGCTGGAGTTGTGACTGCCATCTGTTAGCTGTGCAGCCCTAGGAGAGGAAAGATCAGATTGCACACACAGAGGTGCCCAAGACTTGCTCTGACTCCAGTACGAACAGCAAAATGTGTTTGGAGAGTGCTGGGCTGCCTTCAGCCAAGCCTCCACACTTTCTCAGGTTTTATTTGTGTTTGTATTCATAATTCTTGCCATTCAAGTTCTTATAAAATATATTTTTTATATTTTTATAACATGAAAAAAGGCTTATGACAAGCACTTTTTCACTAACACCTACCAGGAAGATGGGAAATGCCACACAGAGCACTAAGAAACCTGGGGCTTTTATCACAACACTACTTCCATCTCACTGAAACAACAGCAGAGAGATGGCACGGCAATAAAAATGCATTCACATTGCATGTCCCTCTCAATCCATTATGAACAATGGATTCTCAGTAAGCAAATATTCGCTTGTCAGAAGTATTTGCAACAGTGGATTCATTCAGCAGGAGCAAGTAAGTGAAGTTCACAGCAATTTAAAAGCAGCAAATTAGACATTTACAAACAGTGAAGATGCTGCTTGTCTAGCGTGACCTTTCACTCAAGCTATACAAAAAGGTGTTAATGTAATTTAAATAACAGTTAGAAATATTTCTGGTTTGTCTTTTACCCTGTGAAACCTTACATGATAACACTAAACAGGAGCAATTTAAGCTTGTCATTCCTTCCCAGGGTAAGACGCATATAGTGAGATGTAACTCATTATAGTTCAAACTGATTTCAGTACTTAAATCACAGACAGCCCTCTCTAGCACAAGCACTTGCAAGCTGTCCCTTCAGCAATAGTAGTGGTAAGGAGGTGAAAAATGTGACTGATTAAGAATGTCACCCTGACTTCACATAACCACTTTCAGCTGCTAATACTCTGAAGTGAAACATTAAAGATGCAAAAAACTGCTTCAGGACAGATCTGGTAAGACCTCTATGTATGGAGCACTTTGTAATGGCATTTCTGGAAATATATGGTTTGAAGTACTGCACTCTGATTTCAATTAGTTTTCATTTCATACCTTATTATTTCAGTATTCCCTGAGAAAAAGAAAAATAGATTTAAGGGGATTTAGGCTTGATTTTTCCCTTTGGGTTTGTTTTTACTATGGAAACTTCCATGATTTTAAATAGCTTCACTCCTAACACCAACCAACCTTACATTAAAAAGTAGCCAAGCCAAACACTTATATTTTGATTTATCACTAAAGGATCTAGGAACAGAGGAAGACCTGATAGGTAGTAAAGTACATGTGGTGTTTTTTTTCTTTTAACATTAAACAATTGCCACTCCTCGTGTTTTACATTCTCAGTAGTGAGGTTGTGAATTCTAAGACAAGCACAATGAGAAGTTTTAAAATTCAAACTATCAGTCCAATATGGGTTCATGGGGCTGCAGGTCTCCTTAAGGTCAGCAATATGAACCTGGAGATTCCTGAGGATGATCTTTTTAAAGCACTACATATGTGATCTGATCTGCTTGTTTAAAGCTAACTCTTGCAGTTCTTCAAACTGTAACTCACAAACATGTTTTGGTTAGACAATGGCTTTTTTCTGGTCCTTTGGACAGCAGAGGCAGGAGATGTGATGTGACGTGGTGTGCTCCTAAAGCCATCTTTACTCCTAAACTTGGATAGTCTGTGCTTTGGGTGTTGTATAGGAAATCTGCTTTTAAAAATGTCTGGCATATTTTGAGGTATCACCTGTGTGCCCAGACATCTGAAAGGGAGAAAATGAAGCAGGACTGTATTTATGACCCTGACTGTTTTCTTTCACTGAGCCTATATATATATAAAAAAAGGCCAATCATATTTTCAACATAAATATTGATTTCACACAAATTTCCCTTCAATCTGTTGTGCATGTATGTATGTAAGTATGCTAAAGCCTGATGATTTGTGGGTGAAAAAAACAAAAACTACATTCTGTCATTGGTAAAGTGCCTGTAGACAAAAACTGAATCTCTCTCAAAGTCCAATTCAGAAAAATGATAACACAGATTAAAATAGTCAGTATCATATGTGAGTAGCCCCTGTGTGTGGTATGCCTTACCTAGATCCTTCCAAGAGTTCAGTTACCAGAAATGAAACTACAATCACACAAAAGTAAACAAAAAGAGTCCATCTTTTTCCATTTTCATTCAAAATTTGAACTGAACTAAATAAAATACGACAACACAGCATGAAGTTGAGAGAGGTATCTAACTAATGTAGTAACACTCAGCGTTAGTTCAGGTACTGCCCCTTTCAACCTTTGTTGGGAGGCATATGCGTACAACTGCACACAGACTGGGATGATCAAAAAATAAATTTAGAGTTCAAGCTTCTTCATCCTGGTGCACAGAACAGACAGATTTTTTGGTACCTTTAATACGTGCTGCCTTTTATTAATAACCTCTAAGTGTCTGCTTTGAGAACACTTTTCCTCAAAGAGAGCTGGGTCACTGCTGTTTGTCTTTTGCTCCCCTGGGAAAGCCACCAGTCATTTCCTCACTGAGAGCTGCAGCAATCCCTGCTCCCTCTCCATCTTTACATCAAGGCAAAGCCAGGTTTCCAGGAATTCCCCAATCATGTTAATAATATGTATCCAATGTTGGAATGTATTAGCATATGGAGATAACCATGCTCACTACCCAATCAAGGCACCTATGTTAACTCTGTATGTGCTAAGCTAGGTAAAATCTCTTTCCATAGCCAACCCAAAAACTTTATGTGTAAAAATTGTGGGTAAATACACCCTTTTTGGTCTCTGGCAAGAAATCAACAGCTCAGAATGGTGTCCTACATATCTTTCTTCCTCCTTCCCAATTTTTAAAACTCTTCCACTGGTTAGCTGAATTTCTAAATGTGCTGCGGATGCCAAAAAATCCAAATTATGTTTACAGTCTCTCTGGTTTGGGGGAAGAGAGTCTCACACATTCTCCTACAGGAATGTGAAATTTTTACTTTACCTAGTTGAGTGTATATGTACCATTAAGATCACCTCTTGATGTTGTGTCTTAAGTCTACAACAGTCCACACACATAAAGAAAAAAGAGAGGGAAAAAAAAGAAAGCTGCCTGATTCTAATACACCTAATTAGCCATCGGCAGACTCTTAATTGCATACATTAGGATGATTCCATAGTGGAGATTAATTCTAAATATACCCAAGCAGCTGGTTAAGATGCCATGGATTACAGTGTGGACTGTACTTTTCCACTTAATTAGATATCAAAATTAAGCAGCAACAAGCATTTTGACATAACGGGGATCAAGCCGCCGCTTGGCATCCCAGAGCTGCACTAAAGTGACCGCTAAACAGAGCCGCACAGATGGAGAGATATTAAATGCCGCACTGGAAAGTAATTTCAAATAATAAAATATCAATATTTACATTTTAATTACCCCTACTGAGAGCCGCTCTGTCATTTTCACTATTGCCGACGCAGCAAGGGGTAGTGGAATGACATTGCGGCTCTGACTGCAATGACTATTTTGTTTCCATTAAAGAATGACAAGTGTTTTAGAGGCAGTGACACCCAGTGTGTGAACAAGAATGACAGCAGATCAGAAAACTCCTATTAAGGGAATAAATTACTCAACAAGAGAATTTACTTCAAGCAGCCGGCTCCTCCTTGAAACACATAATCCCTTCTAAATTTTCTGCAGAAAGTTTATTATCGGAGGTGCCTCAGGGAAAACTCAGATTCTCATAAACCATTTAGAAACGACAGGGCCTTGCATGATGACCAGTCAATTTAAAAGCAATAATACCCAATGCTCATCCCATTTGAAAGTTATATCAAGAATTTGCACGAATCAAAATAGTTTGAGAGGGAGAAAAAAACAAATAGGCACCTAGTGGAAAGCAGATTCCTTTCCATAAGATCTGAAAGTTTTGACAGTGTGTGTGGAGAATGCCAGGGTTATTTCTGCTGTCTTTTCACCAGTTTTACTACCTACCATTGGCACACCCCATCTCGATCATGATTTGCCAGCCTTCAGAAATATACCCAGCAACTCATAACAACAGGTAATGTGTACACGCATAGGTTCAGGCCTCACATTTGTCCCTGTGCAATTTTTGCCCATATATAAATACTTTTTGCTTCAGTATGTACATCAGAAATCCATCAGACACCTTTGCAGCACCTTAAGAATCTAATTACTTATGATCAGGTCTGAGGTCAATTTCATGGAAAATATTATATCACATCACATCAAAGAAACAGAAGGAAGAAAAATATCAAAACAGTAAGGAAAAAAAGTCTTCCTTGGGGATGTCTGTCAAACTGTTGAGATCTTCAAAGAATTTCAGTGGCCTCAGACAAGAGAAAGTATGTAAGAGAAAATCTTTGGTCAGTACACCCCAATACACAGTGACCCTCCTCCTAAGTCATGGCATGCGTTTATTTAATGATGTGCAGAGCTCAACTTCTATAAATGTGACAAATGGCTAGAACAGAACACAGGGGGGAAAGGCATGAAAATTTTTACAGAACAGAAAAGGAACAGCTTTATGGCAGTGACTATTACAATAGTTTTAGAACCATCTCTGACATTAAGAATTAGCAGTGAAGTACAAAAACTCTGACATTAGCTGATTAACTAGGCAATCTTTGTTCACTTGTCTTTTTCTTCACTTCTTTTTCTTTCCTTTATCTTTCTTTTTTCCTTTTTTTTTTTTTTTCCCCTCTAGTACCCAGGAAGTACTTCTTAAGCATCCCTAATGCTTTTAGGACAAGACACTTCCCCATTTCTCAGCCACTAGCACCTTTTAATTTCTGAAAGAGCCACGGTTGAAAATCTTAATTAATTGTTCCATACTGCTTCAGGATCATTATGCAATGTAATAAAGGCCGTGTAATTATGAAATTTTACAGCCATTACCAAGGCTGATGGCTCGTATTTCATCCTCAGCTGGACCCAATGGCTTTTAGCCACTCAGCTCCCCTTTGATGAACTACAGACAGATCTATCAGGCCCAAACAATATCCAGGCAAGGCGGCTATAATAGCTACCTTCAGATGAAGCCATAGATAAAAATAAACTATAAATCTACACACAAATGCAGGCACATTGCCTCAGGATGACAGAGAGGAGAGGATGAGACACTTGGGAAAGCTGGCGGCTTGCAGAAAGGCAACCTTCTCTCTCCATTTCTCTTATTCAGTTTGGGATTGGTTTGGTTTCTTAAAGATGTAAAGTCCTCTCATACTTTTCCAAAAAATAAAAGAACATATATTTAAGGACTATGGATTGTCTTCTATAGAAAAATGCATCATTAAATTTGACCAAGGGGATTTATATAAACAAATCAACTTGTCCTCCAAATGAAGAATCCTAGTCAACAGGTTTGAAAATCATATTCTTAAATGTGAATACAGGTGACTTGCTTCCAAGACTGAAAAAGGCAAAACATCCCGGCTTTCTAAATGCATTACCCTGAGCAGATGCACATAGGTGAAGTCAGATGATAGGCTTTCACTGGAGGCAGCACCAGAGATGCAATTTCATGCAACATTGTCCTACATTATTTTATTTTCAGTTTGAAAACAAAAATACTTCTCAAAATTCAGTGCAAGTTAAAAGAACAAGGGGATTATACATGATCTTGGTACCTGCATCACCAGAATGTACTTTATGGAGGTGACCTCCATCAATACCTTCTTTAATTTAAGACAGAAGGTCTTCTAAGTACACAGTCCCTCCAGAGTGAGACAATGCTGGATAAACAATCTCTAGGTAAGAAAACGAGATGGAGAGCTGGAGCATCCTGACTAACTATGAAAGAATCTAGGCAAGAGTGTAAAAACATTAGCTTGAAAACTGCATCTATTAGTACCCTTTCTAGTAGCTTAAGGTTAATTGGCAAGCTGATGTTGTGCTCATGGCTGAGGCTAAAAACCACCTTGGAAGATAAGAAAAGTTAAAAAGAAAATATCAACAGCACTCTCTGATTTCCAGTATTAACAACAGAATGGTTCAGCCCTCTCCAAAGCAAGTATGACAGATATAGAGGTTCAGAGAAAGTAAAGCACAATAACACACCTGGGAAAACTCTTATGAAAAGGGACTAAGGAAGCAGAAATTGTTTTCCTAAAGGAGCAACATATAAGAGAATACATTAAAAGTATATATAAATTAATGGTATTCAAAATATGTCTAAACCTTTCATTCTTCCTGTCTCATAATACAGACCAAACACTATTACAGAGAAAAAGGAAATTCAAAATGGAAGAAAGGAGGGAAACTTTTCATTCACAGAGTAGCTGGACTGGGGAACTCCTTGCCAGAGGATGCCACTGGAGCAAAAAACACCTGAGAGGGAGCTGATGCTTACATGGATAGCCAGAATACCACCAGGTATATTACTCCAAATCCAAATTAAAAGGACAAGGACATTTTTCTTCCTTATTTAGTCTAATCCATAAACAGAAAGAATTAGAAAAAGTTTTCCTGCGGCTTCTGCTAACTCTGGGGCCCAAGCTAATTTCCCTGAGGCTAATTCACTGATAGAAACAGTGGAGTATATATTGATGTCCTATAGCATTCAGTTCCTGGTTTCTTAAAAACTGAAGCCTCAGAATTTTGGCTGCCTTTCTTTGAGGTGTTTGGAACCTGCTCCTACAATCCAAGTTTGTAGCAGAAGAGAGCTTAGAGAGATATGCCCCAGGCAAAGAATTTCAAAATCACAGCAACTGAGTTTTCATTCTGGAGCTGTTATTGTAGAAAGACAAAAATAATGGATATGGAAGAGCCATGGTGTTATCAGATACATAAAAGCAGCCAGATATATGCATGTGTGTTCACATAAGCTGTATACTAAGCAAACACTAAGCTGTTGTACTAAGCAAACTCAGGATATTCTAAAAACTCTCAAAATGAATAAGGATCATCTCCTCATTAACTTTGCTTTGCTTGTTAAAGATGTGGGGTTTTGTTACTATAACAAAAAAATGTCTTGTTGAAGGACAAAATAATAATGTAATCACCCAGGTCAGGTCAGAGAGTCTATCATTCTATGAAATATTTCCTGAAACAAGGAACAGAGTCCTGAAAGGTCACTGGTCAACAAGGCTACAACTGAAGACAGGTAAAAGGACTATGTGATTCAGTTTCTTCCACCATATTGCTAAGCAAGTTTGATATATGGTCTGCTATGGACCAGTATCTGCTGTTAACATGTTACTGAAACAGCGCATATGGCAGGGACTATCTGTACATGGTATGAATTGATCTGTTCCTTGTAGTGTATATGGAAGCATCATAAACATTCTTAATGAGGGGAAAAAAACCCACCAAATTCAAATCTAAAGGTTTAAGTGCATACAGTACATCAGAATATCTAAAATAATAGACTATGTAGACACTGCTGGACTCTTGATTCCTGGACAGCATTTTACATTGCTTTCCTATGCTCTAATTAGTTACTGGGATTCAGTGAAGACCCTGGGACTTTGAAAACTAAGAAGATTGGATGCAGACCAAGAAACTGGAAGATTATTTTACCTTCTCCACTTCCTATGCAGTTGACTCATATCTAGTCAAAACAGCATCAGCTGTTTGGATAATCTCTGTAGCTCTACCTTTTTTTTTGTTTTTTTGTCATATCCTCCCCATCAGTGATATCAGGAGGATGAAAAGTAGATACAAATAGATTCAGCAGAAGCATTTTTCTGAGCAAAAGCTTTGGGTAAGAATTAAACTCAAAGATATTATTTTTATTTCTGTTGAAGGAAGTAATACCTATTTGCCACATTAGCCTAATAAAAATAATGATAATAAAGCAGAAACCACATATGTATCTTCCTATGATTGTTATTCTATAAAAGAACTGCATGAATTTTTACTCACTTTGGTAAACCTCCAGTCTGTCAGAGAATGCATACCAGTATTCCACAATGAAAGATTATTGCTATGATTTTATTGCTAAGTACAGCTGAGTTATGTGGTCCAAAAGTTAGGCTGTTAATTTGTGGTTTATTGCACAATGCCTTGAAACCAAACTGGCTCAGGCATGGTGAGATGAAGTGTATTCTTGCCAAATACGAATTATTGCAAAGGAAAAGGGAATCAGTATTACACACTTCATGAAAACAAATTTCTTCTTCAAATATCACAGTATCACTAAGGTTGGAAGAGACCTCAAAGATCATCGAGTCCAACCTGTCACCACAGACCTCAGGACCAGACCATGGCACCAAGTGCCACATCCAATCCCCTCTTGAACACCTCCAGGGATGGTGACTCCACCACCTCCCTGGGCAGCCCATTCCAATGATGAATGACTCTCTCAGTGAAGAACTTTCTCCTGACCTGGAGCCTAAACTTCCCCTGGCACAGCTTGAGACTGTGTCCCCTTGTTCTGCTGCTGGTTGCTAGAGAGAAGACACCAACCCCTTCCTGGCTACAACCACCTTTCAGGTAGTTGTAGAGAGCAATGAGGTCACCCCTGAGCCTCCTCTTCTCCAGGCTAAACAATCCCAGCTCCCTCAGCCTCTCCTCATAGGGCCTGTAAATAGTCCTTTTTAATTTCCTATTTCATAAATAAAAAATAAATAAATAGTTATATGCAGCTTATGTATCAGTATAATGTGCTTTAAAGAAACCTGGTTTAAATAACATGCAAAGGAGAGGTTTTGCTAAGTCTCTGAAAAAAAAAAACAACTCAACTGCAATAAGACCAGACTTGGACACAGAAAAAGTTATTAGCATAAGTAGAGAGCAAAAATGGAAGGAAAATGGGGTTATAATTCTATGTTTTTTCTTTCAGTATTCACCAAATGTGGCACAAATCTGTAGCTGCTATAATGCATGTCATGCTTAACACTGATTTTCTACACTTGGTATTCCCTAGCTGAATTGTTTCTGAAGTCTATGGTGATTTTTTTTCCACAGCAAATCAGCAGTTTTTCAAGAGGTCTCTGTGCAACCCAGGAGTATGACATTTACTAATGTGTTGAGATTCAGGGATTCTCCTTTGTAGAAACCAACACTAATAAGAAAGATATGGTTCAGTGTCCTGGGTATTCTTCCTAGTTTTATTAATTAGATGGAAAGCTTCTCCCTCTGGAATACTGCTAGGTATTTATTAACACTTCAGCCTACAAACTAGAGTAAATTTACAGTAGTGGAGGTAATTGTTACATACACCAGCTCTTGTTATCAACTTGGCAGGGATAAGCAAAAAAACCCTAAACCAACCCAGAGGTTTAGATTATGATCCTTTTCATGATATTTTAATTGTGCTGCTTAATCTGCTAAATTAAAAACTATAGTACAATCTTATTCAGATAACTGACAAAAAAGATGGTATCAATTTGCAACAAAATGTATGAATGCTCCTATCTCTTTTAATTATACAGAGAATTTAACAGTCATATTCAATATGGTCACAGAGTGACTAAGATACAAATGTCTTTTACACTCGAGCCATTTTATCCTTCAGCAGCTTCACATTTTGTTTCAAGTCTCCCACCTTTTGAGCACAGATACCCTTCCCTAGGTGGTTTTTAATATCACCACTTTCTTTTTGCTCCTGCAAATATGGAGAGCTACTCCCACTGCTAAGACTTACCAAACTGGTGACTGATAATGACCAGGCAGACGGTCAATAATATCTCCATTATTTATGCACTTTACAAAAGAAGTGTTAGGTATAATCAGAGCTACTTCATGGAACCACATGTCTCTCACCATTGCTTTCAGTCTTCCCTTTCTTTGCATTTTTCTCCTGCCAGATCCTCTTATTCCTTCTAGGCATCAATAGGTCAGTTTAAAGGATCACCAGTGATGCCCCGCCCTCAACTGGTGCACATTAATTTACTTACATGCAGCTCTTGGTGCTTTGGAAAGCTTTACTTTACGATATGAGAATTGGGATTTATTTTGCATTCCTCACCCTGTGTTCTACATTCTTGCAAACACAAAGAGTTGGGTTCTACTGTCTGGTACTTGAACACATTTGTTAGTAGTTTTAGAAATTATACAGGAAATATGGTTGTGCCTTGTGTGCATGTGTCATTAGAGAGCTCTGAAACAAAATTTAAATATACTAATACTGCTGGATCATTTTTATCATCCCCCCCAGCTTTCTTCTTATCCCATTATTTGCTTTCACATGTCTGTTTCTTACTCATCCTTCTTTATGGTGACCATCCACTCACTATGCCTTTCCTTATGCACTTTGTCTGCTTTATCAGTGATCTGAGAAGGAAGGAAGTGAGAATTTCCTCACCTGCTCTGTCAAAACATGATGTTTGCTGGGCCCTCGGGCGATGTTTGGTATCAAGGCTCAATCAGCACTCAGTGATGTTTGTGCAAGAACAGCCGTGAGAGATGGCTCCAAAAGCTCTTTTGTAATAATTCACTGCTGCTGGGATTAGCTTTGCAATAGAGGTGCAGTGAAACATTCTCACTATGTATTTATATTTTCATTCCTTCGATATCAAAGTAACAATTAGAATGACAATGGATCCCACTTAGCTCTCATGACTGCACAAGGCGCACAGAATTTAGAGTTGGCACTTGCCAAATACACCCTTCTCAAACAGTTAACAGGAGTGCATTATAGAGGCGTAGATGAAGCATGACATACACGCATACAGGAAGCATATAAGAAAGACAATTTAGTCTCCCAAATCTACCATTAAGTTTCTTAGTGACTATGTTGGAGTTACTCAAACCCCCTCCCACCTCCTGTGTCAGTCTTTCTGTGCAAGCTATGAATATTTCTATTAATTCACAGGGCTACTGTGCTATTTTATTAATGTTTGAAAACAACAAATATTTTCACAAAAGAAAGGTATACAAAGTATGTTTAATGTTCTTGAAAAGTATATGAAATAGATGAAGACATAAACTGCTCAAAATATTTAGAAAAGCATGGATAAATTCTAGCCTGTAGGATATAAAATAAATAAACTGTTGATGCATTGTGCTCACATCTTTCAGTCCTAGCATGCTGTGAATCATGTTTAACATTTTAAATCTATAGCTCTCAAAGGACTCCCAAAATTGGAGGTGTAAATCAGTTTCAATGTAAGGAAGTTAAATGATTTGCCCAAGGTCATACGGTAAGTCAGTGTCAAGAGTCAAGAAAGAAACTTAGCCTTCATCTTCTAGTATTGGGCTGTCTCTATGGATTATGGCAGATCTTTAACTAAAACTCTCTGAGGCCACAGGAAAGAGTCCTGCTCACATAAAGAGGCTCTGAATCAAGCCCACGTGATGAAACAGTTTCATGTTTTCTCATACTTTGCCTGCCAGCCAATTGTCAGCAAAAGACCAGAAGAACATAAAGAGGAAGCTGTAAGTCAAGTTTGGAGACGGCTTCTATGAAGGTGATCAGGTTTTTTTCCACATATTTCTATGGATGCAGGACTATGCACACAGAATGTGTTTTGCGTTAATATTAAGATGAACTCAAAGTAAAACTAGAATCTTAACCACCTAGTGCTGACTTTATAATACCAAATCAGAGGGTCAAGTATAAACCCTCAAACAGACAATGATATTATACTGTATGTGTGAAAATGCATAAAATACATTTAATTAACTCCAGGTTGTGACACAGACTGCCAATTTAGAACAGGCACTTTGAAGCTACACCTGACACCTTTCAAGTCATTTTGATTTCTCAGGAAGATGAAAATGTATAGAAATTTGGTCTAAACATGTACGTATTTTTTTATTAATGTTTGAAAAATGCATATTATTTACCCAATTGCCTGGAATATCTACTGGAGAAATACATATTTATTTTTAAAAGCAATCCATATATTATTTACTCAGTGGATGAGAATGACTTCAAAAACCCGTTCTGGTTCATCAAATAAATACATATTTATAAATGGTTTTTAAAATGCATTATTATTTACCCAATGGACTGTAATAGCTCTGCTAGTGCCATTGCACGTAAATATGTAATTAGCCACATAATAAAAAATCCCTACAAAATTTCACTGAAAAGCATTAGATTTCCATGTGTCAATGTATAATACCTTTTCCTCTTATTATTTTGGTTTTTTTAAGCCACAAAGGTGATTACCCTATGGTAATGGCTGAGGCTTTGATGTATTTTAAAATCCCACTAGCTCTGCAGTTACACAGAATGTAAATGAAATCCAAATTTCTTTCTTTGAAAGTCAGTATTTTAAAAAAAAAAATCTCCTTTTGCAATCAGGGCACCTGGCTTGCATCTTTCTGTCAGCCCAAGGATGGCGACCAGACTCTGCGTAAAGTACGGCTCCAATCTGCAGCAGCAGCGCTAGCCGAGCGCTCATGTCAGCGAGGAACTGAGAGAATGCACTACAGATCCGTGTGGTTCTCATACGAGCTTCTCCACACTGACAGCCAGTGCACCTGCAATGCTGCTGGACCATCTTGGTGAAGGCTTGCCAATCTTGTACAGTGCCAAACATGACTTAGTTATTGTATCTTCATGTGGGTTATTTTCTGCAGAATGCTGAAAAATGTTTTGGGGTTGTTTTTTTTCTTGTGACAGTGAGGGCAGGATTTGAGACATGTTAACTCTAGGGACAAAGTCTGGTTTTATTATACAGTCCCATATGAGCTTGCCTTTCAAAGAATGTAACTTAATATCAGCAGCCATCGTGTTTGGGAATCTGCTAAGAACAGGGAGTGCTAGGCTTTGCCTATGAAAATAGATGGACATTTTCCAAGAGAAGTGAACAGTACCATTTTTAGTAGTGCATGTATGTGCTGGAACAAGTGTCATACATTAAGATGCAAATTTTATGCTTTGAGCCGAATAGCAGGTGATTAATTCTGATAGCATTGTGATCAATTGGTACAGATGCTGCACCTGAGTAATGTTTGTTTCTGTACACGATGGTAACAGAGGTGCACACAGGTGTTACTTGCAGAGCTGTGCTACATCTCTGATTTCCTGAAAACACTCACATTGGTTGTATGTAGTTCTGCCAATTTTTTCAATTAGACCCATTATTGATTTGATGAAAAAGCAAATTAAACATACCATGGTAGAATGTAAATTGGTTAGACAGAACATAAGGTTCCGGTATTGAGCTTCTTAGGCACATGGCCTCTGTGCACAGCTTTTACTTACCAAAGTCTCTGGAGATTACGGAAACAGAGGAGACACTTGCAAGAGAGCTAGGTAGCATTAGGCTAGCAACTGAGGCACGAAACAGAGGAATATGATAACGTAGAGGGCTCTTTGGAAAATAAGTTCCAGGAAGCTCAAACTTTGTTAAGACAACAGAGCTGGAGTTGCTTACTTGCTTCATTTAAAATCTGGAATAAATGTCAGGTTTTCATGAAGCGGCTACAGTTTTACACCACCTTGAGAATAAAAATAGGTAAAACCAGCTAATACCATCTTTTGTTTCAATACTGCCAAAAGAAGTATTTGTTAATTGGGGGTACATTTTAAGTTGTTCAGTCTCTGGCATGTGGAATCAATATTGTGTGCAGCTTACAAGAATTTCTTTTCAGTTTTCCCTCAGCAAAGAATAAGAGTTTTGGTGCCAAGAATGAATAACAAGAAGTGGCCACCCAGGAGTTTACATGTTCACATTTGCAAGGTCACTCTCTCCACACTTCACCCTTTAAAGGGAGCTCAGCATGACAGAGAACCCAAAGCAAGTAAGTGTGCTTACCAGCAAGACTCCTTTCCTAACTTCCCTTAAATTAATTTACCAAATCAAGTCAAACTGTTTACCGTGAAAATTATTTTATCATGGAAGGGGATAAAGGCTCTCTCCAAAACTCACTCCAAAGCACCTGAGGTTCACCTGCTCAAAGCAAGTTAGCTGAGACAAACATAACTGACAGGATGCTGCAACAGCAGGTCCACCCAGGGCACACAGCTCATGGCAAGAAGTTTCTTAAGGTCAAACGCAGTAAGCCCCACTGTCTGGCTTTGGTGTGCTGGAAACCTACATAAGTCAGCACAAGCCTACAAAATCCTCTTTTCTTATTTCCACATAGCCGATTGTGTCGTAGCACAGAGACAGTGTACTCTCTCTCATGTCACTCAGCATTGCAAGAAGGCCAAATAATATAATTTCCAACTGGCCCAAATTCTTGTGGTAGTAGCAGTTTGCCCCCTAGGTCTGTACTTTTGGGGCCTGTACCCAATACTATTAGAACAGCCTAAAATATTCCAGTAACAGCTATGTTTTTTTAAGACAGGATTGGGGTTTCTTTTGCTTCTAGTCTTACCAGGATAAAAGTTTATGGGTTTTTCTCTCTTGAAAAGCATGTAAATTCTTATACCCAGATAAAGTCACTAATGGAAAGCAAGACATTGCAAATCAGACAATAAACATATCAATTAATCCCTGGGATGCACAGGAGGCAGTTTTCCCAAATTAAACAAACAAACAAACAAACAAAAAAATCAACCAAAAAAACGCCAAACACACACACACAAAAACCAACAACAAAACCCCCCCCAAAAAAACCCAAACCCCAAAAAAACAAACCCCAAAACCCCCAAATCAAACACTTAAACAACTGATAAAGAAAACCAATTTGAATTTCCACTCCTTTTAAAACATGGGCATGGGAGGAAGAGAGAAATTCTGGTATGCCAGTACTCCTCCCTGTCTTCACTGTGATCTAGAATTACTAAGTGTGAACTAGCTTGAAAAAATTGCAGGGAAAAAAGTATTCTGCATTAGTGGAAAAGCTGACGTTTCAGATTAAGATGCCTAAAAAGAAGAGAAGAGAGGCAGAATGTAGCAAGTATCAGGAAACTTTCAGGTGTCTGAACTGGGAAAACTGGTGAAGTTACTCTTTTCGTGCCTTTCTGCGCACCGATGGAAGCGATGTCCTACAGCATTTCAAGACATTTATTGAAGTTTGGTGGTGGCAGTGGGACTGTTGTAAAGGGAAGTTTTAAAAAAAAAAAAAAAAAAAAAAAAAAGCAATGTCCATTTGAAGCTTGTCTGTGAACTTTGCATGAACCGCCAGGAATAATGTAGTGTGATGACAAGCCAGTTATACCTTCCACTAAATTTGCTGTCTGGAATGAACTGAAATAGTGTTTGGTTTGTGTAATTACGTCCATCTATCTTTATATTCCAGCGGCATATCGCAAATTGAAAATACTAAAAATTGACTGTTGGTTCTGATATTTAATGATTGCCAAAGACAAGACGATGATTTATTGGTTACTTACCGATGTGACACATTTGCATCTTATTAGACGGAGATTACTATTCCTTAAAATGCGGACGAGGCCTGATCATGTCTGATGGATTGATTTGATTTGCAAATGTAATCAAACTAATAAGAGGGAAAAAATGAGCAATAATGCCTTGTTTTTCAACTGGCAATCACTCCCCTGCCAACAACGCTGATATCCCTGACTAAGCAGCCTTCATACAGTCTTCCTGTCTCCTCAAATAAACAAAGGGATGCAAAGAGCTTGATAAGAGGATAACGAGCCAAGTATGTAACATGGAGCCTGTATCTCAGCACTGTACAAATGTATCAATGGGAGTACCAGGATACTATTTAATGTACCTTCAAATGTTAAAAAGCAGTGAGCAAAAAGCCAAAGAGTGAAACTGACTGATAAAAAAAGCCTTTACTGAGTGAGGGGAAAAAAAACTTCATAAAAAAAATAAGGCATTTAATTTAGGGAACCCTGGGAGAACACTCCTCACCAGTACAAAAGTTACACAGTAAGTACTTGGAACTCCTTAACCTGATGGGATGTTAATTAGAGACTGTAATTTGGACAATATGATTCAAGCAATTGGAATCACTCCCTGTAGCCACAGCATCGAAGAATCTATTTCCAGAGGCATGCTGGATAGGGTTTTAAAATCCTCCCAAATACTAATGAAGGCTTTTCTGTAGATTTTTATCTGTACCATATTGATAACAAACAGCTAAATAATATATTTCACAATAAACATTTTATCATTCTGGCCAGATGCTGAAGTTTCCATAAGGGCTGAAATATGGTTCTAGATAAGAGCAGACTCTTATTCTGTTTACAGTAAATGACCCTTATTCTCTACAATAGGATTCTCTGCCTTGTTAATAGTAACAATAAAAAAAGCTTTGTGCAAGGAATTGGATCAAGTTGCCCCCTCCCCCATTTAAACGAGAGTGGTAAGTCAGGCAGAAGGCAAATAATAAAGCTCTGCAGTCCACACAGGGCTCAGATTGTGACCTGTGTATTTAGGGATTGATCCAAAGCACAGTGAAATCAAGGCAAGTCTTTCTATTGGTCTAAATGGATTTTTATACAGACCTTTACTAAAGAAGAAGGTTCAAGTGTAAATGTTGACAGCTGAAGAAGTGATCCTACAAATATTTGGGAACACAGAGAATTCTGCACAATAGAAGTGTCTGTGTAAATAATGTGATTGTACTGCTTAAATATTTTCCAGACTGATTGCTAATTTGCTTCACTAAGGGATATTCAATAAAGTTTAAAAAATTTTTAAAAAAATCTTGCTTTAGGGAACAGCTATTATGAAGTGTCAGGTTAAAAACAAAGTTGAATATATAGCTCCAATTATCATGCTCAAAGACCTCAAAATATTTTCATAATTTAAAGTTTTACAGCTGATGTAATTTATACTTATTTTAATAGTGGAAAAGCATCCCGGTCAAATTCCAATTAAATAATTACATTTTGCCTACCTAAAATTCTCACTGCATTTTTAATTGGATAGGACACACTTCACTGCCTCTCCTAAATTGTTTAGTGTTGCCATTCGGTATATAAATAGCTACCACTTTCTGCCACAGAGACAGTATGTTTGTTCGTGCAGCTATTGATGGCAAATTCCAGTACTGTAGCCTGGGTTGGCTACAGTACTGAAACTCAGAAGACCCACAACAGCCTGTGCTCCTATCTCCTGTTGTCATAAGCTTTTTTCCAGGTGTATTTTTTTTTTACGTCTAAGCAGGTTCCCTGAAAGATGATATGACTGTCATTGATGCTAGCTGATTATAGTTACGACTATGCAAATATTCCCTGTCAACACCCTCTTCTCTTATCTCCTGAAATGCCCATCTAAGCCTCTTGTCAGACACTGCCCTCTGTAGGTTATCAGGTTTATCATACCAATGGAATTATCCTGCACAGAGTGTGTGCTGCTCGCCCCCAACATTACCTGCACTCTCTGCCCAGTGCCTTTCTGTAGCACCCTGTTTCTCAGTGGCCTTTTCATTAGAGACCATGGTGTGCTTCATAGATTAAGATTATCGCACACAAAGGGTTATTCATCATTGCTGAAATGTGAGGTGCAGTCTGGTGATCACCATGAACTGCAAATCTGTGTGGAACACCTTAGGCAAATTGTTATGCACAAGTCATTAGTGGTCTCTGGAAAATGTTCAGTAACTCAAAATGCAAAGAAACTCTTCAAACTAGATTCCTACCAATTTCAGTGAATGCAGATCATCTGGAATTCACAGTCTGTATTGCAAGCTCAATCTCTAGCTGACTACTCACTGATAACAAAGCAATGCACTCTTGAATCTACTCAAGAGTTAACTTTACCTCTGGGAAACTTCAAAGCAGTAAAAAGGGAAAAATGGATCACAAAGGACAATAGCTTTCTACAAGAGGCCAATATGGGGAAGGACTCAAAATTATTCTCAGCAAAAGCACACTTGATTAATGAAAGATACAATGGTCATGGTAATTTCTGTATGCTACTGGGTACAGTTTGATTCGTGGTTAAGTTCAGAGCCTGAAAGCCTGTTCATTAAGGCATGCATGATGCTATACAGCACACTTACACAAAAATCTCCACAGAAATACACCCTGAAACCTGCTAAAGTTTACGTTTATGCCACAAAGTGTAGCTTCTTAGAACAAACATATGAGCTGCAGCCATTGCATGCTAAACTGTACCCCCAGTCTTTCCAACAGCTGACTGAACTGCTGATTTGCCCCCATCTCTTCTCCTTCCTCATCACCACTTGTTGCCATAGTGTTTGTGTGACTAACATCAGGACCTGGTAACTTATCTAACTCTACTTTCCAAGTGCCATTTCCATTGAACTTGGAGCTTTCTGTATGTGTAGTTGGATCTCATTTTAATATTTGATTTCATCTCAACTGTTAATGCAGCTGATTGAAACTGATGGTGCACAACATGGTAGATGAAAACATCTTGGGGAGAAGGTTCAGAGCCATACTGTGAAATTTCCACTCGTCTATAATACATGCCTCCAAAGTTAAGGGTGAAAATCCTTTGGGCAGACCAGCATACTCTCAGAGAACTTTATAGAACATGTTTTCAAATAAAAGGAAAGTTCTGTGTTTGTTTTCTCCCATGGAAAATTATCCAAAAACTCCTGCCTGCTATAAAATATTAAAATTGGAAATAATTAGTTAAAATAATACAGAAAACTGACTTAAAACAAGTGTTACATTTCAGCAATTAAATGCAGGGGCATTCAGTACCAGCATTCTTTAGACTCTGTGTCTCTTCTGTTTCTTGGGATTCTTTTTCCACACGTGTGTGTACACATAAACTGAGCACTGCACAATAAAAGCAGCTTACTAGCAGTGAAAACAGGAGTTCATAAAGCTCTTGTATGATCCATGTGATGCAGAAGATGATTACTGCAGAATCATTTTTAAATACTGCAGACTCTGTTATCTGGCTGGACTGAGCCTTACCATTATAACCCAGGTGCTCCTGTGCTATTCCTATAACATACATAACCAGGCCCAGGTCACCATGTGCCCTGCCAGAAACGTGCTGACTGGGCTAAGGGGGCCTTGCAATTGAGGTAATTAATCCTATTCTAATGTAGGTTAAGCAGGTGTGGAGCCAAACTCATCCAGGGAGAAAGTAGAGGCATCCTTAGAATTATAGTATTTAACTGGTCTCAGCTGACTTTAGGAAACTAGACCATCCTGTTCCACTGACCCAGTCATACAGGTGGAGACCTGTCTGCTCTAAATCCAGTCTGAGCAACAGGCTCTTTTTGACCTCCCTGCTCCAATCCTGGATTTAGACTATTGACACATATGACTGAAAAGCTGCTCTTTTCTTCCTCACCCAGTACAAAGTAAGTACATTTTTGCTGGAGGCTAAGGTAGATGAGTAAGGTACCTGCTTAGTTTAAAATGGACTAAATGGTTATCATAAGAGGATGAGGTTGTTCTAATTTTAATTCTGTATTCCCAGCATCTGCCATGATGCCTTCACAGGCCAATTTAAATTACATGTAACATTCATGATCCTGGTTACAACAAAGCCTAGAGGAATTTTAAAACTAAAAAAAAAAAAATCCTCTTTGTTTGGATGTACTTTATATTCTGAATATATGTACTTTATATTCTGAACAGTTGAAAAAAGCCTTATTTTTCTAGAGGAGAGAAGTCCTGTAAATACAAAAAGTGGTACCTTGTGAACATAAATAACAGGCTTGGTTCTACAGCATTTTACTCTTCTGCAAATTCCTCACCTACGGAATAATGTCAAGATTTGTTCCAACTTTCTGACTGTGTTTCTGAGCAAGGCATCTTCCTGCCTTGCGGCCACACATTACTTAGGAGAAGTTGGCTGTCCTTGACACATCAGTTGTACAGTTAGGGAACAGTTGGGAAAGGACACACCCTCAAAGCCTCTTTCAGAAGTTTAAATTCTTTCATACAATATGTTCTTAACCAGCAGTCTTTTAACATGTTGAACTAATTTTGGGGGATGGCAGTAGAATGACTTTAAAAAGATTATATGCACAGTAGACTGTGCCCTACTATTTCCCTGTATGGCACTCCAGGTGCTGCTCCACTTGCAAAACATCATTACTACTGAAATCTCAGATTCAGCTTGCTTACCAAAAACAAAAAAAAAAAAAAAAGAAAAAGAACAGAGACTACAGTAAAATTAAAAAGGTTAAGATACATTTAGACTTCCTACCCTCTGGTAATAAGATTAATTCCTTGTTGGCTCAGAAGAAGGAAAACTGTTACTGAGTCATCTGCAATTTACACAGACCTAATCTAGTAAACCCATTTGTCACACAAGAAGTGGGTACAAAGGTGAGTATTGTTGTCCTCTAAGCGGAAATACTTGCTTAAATCTTGATTCTGCACATTGCTGCAGAGTCCTAAGGTACTAAGTACACACAGGGGACAAAGAAAACTCAAAGCTCCCACTGACACAGTGACTCCTGATGGGGCTTTATCCCTTCAGGGCCAGATCCTTAAACAACAGAGGCTGGCACAGCACATTTGACTTGCACAGCCATGACAACTGATCCTACTGAAGGTTCTTGGTCTGTGCCTGTAGATGAACTAGGCAAACTACCATATGTGTTTTCTTTCAGAAATTCTTGTAATGCCTGATCACCGAGTAAGAACAAACCATATCCTACGGTTTTATTCTGGATCTTTTATATCCCCTCTCAAAAAAACACCCAGATGTGCTACTGAAATAGTGGGGGTTTTTTTAAATCTTTTTTTCACTCTGTTTGCATATTTAAAAGTGTTTGAATGTGATGCTAATGATGTACTTTTGGCCTCATAGGACTTTTGTAATACAATATTTGCAAGTGAGGAAGCAGGCTGTGTAAGTCAGTCTGCAAGTCACCCTGGGTAATACAGCGCTCCTGATTTTCCTACAAGACAACTAGTGAATAGGCTGCTACATCTTTTTATACTCTTGCATTTAAGAATCAAATAATAGCCATTTTTGTTTACAGAAAGAAAGTGAAAAGCACTGGCATTCATTACTGTTGATTTGCTCGCTTTTTATTAATCATTCCTTATTTTTAAGGGGCCACAGGAGTGAACAACATAATGCAATGGTAGGAAGGTATTTACCAATTTAGCACCTCATTATAAAACTACTCAGAAACCTCTTTGTCTCTCGTTTAACATAATAATTATTAGTGGCAACAAAAGTGGATCCCCACACTTGCACCATGATTAGCAAGTGATGAATTCAAGTTGAATATATTGCATTTTGCTAAGTAAACCTTATTATATCCCAAATCCTTACTCTAAAAAACATCTAATGTTAAGAAAATAATTTTCACTCCTGTTTAAATGCATGTTTCCAAATTAACCAGTAATATTCTGTAGAAAACTGCCTCTTTTATGCTTGAAGTCTCCAGCTGCCACACAATTTATATCTCTTTCCTCCCCTCTTTGTTTTTCAGCCATTTTCCCTGAATGTCAAAGTCAATTTAGTGCATTTCACTTTGCTGAATAAATCAGAGGCGAAATCCTTGCTAAAAGTGAAAATTTGATTTGCTAAAAGGAGCTTAGGGCAACTATTAATCAATATATCCAGAGTGTCAAAGCTAAGGCCATGATAGACATGCATTCATTTGGAGATTGGTTGAGGCAGATAAAGGGGGACACTGGAAGAAAAAAAAAAAAAAAGGTGCAACAGCCAGACAGCATAGTGTGTATGTTGGGGTCATGGGTGAAGGGAGAGGACTGTCCAAAAAAAAAAAAACAAACCACACAAAACAACAACCAAACAACCAACAACCAAAACCAACCACAAAAAAACCCCACCAAACACAAACAAAAAAACCCCAAACCCAACAACACCCTACCAAAAAACCCACACCAACCCAAAGCCCAAACAAAAAGATGACAGTGACTCAGAAGGAAAAGGAGACAAGTTCTTGTATATGAATAACAGGTGAACTTAGAGACAAAGTCACTGTTTAATTCCGACCTTGAGCAAAGAGGATTTTAATGAAGGATTTTTTTTTTAATTTAAAAAAACAAAACAAACAGAAGAATTGAGACATGTTCTTTTGTTACCTGTAAATTCTTTTCTTTGAGTTTTGTTTTGCTCTTGTCGATGATAATTCCTAAGCAATCTTTTTCAACAAATACATAGAGATATTAAAATCATAGCTAGCAGGAATTCCAGATGCTTTTTAAAAAGTCTTACTGGACATTTGCTTTATATTTATGTCTATTTCTCAGTTGATAAGGTGTTTGTATGCTTGGGATTATGTTCTTTATTTTTTTCCCCTTAGTTAATTCTAAGGCCAGTAAAAAATGCCAGAAGTGACTATCCCAGAAACTGAAGGGTTCTCTCTACCTCAGGATATCCATGTCCAACAGTACTGGAAACCTCACTTGTCCACTGCTGTGTCTCTCAGTTCTAACTGGAACCAGACTTTTCTGATCAGCAGACACATGAAGTATGTGCAGATTAGCAGACACACAAAGTGTGCGCATCTCTAACTGCACACATAGCCTGATCTTTTGTAGTGAAATCAGCTGAAATTTTTACACTTACTTCAGTAATAGGGCCATCAAAAACAGTCTGGCATCGTATCTCATGTGGATATATTAAACAATGTAAAAAAAACCACAAAAACACCGCAACAACAAAATAACAAACACCACACACCCAACCAACAGACCTTTCTGTAACTACTTTTTACCACACTGTAGATCCTTGTTTTGTTTTGAAAACGCTAAGAGGCTGTGGAAGTGTTTGTTCTGCATTATCCTGGAAATCCTATCTGCTCTTCCCTCCTGCCTTGCAAAAATCACTTAAACCTTCTCTGTGATACAGTATTTAAAAACAAAACAAAACGCAGCATAATTCCTAGCCCTTCAAATAATGGCATAGAAGAACCCCTGGCATTTTAGGCATGCAGTTGTTCCATTCTGCTCAGAGAAGCTTGAATCAACATGATGATCTAAACACTAGCAGTGTCAGACAGTCTATCTGCTAAAGCTCAGGAATAAAACTGGCAGTGAATTGCTGAATTCCTGTATTATAGAATTTAGTGACAGAGGTCAAGGAAGTCTGTAGGCCTTGAGAAACTGTTTTTGAAACTCTGCCTCAGATTACATGTGTTACAGAAGTTGTGAGTTCAGGAACATTTCCACCATAGGAAAAGCATGTCTGATTTCCACAATTAGAGCATGTTTGTAGAGGGAGTTAAAAGAAGAGCAGAGAGTGGGCTTTTGATAAACAGAAAGCAAAGAGAACTTGCAAAGTGTCCCAGATTGAACTATGATAAAGGGTAAGATGTCCTGATTCTCCATGAGGCTGAAGTTATTATTACTACAAACTTTGCATGAAACAGAACATACACTGTTCCTTGCAACTTGAGCAGTAAATACCACGTTTACATGTCCACCTGCCTGTGGAGTGACAGGCAGCCTGTGATAGGGGGCTCCAAGATACACACAGGAGTCTTCATGTTGTCTGAAATGGTCCTGAAGTCAGCTAGTAGCACTAGAGAAAGCCTCAGAAGAGACAAATTTTACAGCAGGAAGCAGCATGGTACAGACCTAAATGAAGGTTACTATTGCCCCTGCAGAGCTGAGATTCTGTATAATCTGCCCCAGTAACAATCCAGAGAAGAATCTGAGCATAAACAGGATGCTGGCTATAGCCAAAACGTGTGTAATTAATTATAAACACCAGGTAGTTTCAACACAGGATTTCCATCCTCTTCAAAGTCCTGTCAATGTGAACACTGCTGTAAGTAACATTCAGCACTTTGTCATTTAAACAGAGCATGTTTGCCCACTGAGATGTAGATACATAAATAACTACATCCATGGGACCAGGTACATATATACTTAATTCATATCTGCATGGACGTACTGTGTACGTAAGCTCTCATGTTTTCTTCAACATTAGCTTTCTAAAAGTGGCTAACTTCTCTGTACTTTTACCTACATTGGGTGGTATTTCAGAAACAGGTGATGAGAAAAGGGCATTTTAGAAATGACAACTCTCCAACAAATCATGTTCCTGTTCACTATTACAATGTTAAACTATACCCCTGAGTGTTGTTTTGGAAAGGGAAGCTTAAATATTGTCCTCCACAAAGAGTATGCCAGAATAATAATGTTTCATAAAACATTAACACTAAAATATTCAAAACATCCTTGGATTTGCTCCATCAAAATCATGCCCCTTTTCTTCCAAATATGAGCACCAGTGGCAGTATTAATTCCTAAATACTCCCTTTCTTGAACATGGTTACTGCTAGCAAAACAGGGATATAGCTGAAGATAAGCAGGCTTGTTTTACTAAATAATGTTACTAGTTATTTTTGATGTATTACTCTGATTTACTGTCTCCACACAAGTTTTTCATTTTAAGTGTAAAAAGTTGAATTCTATGGTCTGCTTGATGTTTTTTCATGCATGCAAATTTTTTTAGAGAACATTTTGTCTTTAGCTTCCTGTTATGCACACTTTTAAGAGCTTAATTTTTCTGCCTCCACTTAATATGAAAAAACATTGCACATTTTAGCTGAATGTCAATGAGACAGTTACATGACAGAAATCATGCCTAAACTACTCTGGTACTATGACTGGGTACTAACAGAATTCCACCCTATACTGGCAAAGAGTTTAATTAATACAATCCAACCAGTATGAAGTGGAATCTCCCCAAAACACAATGTAAAGTGTAGGAAACTCAACCACCAGCAAATACTGACTTTATCAGGCTTCTCTTATTTAAAAGATAAATAAAACAAAATCAAAAAGTCTTGCAGAGGCTTCATAAGTATATTTACAATTTGTTTGGGTCAGTTAATAGGGGTTTTGTCTCACCAGGCAGGAGACAAAGCAGCATTGGCTTCTCCCTAAGCACCTTCAGTATTTTACTAACAAAGTTACAGTACATCGGAATATTTTAATCTGACACAAAGAACAACAATAGATCTGACTGCTGGGCTGATAATCTTCTTATCACACCCTGTGAAACCTAGCTCTAATATTTGACTGAGCCTCCATTACTTGGCAACACATTCTAAAAAGGCCAACAATGGAGAGAGAATGAAGTGGAGTGTGGAAGTACCTCCATATCTACATAAAAGAGATTAGAGGCGACAGCGTTCCATTTTACAGCTCAATCATATTGTGTTAGCATGCGCTTATCCGAGCGCGGATGAAATTGAAAGAGAAATAAAAAAGAGTCAGGCAGATAGGAACCAGAAAAGCGAGGCATGAGCAATTTCCAAGGATATAAAAGGATGCTAATGGCGGGGCCCTGTCATTCTTAAAAAGGGCTATTAGGGCACCATCATCTGTTCTTGTGCCCTTACGCTCCTCTAACTAAAGTCAAGCATTTCCTAATGCCATTGTGATCTTTTTCTTCTTCAGATAAGACATGGTCATGTTTCATAACAACACACTTTCCATTTATTTGATTTATAAATGCAAGGAGACTAATTCTATTTACTGATAAAGGCTTTCCATATATATTTTTTCTTTCAATATTTCCTTTTGTAGATGGCATAGACCTTTTGTTCAATAAAAGCAACTATTGAAATGTTTCCAATAGCACAAAAAACCCTAATGATTTTATGAAAGAATTTGAACTTTGTGTAATTCTAAACCATTTTTTTAGTCAATGACTGCAAGAGAAAATGGTTGGCCAGAGCAGAATGCATATTGCATTGTTAACTTTTTTTATAGATAAACTAATTAAAAGACTTACTAGCAAAAACATTGTTTTGGCTTCTTCCACAAAGACAAATTTTACTTTGAGCTGCAATGCTTTACAGCCGAGATCTTTATTAGTTATTAAGCACTTGATATATAAAGGACTTTAATTATACTGAACTTTAAGAAATCACCACAGTAAAGAAAGATTTGCTGATTGCTGCTTTGCTGTGCTAGGCACAAATTCACTACTAGTATAATTAATTGATTCCAAGAGATTTACACCAAGGATTTACTTAGTTCACTAAGCTACACTGAACTTTTACACAAATTGCACCCTGTTTCTAACTCATCCTTTCCCCAATTGTTACATTTCTGCCTCCAATAACATTTGTTAGCTTAGAAAACAGTCAGCAAGCAGCAATCCAGCCTCTTCTACGAGTTGTGTCAGACGTAAGCTGAGCATTGGCAGTCCAAGTTCAGCAGTACTCAAAACCAAGCATTCAAAACCAAGCTACAAAAGCTCATCCCATTTGCCCTTTAGCATGTTAAGCCCTTTCACATTTTGATTTTTGTGATCAAATTCAAGACAAATGCAGGATAGATTTTAACACTGCCTTCTGTTACCAGAAAGTTTCTAATAAGATCATCTTTATTTCCTGGGATTGTTTTCTTGACATTCCTAAACAGGCATATGAGTAAACTTTGCTAGAGTGTGGCTTTACCATGGCATGGTTTTGAGTTTTCCTTGTAATAAAAGGCTGCCTCACGGCAGATACATTCCTCAACTAGATCAGGTACTTTACATTGTCAAGGCCAGTTTACAGCATTCAATACCTTTTCCATGCTAACTAAACACATAATTTTAAAGGTTGCTTAGTCCCATCCCTCTGCTCCTCCTACCCCAAAGCCAAATCAAAGCTGCACAGCATTTCACAAAGCAAACTGACAAAAGTTCCCTCGTTACTACTGTGTGGCATGACTGACTTCTTTGAGAGCTACTTTATTTTGGTTAGGGTGATTTAGGTATCTTCCAAAGATGAAACTCAAACTCACCTATTTAACTCATTCTGACTTAATTTGGGGTGCTTTATTAGCAACCAGTGTAAGACAAAGTAGCTAGTATAATATAGAGTGATGTTTAAATTAGTTTACAATTTGCTTGGGCTCATCTAGAACTGCTCTGAACAAAGCCATTCAGAAATGTCAGCTGTGTTCCTAACCACTGTAACAAATTGTTGCCTGAACGCTGCACACCTAATGACTTCAAATTAGCTTCACTGCGATATTGCCTGACAGTTCGTTACGACTGTTAGCAACATAGCTGGCGTATCATGACCAATAAATTGGTTTCAGTGTGGGCTGGGAAAGGGACTTCCATCAATTTGATTAAAGAAATTACTGTAGCATTCAAAGCATAAAGACAAACTAGTTTAAGGAGACAGAAATAAGTTAACTGTACCAGAAAAACACTGCTCGTGATACAAAAGCTTGTTTAGACACCATTTGTGGCACAGAGAACAACTAAATTTCAGTTGTGTCACATGCTGACCATTTTAGAAACTATAGCTTGTTGTCTCTTCTCTGAACTAAAATAATGTTTCATAAATATATATGTTCTTTTTTGTGTTTGTATTTTTTGAACATGACCCGGAAGCATGTACTGGAAGAACTGAGGTCTTGTGCTGGTTAGCACAGAGGAGAAAAACAAACCCACAACAGGAAGACTACCTCTTTCTATGTGATTTCTTTTGATACTATAAATTTAAAAACAACCCCAAAAACCAAAACACTCTTTAATTTTGATACACAACTGAGTGCATCATTTATTCTACTAATAAGGTATCCCAAAATCACATCTACAATGTGGATGATGGAATTAAACATTACCTGTTCTTATAAGGCTCCACTATTAAAGTTAGATACATTTATAAAGAGCTGATGAAAACCACACCAACATGCTCACTCACCTGCTGGACTACAAAAACACCTTAAGAAACAAGGGGGGGAAAAAAAAAAAATAATATTCAAACCTTTTTAGTGTGTCTCTATCATTTGTGAAAGGTGACGGACTGAGAACCCTGGAGACTCTCTCCAAGTTTGTCTGGTACCTCACAGAGCAAGCACAAATACCTCCACATTGGGGGAAAATAAAATATACCTGATCTGAAGAAATTACTCAATTTCTGAAAAAATGCTTTTGACAACACACACCCAATGCCTCCCCACATTCTTGCTAACAATAGTGCTAGTCTGCTTTTATAATATCAACACATTCCATGATATGGACTGCAGTCATTTCATGCAGTTGAAGGAGCTACTAAGCTATAAGAAGAGATCTTTCTTTACAATGCAGTACCTTCTACTGAAGAATTCAGTTCTCACACTAGTTCATTCAATGGAGAGAACAATTTTTCTCCGCTATGTGGAAATAACTGAATTTTTACACCTCCTGTGGTCAGTATAAGACAGTGCTGCATTTCTGTAATACAGGAACCAGATTTCAACTACTGCTGAACCAGATGACTACAGAGGAGAGGACTTGCACTGCCCTTCACACCAGACTAATGCTGTGGATAGCAAGGTAAGTTTAAAGGTAACACAGGAAAAAGGGTTGTTCACTAAGGAGCATGTAACAGCTTATTAACACAGTAACTCTAACTTATTAACACAATAACATTAAAACTTATTAACACAGCAACAATAATTCTATTTCCAAAGCAAGATATCTAACCCATGTCCTATGTGTGGAACCTTGAGAAAACTTCAGGCATTGTAGTAAGAGAACAAATTGTATTTTTCACCAGAACAGAGTAACCCATGCAATGATTTCTGTATGTCACCTCTTTGCAATAAATTCTGCATGTACCTGGAATATGCTTAGCCCATCCAATGATCACCACCAGTTCTCTGTCTGCCAGGTCACAAAGAGTGGTAAGTGCTTTGATGTCACTGTCTGGAACGGTGGGGTCAGGCATAGCATAGATCTTCTCTGGTTCAGCCACCAGCAAATGGGAGACAATCTTGTTATCTGTAAAAATAGTCCAGGCCAGTACAAGATTACCAGTAGTATCATTCTACTTTTCAAACAGATGGTTCACACTGCAAAATGCATGACAATTTTTCTTAAGATACAAAACCTAATTAAACCTTATTGTAACTTCACTGGCTTCTCAAGTGGTTACAGCGCAAATACATCTGTTCCATTAACAACATTTATCAAGGAGGCATCATGTTCTTAAGATGATACACTAAATGGAATGTCAAAAATGCATGACCACCTCCTAATATTCAAATACTAGCTTTGTAGAAAAATATTAATGTATTACAATGTATTTTGGACTGTGGAAACAGAAAAGTTTTGCCTTCCTCGCATTATCTGCAACCCTTGTTGTCCTGAAAGGCAGGTATATTTTTTTTTTTTGAGCGAGTAAATACCACAAGCAATTAGTCAGTCATTGAAATCTCTAAATTCTGCCAGTGATTCCAACTACCAGTCTTTATTTTGGATGTCACTGCTAGAAATGTTGCAACAAATATGTTCTCAGGACTTTCTCAGCACTCATTATCCCATATATCATCTATTATGGATACCCTGCCTGTAGAAATGTTAAGAATTAATCTCTACTCCTTGTGGCCTATTCTGTAGGAAAGAGAGAATGTTGTCATATATTTCCTTCTCAGTGAAACACACAAAATTAGCTTAAGTCAAAAAACAGACTATGATCTCTCATTTCCAGCCAGTAACAGGTATTAAAATTAGTAAGAATAAAGAACGTATCAACAAATGCAGACTCTACTTCAGAAAACTGAGTTTGTGCAAAGAATGATACTTTTACCATAGTCACACACTATTTTTATCTATAGAGCGTTATCATTTGTGTATTTAATGTTTACTTTTTTCAAGTAGATGACTTGTGAAATCTATTTGGAGTAATCCACTAAATTATAAGGAAAAGTGGAGAGGAATAAAAAAGAATAAAGAAGCCTCTAAGATTTACAGTACAGTGCTGCTATTCTATATTCTCTAAGTAGGAGAAACGTAAAACTAACATTATATCTATGTAGAGGCACAAAGGAAATCTCTCTCTGCAGGAGCCTAATTTGTTAGTCTGAGAAGGCAGAACTGAAAAAAAGGGAGGACTAATTTGTTAAGCCTGTTAATACAGGATATGTTACTATACTTCCAAATATATTTACATCTTACTTGTCAGTAGGTGTATTGTGTGATCTCAAATGCACCACCAGAATTTAAATCCCAAATGGCACCCTTTAGCCAATTTACACAAATCTCTTGCCTCAATTAGGATTAAGAGTTATGAAGCTTGATATAAATGAGATTCCACTGCAAGACACTGTAAAGTATTTTCTGGCTACAGAAAAAGTTGCCAGATTTTGTATAATTTTCCCCTTCTACATGTAAATCACGAGATAGAACACACTGTCCTCCTGTGGGGAAATGTAATGGAAGCTGATGGGGACATGGCTTGCCCAGGAGTGTCAGAGAGGCTCCCTACCAGCCCGTGATAGATTTCCCTAAAATACTCACTTGATTCAGATTTCTGATGCTTTACTGCTCTTTTATAACACAGACTCCTCAATTCTGATCTACTGTCTCTACAATTTTTGCTTTATTCCAAATTTGTGTGTCAGAAGCTATGATATATTTTAGCCCTACATAAAATAAGTGCAAGAGCCAACTGGAAGCCATCACATCAAGCATTTTTTATTACAAGGGGATATATGCATGCTTTATATGAACTATAGGAACTATGCCAACTGAGTAATTCTTGATCTCAATATTCTACTGATTATCAAACTGATTAATGAGGAATTCTATTCTTATTTAAAGATGACAGATGGTAGTTTTAACTTTTATTGGCAAACAGCCTTTGCACATTATTTTTCTATTTTTTGAACAGTCCTTTCATATTCTGTTTAATTTCACACTGAAAACAATCTTTAAGTGAGAAGAGATAACATTGCTTCTTCCCAAATTCCAATACTTTCACATGTACTGGAAAGTAGGATAAATAAATTAGAGTTTAACATCAGACCATACGAAGCTGAGGACTTGAGCCATGGGTTTTTAACCAGTGATAAATGAAGGAAGAAGCATTCACACCTCCAAGTTCTGAAGAAATGGCTAAAGCCCTTTTTTTTTTTTTTTAAAGTTAGGTTACTCATCAATGGCTTTTTGTAGGTGATTTAGGAATACTGTGTATTTTGACTGATGATTTGTAAAACTTCCAATTCTTTTTATTTCTGCAATCAACAAGATCTACAGGCAGACCATTAGATTCCATGGGGAAGATGGAAAACAGAATACAGACCAGAAGCAGGTGTAGGGAAGATCCTACAAACACCTGTTCTTTCTCTATAGGGGGGAAATGCTACAGGTATTGGAGTGTGGATTTTGAGTGTACTGAGAAAGCTCCATCACTCAGGAAACTGAATAGCCATAAGCACTGTTTCTAGGTAAATCTTATTTAACGTTTCCCTAATTAGAATCAATAGAACCCTATTTTCATTCTTGTGCCTTTGTTATGCACAAACTATCAGTCAGGGTCCAGAAAATCTCCCAGGCTACTTGCGCTCAAAGCCGAATCAACTGTTTTGAGACTTGACACTTACCTGGCAGGATCTGAAAATTAAGTTTTAGAAATGTTTGTTACAAAAATGTTTGTAATTGGACAAGCTAAGGAAAATGAAGGGAGACACTTAAATAATGAGTAATGATTTATAAGGAGGTTAGTTTATCTCAGGCAAATGGAGCTTACAGAAATTGGTGTAGTTATCTTAAAAGTAATACACTACTTTGCAGTAATCTTGGTTTTACATGGAGATTCCTGTATTTCAGTTAATACAAACCTCTGCTCACATTAAAGGGCTTGAGGGTTATGGGCTGGATTATTTTTTTGCCTGTTTGGTCTGGGCTTTTTTTTGGTATGCTAGGCTATCGGCATTTCCACTCAATGACAGTATCAAGTAAATGAAAAACTGACAATCTGTGCACTCAGGAAAACTAAACCTCTAATGAAATTAAGCATTAGAGTTTATTAAATTTTATTGTATTATCAGAAAGTTTTTATTATAATGTGCAAAATCTGCTTAGTGCAGCCCTAGATTGTATTTACAGAACAGTGGGACAGCTTATGGAGGCTGAGTAGAAGATGCCAGATTGGACAATTGAAGGAATATAATCAGCATAATGTTTTTTGGAAAGGCAAAAGGAAACTATGCCATATGTTCACTTAAGCCTTAATTTTATGTAAAACTGGCTGGTTTTTCTTTGACACAGCTAAAATGCCCTTTCACTTACAGTTCAAAGACTGTTTATTTGCTCTCCAGATCCCCATATGCTCAAACGTATTGTACACAGCACTGTCCCCTACCGGGGAATATGAATGGAAAGAAATTCCATTTTCCATCCAGTCAGGTATTTCCAGGAGTCTAAAACTGACATGCATGTTGTCAGTGGCACAGGGGCAGAAGCAAATGAGAGACAAAGTTTGCCCTCCTTATTTCTCTGTCTTATTTATCTGTTCTAGGAGCAAATTAACCTTCTCAGCAGGAGCAACTGGACGTGTGTATTCTCATTTGAATTCGGAAGAGTTTGCAACACTCAATACAGCGTGTCTGCCTTTGCAGAGTAATACACAAGCCTCCTGCACTACAGCTATAATGCTATTAAATTTACTTCATGGAATTAGTACAGTTGCTGCCTGAGTTTATATAAGCTGCAAAGCAAAACCCCTAACTATTTTTAGTTAATCGCAAAGAGGATGGAACTTGTATTTTAGCAATGAGGTGATCATCTCTCTCTTAATTTCAGCCTGGTGAGATACAATCAAGGACATTATTAAAATACAACAAAACAAAGCAAAAAAAAATAAAAATCTATTAGGGTACTAAAGCCCAAACTACCAATCTTTGCTTGTTATTAGTGTGGCATATTGCTGTTTTAATCTAATGCTAGGTAGTGCATTAATCTATACGTATAAATTAATGAGGCTGTTAATGTATTTTCATTGGGAGGTTGAGCAGTCAAACTCATTTAGTTAGTGAAAACTACAAAAATCACTTTCTTGTGAAATCTGAAAGTAGAAGCTTCAATGAACTAATGATCACAGTATGAACCATTTTATGTACCACTGAAAATAATGATAACCTGTAAATGTAAAATTTGCACTGCATAAACCATGCTTTTATACACTGCCACCTGTAAAAATACTCTTTGTTCAACTTCACTTGAGAAAGATGAGTGTATTTAAAATATGTTAACAGCTAAATGGATATAGCATTCATGGGAATATCTTCTGACCAAACCCTTGTCCCAGTCAGAAGGAGCTTAGCAAACAGGGCTAGGAGTCAATATGCTGCATTCAAAGAGAAACTTTGTAAAGCTTGTGTACTCACATGGCTTTTTTGCTGGCTGAACTAGCTGAGGGTTCAGGTATGGGCTATTTTCTGCATCTATTCTGCGCTTGTACTTCTGGCGACCTCCACGTACTCTGTCTAGGCGAACACCTACATTGTGAAAAATAAGTAAACACAATTAAATATATCATGAGAATGCCTTTCAGGTAACAATTTCTATCTCTTGCCTTCCAATATTTATTCAAAATGCACATTTATTTCAAAAGATTAATTTTAGGAAGCAAGCAAAAGCAAGTGCTACAAGTATTTGCAAACTGCTTTGATTTTTCACATATGAAAGATAAAGTGTACAAGATCATTTCCTATTTCTCTAAAAACAATTTTTCATATTTACATATTATTGAAAGCTACTAATAAGTTCAGTTGCCATATGAAAGAGTCTGATCTTAAGTCACCTTTGCCAGAAGCACAAAATTGTAATAAACACCATGAATATACAAGGCTAATACTGTGAGCAGAGAATTAGCACTTTAGAAATAATGACTGCAGCATAAAGTTTGGATAGTGAAAACCAATGGTTTTCAATAACATGGATTAATATGGCCAGAGCATACAAATTGTCCTTAGTAAAACAAGAATATATGCTGCTTAAAGACCTGAAATGGTTCATGAGGGTTTGAAAGAAATTGTATGGCTGTGTATTTAGATGTTATCAATACTGAATTAACATTTGTGTTCTACCTCCATATTGTTCATTGCTTCAATAAAGCATTCTGCTATCTCTTTTGTATGGATGTGTAGGTGTTTACCTTCCTGAAACAAGCTGTAGCTGCTCTCACAGACAAAAGGATAAAAGAGGGGGAGAAAAAAAGACAGTAGGTCCTATAAAACAATTAACTATTTTTATTTCTTTGAGTCACTCAGGCAGATTTCCAGACAGCCATGATGAATGCCAGTAAAATCAGGCAGTAACACAACACTGAGGTTTAAAAACTCAGCACACATGCAAGCCAAGTCATACCAAGTGCAAAATTTGTTCCTGATGACATGGACTTAACTAGATACAAGTGCAAGGACACATTAGGTATCAACAATCCCTGTGAGTGACCTAATAACGTGCAGCTCACCCCTGCAATTTTCATTCTCTATTTTAACTCTCCCCCCTTTCTTTATCTTTTCTATTACCATTATTGTGCCCTACTCTATTACTCACCTCCTTGACCTCTCCCTCACAGGAAATACCTCCAGAACCAGCTCCCAGAAAGCAGAGACGCCACCACCAAAGAATTTACTGCTCATATGCAAAGCAAGAAGAATATAGCCCAGAGTTTACATGCTGTGCATTAATCTGCACAGTCTAGTTACCGGGAAACACTGGCCAGTTTCCTTTCATCCTGAAAGCTCAGAAGATGATTGATTAGATTTTGGAGAAGGAAAGCCTTTTTACCAACTAGACAAATCCAAGACCAACTCTTGCTGCTTCTTTGGTTATGTTGTTTCTTCTTTTCTATTTCTTGCCTTCTTTTTGTTTGTTCTTCTATTTATTGCCGCCTCCCCCCCCCCAATTTTTCATTCTATCTTCTATTCTCCAAGCTGACAAGAAAGTAACACACTAGAACACTCCCTAGCTGACCCAAGGATCCAATTCTGTGTTCCTTGGCCAGCAGGGAAGGCTTTGCATACATGGGGTTCTCATCTGCCCCAAGGGACCATTGTTATCCATGTAGTTTAGCAACACAGGAGATACCTGGCTTAAGGAGACAATCCAAGTCTGCATCTATAATGCACATCCTGCCTCCTTAAGCCCACTGATTTATCTTTATTTGAACAGGTGCCCTTCTCCCCAGTTGCCGTCCCATCCATTTCAAAGATGCAACACACTTACTTTTTACTTCCATCCTTTTCTCATGTGGTTTGGAGGTACAATATCTCTTATCACCTCCAGGACCTCAAAGACATGAAGGCCATCTAAACATTTCGTTATTATTCCCATTTTGGGTTCCCACAGTATACAACAGAGCTAAATAGGTTTTGCTCACCAGGAAGGTTGGTAATGATCACTGCTATTGAATAGTGGATTTTTATTTGGTTTAGTGCAGAAGATTCACTATTTCACTCCCTCAAATTCAAGAAGTATATTTCTCAGGGTATGTCACCATCTATATTTTTGTGAATCACATTACACGAACTGCATGCCCAAACAAGTCACTGTGTAATTATGAATAAATTCTTGTATATCATATTTACCTATTTCACTACCAGACTTATGACCTATTTGTGGTCTAAGATATGCTATAAAATCCAGTGATTCAATCATCAAAGCATGGTTACTGTTATATTTGTTTCTAAAGTTATACCTAGAAATGCATCAACTACAACTACACTTTAAAAACTGATAGTCAAAAGCTTTTCAGAGCTAATGATGACTCAGTGTTCTCCACCCTTCAATTAGGGGTTTGAGTTATACCTGAAGCAAAAGGCATCTGGGGAAAATACACTGTTGTAAAAATAAAGAACCAAGGTTAGACAGAAACAGGCAGAGGATTAGAACAAGCCCCATATGATATTGGTGGGATTATTAAAAAGACTGCCCAGCATTTTAAGAAAAATAGATAGAAAATTATTTCTGCATAATTCAGATGCAATCCTTCTTTCTGCTTGGGAGCAGATTTCATAGTGATAAAAGATGGATAGCATCAGATAGAAGTATGTTTAATCAAAAAGCAATGGAACTGAAGCTTAAATTAAAATAATATAAATCTACCAAGATGAACAATTTTTTTTTACCTCCTTCGCATTTGCCAAGATACACATTCAAGCCACTCACATACTCAGTGGAAATACAGATGAATGTCACAATAGCAAAATTATATATAGATCCATGTACTCTCTGATTATGCAGAGCTATACCTACAAATATAGCTACTTAAAAAATAAATAAATAAAAGGGAATTCTAAATAACGGGGGAGCAACAGTATCACACAGTTTAAAATTACCTAAATCTACACTATAACTAGTTTGACTGTTAAAACGTTTTTGATGACACAATACCAATAGAATACAAATTAGAAGTTTATAACCCTATCATTAAAACTGATACAGAATTTATCATCAACCAGCCAAATACCAACAGTGGAGCTCAGCCCCAGTAAGGAGCCCCAGCCCAGCACCTGTGGATGATATTGGAGTAGTCATCAATCTTGTTCCTAACAACCGGGGGGCCACCAGGCCCCCCGGCCTTTGTTGTCACCACCACCATCACCCAGAGTGCACCATGGGCACTCACCAGAGATGAGAGGAGGATCCTCCAGCCCAGATGGGCTCAGCTTGGGGCTGCTGCCTTTCCTGGTGAGATTAAATAGGGGAGTGGGTGGGGAGGGCCAGGTGGACACACTTGGGGTGGGAGGAGACTCCAACAGAGCCTGGGTGGGGGGTAGGGGGTGTGGAAAAGGGGCAGATATGGTGGGAAAAGGGAGGTGTTGGTGGAAAAAAGGGAAGAAAGAAAAACAATTCTACCCATAAAGATCATCATTTGGGGTGGGAAGGGCTTATCATCTTGACCAGCGGTAACTGCTGTAATTCAACACATACTCTCAGACTATTCAAAAGGATGTTGTGGCATCTAGCTATGGCACAGGGTAAAGTAGACCTCTGCTTTAACTCTGCTGTGAATGTGGCCTGCCAGACCTTTCAGCATTCATTCACCCTGTCAGTCCTCAACCACAAAGTCAAAAGAAAAATATTCACCCAACTACATGAACTCATGGCACATCTCCCAGTAAATTGCACTGTATATATATATCATAGTTTCTTAGGGTAAAAACATCCCTTAAAGCTCCACTGAAGTCCAGCAAATTCATTGCCCACATTCCCCAACAATGAGTTTCATTTTTAAATACTTCAACAGAAATAAAAGCCCAAAAGATAAAAACAGGGATGACCACGGGGCATCTTATTTGGTGTCAATAGCTCTGCTACCACCTGTGATGTGATTTCAACAGTCAAGTGCAACACATTTGCTTTATACCTTGGGACAAGTAGAACCCATGAGTTCACGTGTTCAGGAGTACATCAGTAAAGGATAGGTTTGAGATCAGAACCAAACAACAATCTCAACTTGCTATGGAAGTGCTCCCTTTCCATCCCCACCACATGACAGATGTACAGCAAGCAGACACACTATACACCAACACCATTCCCACAGTACCCACCTCTACATCAGCACTCTCTATATACTAAATATATCACAATCTCCATTTTTGAGATGTGTAACCAGGTAACAATCCTTTTTTCTACGGATGTCTGGAGATTCATAGCATCAGAATAGCTTGGTTTGGAAAGGACCTCAGAGATCATCTGCCTGCCATGGCAGGGATGCCTCTCTGAGGCCTCACCAATCTGGCCTTAAACACCTTCACAGGGAGGAGTCATCCACAACCACTCTGGACAACCTATTCCAGAGTCTCACTACCCTCATACTGAAGAACTTCTTCCTATGATCTAGTCTAAGCCTATTCTCCCCCAGCTTAAAACCATTACCCCTAGTTTTGTTACTACACACACCCTTATGAAAAGTCCTTCCAGCTTTCCTGTACGGTATTGGAAAGCACCTATAAGGTCCCCCTGGAGTCTTCTCTTCTCCAGGCTGAGAATTCCAAGCATTGTCTTAAATTTTACAGTGAGACCAGTTAGAACAGACACCCACATAATTGCATCTTGTCTAGCCTTAGAATAACATCAGTAGGAGAGGCAAGAAAAAGAGATTAAGAGCAGAACTAGAAAAGAGCAGAAGGAATCTTAATGGCAGGTTCTGATGTAGTTCTCCTATATGGGACAAAATCTTGATAAAATGTTCCAGTTCATTTGAACATACTGTGCTTATTTGTAAGACTGCTGGGTAAGCTTGTGTGAATATTATAAACTCTGGGGTTTGCATTTATTCACACAGAACAGGAAAACCAGTTGATTTTTCCACCATGAATACAGGCAGAATGTATTTAGAGATAAGAATGCATGGTCATCTAATAACTCTTCAGACAATTCCATAATCTCTATAGCTCAAGATTAGAGAAGTGTGAGGCCAGTGCATTAATCCTACAGTCTGAAAGATCTGTAGTGGAAAAAATACTTACACTTTAAACAATGAAAGACCTCTCCTAATATAGTAGAAACATGAAGGAAGTAACACAGCATGAAGAAAAAGGATAGTATGAGCTATCTTTTCTTCTGGATGTGCATATTTGCTTTATGTGCTGAATTATAGGGATACCAAAGAGCTTCTGAAATAATTTTTACAAAGTATTTGGATAATACCCTGTGTGGGTAAAAATTCAGCTAGAGATGCACAACATGTGTCCATTAGGCAGGCATTATTTTGAAAACAGAGCTCTAAGTCACCAAAGACAGCTATGACTCAAAGCCTTCCTGATGTACAGCTGAATTATCAGTTAGCAGGGGAAAGCTTTGGTGTTTTGTTTTCTGATAGCTATCTGCACTATTAAATACACTATTTAGTGTAGCATAGGAAGTCTAAAAATCATCCTCCTATTTTACATTCAGTCAGTATTAAAAAGCATTTGTTAACATAGGGTAAAATTTGCACTTCAAGACGTGCCTGTAAAACTATTTCATTCAGGAACCTGCCCATATAATGGACCAAAAGACAAAACAGAGTTCATTGCTTTAATATCCTGCTTGCTCTGTGACTATGAACAAGTTGCTTAATTTATGTGTTCCCTGGATAAAGATTGTAAAAACAATACAGTTGTGGGCTTATTTTTTCAAAAATAGTATTAGGACAGATTGAAAAATCAAAACAGGAAGACATTGCTTTTGTAAAAGAAGTGATTCAAGCCAATTTTTTATTTCAGATTTTGCTCATTTAATAAACAAGGATGTTTCTGGGCAAGCAGATGTAAGTAACATTTTGGAAAATTCACTTTTTTTTCCAGATGTGGGGGATAAAAATGCAGGAACAGGGAAAAAAAATTCTCTTTAGTTAAATCCCAGAGGTGGTATGGATTTTTTTTCAGTTTGACAAAAGAACTGGTATTAAATGTGTTACACAGCTCAGTACTCAACCTCTCTTGAAAGGAACATTAACTTTGTATGAACTAATCATCTACATGCTGAATTTTTGTGCACTGCCATTTATGCATTAAAACATAAAAGAACATGCATAAAATCTACTTAAGTTTTCCCATGCAAATGAGATTTTGTGTAAATAAATTCTATTCTTTCCTAGCACAAGTAATTTCTACTGAAGATCCTCCATAAACAAAAATGTTCACACGAAGAAAATGTGGCATTAAATGTTTGAGAGTCCTATTGTTGCTTTACATTTTTAATGGTTCTATGAGGCTAAGTATTCTAATCTGTGACACTCACAAATACAAATTAGGTCACAAGCAACAGGTGACAAGTTTTAATTGAATGTCTTCTGTCTGCAATTCTGACAAAAGGTGAATGGAAATAAATGAGTCTGGCAAGACAGCCCTGAGCCTTACAATACCCAATATCTCATTATTTTTAAACAGCTATCTATAAACTGATGCTGACAAGCCTTGAACCTTTTATTTCTGTTCAAGAAGAGGTGAATGTGCAAAAGAAGAATAAAAAAAAGAAAAAGGAAATCAGGACAGCTACTTTGTTGCATTAAACATGCAATACCCACTATTAGCTCTCAAATATCACAATATAATACTTTTTGCACTTTACATAAAAACTTATTAAAAAAACCCAGCCTGTTTCTTTTCTGGAAGAGATATACTCTCTGCACTCAGTTCTGAGAACCTAAATGTGATCTTTTCTGATCGTTAGACTACCAGAACTTGATTAGAATTATGCTAGACTCATGCTGATTTTAAAGAGACTGTAATTAGGTCACTAAATACAGGCCACAAAACTTGCTCTCTTTTCCTTCTCTTTTCTGAAGGAAGGACCCACATAGCAGCAAAATGTATGTATTTGTAAGCTGTGAAGGAAAAGCATAGCAGAACGAAGACCATGAATATGTAAAGCCCTGATGCTTCTGAAATTAAACAGTTAGCATCATATAATACTTCTCTCCACATCCCCTGGATTACTACTATACTAATAATTGGGATATAGTATAAAATACTGCAAAAGCTGTGTAAAAGAACACCGAAAATACTGTTGCTAATTGCACCATTATACCTCATGTCAATGAGTATGCTTATACATCATAACCATACTATTTAATTTTATATGCCTTATTCTTTTAATTATGTATATGACGTCCTGGGACAAGGTATAAGAATAAAGGCAATCTATCACTAACTCAACACCACAGTTCTTACCCCAATTTATTTAAATATTGTTACACAAGATGCTATCTTGTTTCAGAGTTCAAATTACAATCAATTTAATGAAGTGGAGCTTGCTGGGCTGTAAAGTCATTACTGCATCAATACACTTGTAACCATTACTTTAAGGTGACAAGCACAGACTGGGCAAGTCAGCTTGGCTGGTGATCCAAGGAAAGGGCATGGCACACCAGGACACAGAAAGGTCAAAAAGTTTGGGCAAGGCTACAGCAATGGCTGAAGGTCAAAAGCAGGCCTTTATTCTAGATCATATCACCAGAGCTTATAAAGAATTCAAGAGCTATGCTAGTGACAACTCTAATAGAAAAGAAGTCTAACAGAAGTTCTGGACCATTTGCTGGTGATTCTCAAGAGAGATGGGAAGATTGAAATGAAATGCATTATAATAATTGGACTGTGAAGTATCAGTAGCATGAATCAAGATCTCAATACCCTTTTCAGATACAATAATGTGCAGTTTTGCAATATTTCACTTAGTGACTTGGATGACGTAGGATTCTGGAATTAATCTGAGATCCAGAAATCATGTGAGTTGAAACAGCTACATAAAATCATCTTGGTCTTATTGGGACAAAAAAAATAGCTTGCTTAGAATTAGGATTTCTATCTAGAAGATGTGATTTCATGTTTTGCTTTGCTGGAATAGAATGAGAGAAAGAGAAAGGATTGCTCTCAGGCTACTAGAGCTTTAAAACTGATGTACTGAAAAATTAAAAGTTCTTCACCCTAACAAACAAGTTTCCTAATTTTGTGGAGTTAATTTTTCTGTGCTGAAATGTACAAGGGTTAAGAGGATCAAAATTTAGATTACAAATTGCAGTCATCTAGCAAAGACTGACTAACGGTGTCAGTTAAGGTGGACTTATATTGCCAATTGAGTCTAAATAGGCCTTGGTGCAAAAACATTCTCACAGAATTTTGGACTTCTCCAAGGTTTATTCATGAAAATATAATTTTCACATTGTCTTCTCAGTGTGAACTTACAATACTAGTAATGTTATCTTTCTCATATTTATCTATTGACTACACTTATTTATCTATTGACTACACTTTTGTAGTTTTTTTTATTCTTTTAAACCACAAGATAATGAACTGTGGAATCTCATAAATTTCACGCTTCATCCTTCAACCTTCTTCAAAAGGTAGATGTGAGTCACAGAATTGTCAGGGTTAGAAGGAACATCAAGGATCACCTACTTTCAACCCCCCTGCCATGTGCAGGGACACTCGGGTTGCCCAGAGCCACATCCAGGCTGGCCTTAAAAACATCCAGGGATGGGGCTTTCACGACCTCCCTGGGCAACCTGTTCCAGTGTCTCATCACCCTTATGGTGAAGAACTTTCTAACATCTAATCTAAATCTACCTTCCTCTAGCTTGGATCTATTTCCCCTAGTCCTATCGCTAGCTGACACCCTAAAAAGTCCCTCACCAGCTTTCTTGCAGGCCCCCTTCAGATACTGGAAGGCCACAATAAGAATACTGAACTTCATTTTTCTGAAGGCTATTCTATGGCACTTCAAAATCTAGACCAGGTGGCACAATGGGAATACAGCACAAGATGCTTAAACCATGTTTCAGGAGACTTTTCATTTTTATCATGATTTATAGCCTAAGTATGCTTTATCAGTTTTAACCTATGCAGAAGACTGTAGTGGAAACCAGAATAAGCGAAAGTAATTTAATGAGTGTATGCCAGCTTGATGTTGAAAAATATGAGACATTTTTAAACCTAAGCATCAACTTTATATGAAAACATGAGCTTGGAAAATGTAAAAGATAATTTTAAATTTTGGCATTGTTTTGTAGCCAAAAAAATGAGCATTTTTTTTTTCTGTACTGTCATTATATTTGCAAATTTATTCTTTTTTTCAATATTAGACAGGAGTTACACAACAGGGTTTCGTTTAGGGTCTTGGAGTACTCTTGCAGTACAATTAGAGGTTAAGTACGACTCCAAGATAAAATAATACATTACTAGTTTGGATGCCTTTGGCAAATGACACAGCTTTTCTGTACTTTGCTCTTCCTGCCCACATATTTTAACTTTCTGTTTCTTAAAATTCTACCTGCTACAAGAGTAAAGTTCAACACTGGCTTCAATAGAGTTCATAGTTCAGATAATCACATTTTATGACTGTGAGGAATTTGAAATTTCTGGTTCCTACTCCATTTCTGACTTCTCTAAATAGTTGCTTATTCTAAAAAGGGAAATATTTACCTGCAACTTTGGTAGGAAAAGGACCAGCAATCTACATTAATATGTCCAGAAGGTACTGACATACATCACCACAGCACCTTCCCATGCAGTATTGCTCCTGCCTTAAAATCTCATTCTATTCTATTCTATTCTATTCTATTCTATTCTATTCTATTCTATTCTATTCTATTCTATTCTATAAAAAATAGGTCTAAGGGGTTTTTTTGTTTGTTGTTTGTTTCACTATTTCCAGTGGGTTAAGGTGATGATCATTCAACAACAAACCCCAAATTTCAAAACCAAATGGTGAGATGGGCATAAAACCAAGACATAGTATAGTGAAATAAAGAAAATAATGTAAGATAACAATGGAGTGGAATTGCTTCCTATTAGTGTTATCTTTCAGCATTGTTTTGAAAGGTGGAAACAAAGAAGGGAGATACATTCTCTGGAGGTGGCATGTAAAAACATTCCATTACATGCAGCTTAATGTAACACTGGGAAAATGCACTTGGAAAGAAAATATTTTTTTTCCCCTCAAAAAAAGTTGGGTAGTAGTGCACTTAATGATCTGCAAAAATCCTGATAATTTACTCCAAAAAATCTATTTTGTAATTAAAAAAATTAATTAACTAGACAAAATTTTACAAATATTGTCCCATAATTTCTGGTCATGACAGTAACAGCTTCACTAAATCCTGCAAGAGAATTACTACAGAATATTTTCATCTACAACACGCTACAACTAATCTGAAACTTTCTTCTGCCCTCCCCAGTATGAAGGAATGTAACTGTGTATCCTTAATATTAATTTCAAACCTTTACTCAGAGGTTAAATAGAGCAAACCAACTTTTAGTTCAGAACTAAAAATCTGTCTTACAGCAGAGTGAAATGAGGGCATTATAATATGGCATTTCCAAGATAATAGCTCTTTATCATAGCTCCTCACTGTACAAATATCTTTGCATTCACATATACATTCTTACATATATGAGAAGTGTTCAGACTCACAGTCCAAAGCCCAGTGCATAAAATCAAAATGTTGCATCATTAAATCCCCCAATGTGTGTTTGATTAAAAACCATCTGATTTTGAACTCATGAGGGATCCATTCATAGAATCATAGAATCACAGAATCAGTCAGGTTGGAAAAGACCTCAGAGATCATCAAGTCCAACCTGTCACCCAACACCTCATGACTAACTAAACCATGGCTTCAAGCACCATGTCCAATGAACACTTCCAGGGACGGTGACTCCACTACTTCCCTGGGCAGCACATTCTGATGGCAAATCACTCTTTCTGTGAAGAACTTTCTCCTCACCTCCAGCCTAAACCTCCCCTGGTGCAGCTTGAGACTGTGTCCTCTTGTTCTGGTGCTGGTTGCCTGGGAGAAGAGACCAACCCCCACCTGGCTACAACCTCCCTTCAGGGAGGTGTAGAGAGCAATAAGGTCTCTCCTGAGCCTCCTCTTCTCCAGGCTAAACAACCCCAGTTCCCTCAGCCTTTCCTCATAGGGCTCGTGCTTGAGACCTCTCCCCAGCCTCTTTGCCCTTCTCTGGACACGTTCAAGTGCCTCAATATCCTCCTTAAATTGAGGGGCCCAGAACTAGACACAGTACTCAAGGTGTGGCCTTGCCATGGAGGTATATTGATGCTCACAATCTCATACACAGAACTCTTCTCAAGAAATATTTGTGTTTTATACAAAGTATCAGAGTGCACAAACATTTGTTCCAATATTTGCAGAGTACTGATAATACTCCAGGTGTCACTGGAAGATCTGTTTGAAGGGATGCTGTCAATGCACTAACATTTAAACAGGTATTTGTATATTTACATAACACCATCAAAACAAATGCTTTAAAAATGTTTTCTCTTTTATCTTTATATAACTTTTTCCCTGTTATTCCATAAATACCAGCATCAAAGAATTGTGGATACATGAGAATCAGACAGTGAAACTGAGCAGGAAAAAAAATATCTACCAAGTTCTGATGATAAGTTCTGCTTTTGTAAGAGAAGGCTCCAATCCTTCAGTTGGATTATATAGGCAAATCTATACAGCCTATAAATGCATCAAATTTTGTGAAAAGTCATATGATTTTTAAAAATGCCTTCCATTTTTTGAACCTCCTAACATTTGTTTCTTTCCTCTCAACAGAAAAAGGACTGAAATATTCCTGTTTATACATACTTTTTAAAAATCCCAAGACTTCAGCTGGCTTTACCAGCTAAAATCTGAAAAGAGTATCAGACTAAATTTTTCACAGTTCTTTTAACAAGTGGTTCTTTGTTTCACCTTGGTAAAGCAACAGAAAAGAAAATGAAACACAAGGGGTTAACAGGTACAGGCAAAGTTCTGTGGACATAAATTTTAAAAATCTAGAGTAACTCTTCATTTTGAATTTTAAGTATTCTCCTGAACATATTTAACACTTCATTCATACCCAGAGTGTAACTGAAATATATTAGCTCTTATTTCCTGCCAGCCTCTTAACATGACATACTGCCTAGCACACTGGAGTGATGGGCTATCCTGCTTGTGGTCCCTGCATCTCGAGGTATTACTTGAGCAATTAAGGGAAAGTTTATTTGTGACACCACTGTATTGATACTACTGCTAGATTTCTGTACAAAAGGATAATGGCTAGCCTGCACAGTGACTATTGTTTCATAGTTAGAACTAGGAGTGGATCAGAGTTGACGCAGAAAATCCCAGCTGAAAAATGTTAATTGCAATGTGCTCAGTGTTTTCCAGCCTGACTGTCCATAATGCTACAAACAAGTTATACTATGAGGTAAATTGATTTCACTTTAATAAAACACAATAAATTTCAAAACTATTAACAATATACTCTGATTATAAACTGTCTCTGTTCTAAAAGAGATTACCTAATCTCATAGGTAATGTTGGGCCTTTGGGAAATGAGTTAATAAATTCTAGTTTTCTAAACCTAGCAGACTGATTTACTGCAAAATTCCCCCATTACTGTTATAGAAGATGTCTATCAAATTGTTTATGCGAACAAATTTATGGAAAATATCCAAGAGTAATGCTTTGTTCTTATTAAAATACATGAATATGTATGTCATTTTAGCCAGACTAAATGAACAAAGAGAAAAAAGGTCAACAATTGTTGTCACAAGAATTATTCTTTTGCACAAGAAACAACTCCCTGCTAAAAATGCATTTATATAAAAAAGATGTTTGTCTGAAGAGAGTATTTTTGTTTAAATTGTAATGGCAACTGCTATGAAGGAAAAAATCATACAAAGTATACAAGGGTATGTTAATGAAAGTAATTTGCCACTATAATTACATAAACATTATTTAAAAGAGGAAATAAAGCATAAAATTTCCTCATCTCCAGGAACTGTTTTCATACAGAACTTTAACAAATGCAGATATTTATTTTTTAAAAAAGATTAGTTTTAAGTCAGTAATTCCTGACAAGCAGAGTCTATTTAAATTAGTACATCCTTACCTTCCTCAATGCAGATCTCAATGGGAATATTCACCCTGTGCAATGCTAAACACACACATATTTTATTTTTCTAGGGACCATAAAAAAAGTATTTACCAAACAGGAGACCAATGTCTCTTCACTGAATGCACTGCAAAACTAGCATAGTTCTATTGAAGTCTGTTTTTTTCCTCAGAGTTACTTCCAAGAGCAGGAAAAGCAAAGAATTTGCATTCTCAGAATTTGTATTTTCTACAAATACTTCATTCCTCTCAAACTTCTCTGCAGTCTCTCCTGTCTCTCTCCCAAAGTTCTCTTTTCCAGACTAAAATACACATACACTGTGTTCATTCTTTCTTCCTGTTTCAAAATGTATGTAACTATAGATTCCTACATGGATTTCATTCCTAGAGACCATGACATCCAGTTCTAAAGACATTAAAGCTAAAACAAGAGCAGAATTAAAAAGAGCAGGATAAAAAGATGGCAGGTTATGTACAAGATAACCTCATGAAACAAATTTACTATAGAAACATTTCAGGATATTTATAACTAGCACCCAAAATACAAAGAAATGTGTCTAATACTGCAACACGGACATTTTCTGAGAACTTAATCACAGAATCACAAAATTTCAGGGGTTGGAAGGGACTTGGAAAGATCATCCAGTCCAATCCCCCTGCCATAGAAGGATCAACTACAGCAGATTACACAGGAACGCATCCAGGTGAGTTTTGACTATCTCCAGAGAGGGAGACTCCACAACCTCCCTGGGTAGCCTGTTTCAGTGTTCTGTCACCCTCACAGTGAAAATTTTTTTCCTCACATTTATGTGAAACTTCCTATGCCTCAACTTCCACCCCATTGCCCCTTGTCGTGTCATTGGACACCACCAAGCACAGCCTGGCTCCATCCTCCCTGGACTCACCATTTATGGATTCATAAACATTGATGAGGTCACTTAACCATGAAGTGTACATAGAAGTCAATCCAAAATTGTGTTTGCAACATCCTTTGTAATATCCAAGTCACCTATCATCATCATATTTCAGTATGAGAAGAGACTTGGAATCATAGAATCAACAAGGTTGGCAAAGACATCAGAGATTTTCAAGTCCAACCTATCACCTTATCACTTATCATAACAGTTCACCATAAAATTCAGCTATAATTGAAATTAATTTCATCTTCATCAGAAACCTAAAATTTCTAGCAGGAAGAGCCTCGGACATATTATGAAGCATGTTTTCCAATGTCTCTTCCATGAAACATGCAGTGCCCTTTCATCTATTACTGTATACGTTCCTCCAGACATATTTGATCGGGGCATACTTTTAGTTGGTTTGATTTTGTTTGGTTTTCTTTTTGATAGAAACATTAGAATAGAATAGAATAGAGTAGAGTAGAGTAGAATAGAATAGAATAGAATAGAATAGAATAGAATAGAATAGAATAGAATAGAATAGAATAGACCAGACCAGGTTGGAAGAGACCTTCGAGATCATTGTGTCCAACCCATCATCCAACAGCATCTAATCAACTAAACCATGGCACCAAGCACCCCATCAAGTCTTCTCCTAAACACCTCCAGTGATGGCGATTCCACCACCTCCCCGGGCAGCAATTAGCAGTTTATGCAAAATTTTACTTGAAACATTTATACATGTTGGCTATGATATTAAAAGCATTGAAAATCTTAGATCAAGAGAGAACAATCACAGCTTAAAATATTCACATAAAGTGGAACTAAAACACATTAAAAATATTTACTTGGTACTATTGCCAACAGCAGCAGAAATGCTCTTAGAATAGTCATCTGTTAGTTTTCAGGTTTCTTTAGTTCCTTTGAAAGTCAGATTACAAAGCTATATATACAAAGCTATGTGTAAAGATACATTGAATTTATTTTTCGTACTAATACATTCTTCCTGATCTGATGACCATATATTTATGTTCTAACTTCTTAAGTGCATACAAAAGACAGTCAAAGCATTCTTGAATATAGATGAGATCCCTGGATTCTGTGAATTCCCCATGAAAGAAATCTAACTGCTGACATCTCTGTAATCAGGAAAACAGACACGGGCTTATAGGAAAAGGAGATGAAACAATCCCTAATGTACTGCAGTGAGTATGCTTTACCTTCTCCAGCAGGAACCCTTGAGAGAATGATCACCAAAAGCTTCATGTGGTTTGCACATCATGGTGTAGCTCAAACAAATACACAGCTTTGCTTAATAACGTTTAAGAGCCAAAATTCCTTACTCCTCCTTTTATCCTTCCTTACATAAGTAATCCTTCAATATAAATACAGGAAACCAAACACAAAGAAAAGCCTCGAGAGGTGTTGGCAAACTATGTCTCTGTGTGGTTCAGTGGCTAGTGTTTAGATTTTGCCCATTTTGCACCTCCAGCTCACTCCTGGTTTCCCTCTCTTTGACCTTACAACTTTCTCTTTGGATCAGAACCTCTCTCTGCAATGTGCTTTATTTGTTCCAGAAGGTATTTTGATCCTGAGGTCAAATTTGGATCAATTTTTAGATGTTCAAGGTTCTCTGTACTGATTTTAATCTGAACTAGATATATTCAGAAGAATGGTATAACAACATGCAGAAAGTTCTGAGGAAAAAAAAAATGAGTACTGCTTATTACATTACTATAATAACATAACAGGAATAAGATCTTGCCTGTATTTTCAAAGGAATCTGATTCCAAGGTTTTCCCTTGAAGCCTTAACTTAGTTAACCTGCAGAAAAGAAAGGAACTGACCATTGAAGAACATGTCTGTAAGTATGTCTATATCCAGCAAAACCATGTGTCACTTACAGGAAATGTCAAAATGTTTTCTGGGAATAGTCAGTCATATTATTCATTGGAGAAAGTTGAAGTAAATGGCACTGAGGATGGATTCTAGGAAAAAGGCCTTTGGGACTGAAGATGGGACCTTTTTTAATCAGTGATCTCAACAGTCTTAACAAATCCGGTATTTTCTGATAGTGTTTCTTAAGGTTTTACATGTTGCCTATTTGCTGACATGGGAGATTTATATGAACATCACACACCTTGGCAATGCTCAGGAGCATTTGTTTCTTGAATTGAGGCAGGTTTTAGAAACTGTAACACAATTCATTTTTTTACTGCCTTTCCCGCATTTTACAGAGTTAAGTTATTTTCCACTTGTCATGCCATTGTGTCAGAGATGGTGTGGTACGCTAGATTGATACCTCTTTATTATTCCCTCCAGCTTGTGCCTTTCCTTTTAGATTGCTCAGTGATCTTCCTTTCAAACTATCCAGGAAGAGAGGAAACATGGTAAACATTGCTAATTAGCACCAGGTTTGTGTTGGGTCTGTTGCTCTCTCAGCGACTGTACTTACATATTTCTTGAAACTAGATCAACTTGCAGTTAAGTACTAGATCACTAAGAAACTTGGCTAGACATCCTAAATATCTCAACACAGCAGAGTTTTTGTGATAACTGGATCTCTGAATTAAGATCTTGAGTAAAAAAAAGCAAAAATTAGAAGATACTGCAGAATTTAAATTGAGAATCTGATCTTTGCCCAGTCCTTTTCACACTCAGTGTGAGATTTAGTACAACTTCCACAGACCAAAGATTACTCAAATTCCACATCAAAATTAATTCAATTTAATTCAAATTAATTAGTTCAAATTAATTCAGAGCCAAAGTCCTGTGATTTTGACTGGTACCCCCTCCTCATTTTTTTAAACTCAAAACCATTTCCACAAACCAGAACTGAAATACAGTTTAAAATCCTCTACGTGGACTTCCTAACTCTCAAAATTATCTAAGTAGAAGATGGGGAAATTCTCTTCCTACATGAAGCAAAAAAACTTTTCATATTATTTGGGTTTATTTGCCCTATTCTATTCTACTGCTTCTACTCTGAGGAATGCAGTTTAATTTTAGTACTAAACATGAAGAAATGCACTCCATACTTTATGTTTCTTAAGCCATGGAGTACACTGTACCATTAAGGTATACAGTCCCTGACAAAACTCCGCACACATGACAATTGTTGCAGTGAACTGAACAGACTGGGATTTTCAGTGCTGGATACTACACTTAACAGCCAGGGAAGCTCTTAGATCTTGTTTTAGAAAGAGAGTGCATAATTTATCTAGAGAAAATCCACCTCTGGCAGCATACACATAAGAAAGAAAGACTCTGTCTGCCGTACTTCAGAGAGAAATTAAAAATAAATGTTTCTGTCTACCATGAATATACTTCAGAACATTAAAAATCAAACAAACAAATAGGTTATGTACATAATATCTGAAGTATCAATAAAGAAATTTTGCCTGTGCTGGCAGATACAGTAAATGGTTCAACTTCAGTTATGTGGACCAGTACAATTCATAATGAAATGAAGAGACATTTACTGAACTGGGCCATCATCAGAGGTTTTCTAGATGGCTCTTACATGATGTGCATCATAAAACAAATAATGCCAAAACTGGTTAATGCACATTATTTGATTTTAAGAAGTTTAAAATTAAGTCAGTTTAGAAATTAGAACAGATAACAGATCTTATTACATGCAACTGCAACACAGCCCATCCTGCCAATGGCAAAGATCAATGGCTGGGCTAGTAATTCCTCCACTGAGAATAGGCAGGGACAGACAAAGAATTCCTTTATGTCCTTTTCATTCACCAATAGATACCACAAATAAAAAGGGTGGATTATTTAGTGCTAGTTTCAATTTACATTATTAATGTGAGGAACCAGACTGAATACTGTTTTACAAGAAAGTAAGCATTGCAAGGGCACAAAACTGTTTAAAGGTACAAAAACTTAATTGTAAAAAGTCAGATGGTTTTGATGTGTAACTGTTAAAAAAAACCTTCAAATATTTACTTTGGAAGTAAGATCAATGAAAACTGGTAGGATTTTTTCCATCCAAATAGGTGATCTTAACACAGCCTACGAAAAAATAGGTAAGTATGTATTTCAAGAGAAGGTTTTCCATCATACTTTATTCTTAAGGACCAGTTTACCTGAGGACACATTGAAACATTAGTGGCATGTTCTACTGCACAAAGGTCTGTTATTAAAATTGTGTGATTTTATAGAGTTTTCTTGATGAACAAACGCATGCAGTGCTTACTCAGAAAACTCTGACTCAAACTCCTACGCCACTAAAATCCCAATTGTAGACTTCTTCTAGCATGAATAATATTCAACATACCTTCCTAATTAATGTAAGCAGTATTACTGCCATTCATCTTTCTTTTTCATTGTTTTTTCTCAGTTACTTCTCCAGCAAAATGCAGTATGCTTTATTGTTAATTGTTATTTAAAAAAAAAAAAAAAAGAAAAAGAAAAAGAAAAAAAAAAGATAAATTAGCCAAATCAATTGCAGTCCTCTGTCAATCTGTATGGTTGAGGTACAACTTTTACTGTTTTAATTAAATGAAGAAGTGGGTCTATTGTTTAAAGGCATTAAAGAGGGCAATTCAAGTCTTGAAATAAAACCTTTTTGTTTTTACCGAGGGGCAGAGATGCCTATAAAAGCAATGCAGGTCTCTATTTGATTTTCATAGCAGCTGTGAAATTTATAAGAACCACAGAAACAATTAGCTATACATTTTTTCTTTTAGCTAAAGCACCACTAATTCTAATGGGTTTGGGTTGTGAAGACATTTTTATCTACAAAATGTTGCTGTGACTTCATTCCTGGACTAGCAAGAAGATGGAATCCTTAATGAAGAACAAAATCTAACAAATTAACAGGAAAAATTCTGAAGTAAAAAACCATAAACAACAAAAAGCCATATAAGCTGGCAATGACAGGGGGAAGATTAGTGGAGTTATTTGGTTTATTATCAATATAAATCTGATCTTTTATAAGGTGACAGTAAATTCCAGTTCTATTTCTATTAAAGACAGCAAAAGTTTTGCCACTGCTGGAACAAAAAGAGCCTTTGCCCTCTATATTGAAAAAAAGCCTACCAGGCCAAATTCAGATCAGTTGGCTCACACAGGTAACATAAATACACAAAGAGAAAACAAAGACCTCTGCTCTGGTTAAAACACCTTAAGTCCTTGAAACAGTATTAACATAGAATTTTGAAGTGACAAGAATAAGTCTTAAAAGCCCCAGTGATAGCCTGTATTTCCAAACTGCAATCAGCAGTTGCTGAGCAAAGTGGCTTTCAGAGAGTCCTTTCTCTGTTCCTGGATGTATGCATGTACACAGAGGAATGTACACCCAGGTTACAAGCTGTTTCCCAGGCTTGCAGTGGCTTTTGCAGCCATCATTTATAACTACCGTTTTACTCCCACAGTCCCAGTGAACAGGACTGAGCAAGCCTACTGAGCCCACTGAACAAGGTGGGCTAAAGAACACCTGTAGAAGACAGGGCCACACGATGCTACTGCCTGCTACGCTGAAAAGGGATGTTCCACACATCCTTTGTAAAGACTTGAGATAAACTTTGGGAAATTCACTGTACTGCTCCTTGTAAAGTAAGAAGGCATCAGAGAGTGTATCTGCTGGTTACATAGGGTCACATAACTTTACATGGTATGCTACAGTCCCAATCCATAGACAGAGAAGTGAATGGCAAAGATTCCACTAACGTCAATGGGCTTGAGTGATCAGTTATTTGTTGCACAGTATCTTTTTAACCACTACAAACAAACCTTGCAAGAACAATACAGACTTTTTTTTTTTTTCAGAAACTGACTGAAAAGTTCCACATCAAAAGATGTAATCCACTGGAGCAATCTGAAAAAATAAAACGTTTTAACTCATGCTAATTGTATTTTACATAGACTATAAATATATTTAAAAATACTAAAGTATAACTTAATGCAATTACACATACAGCATTTTTATTATATCAAACAAAATAACCTGAGAAACTTTAATTTCAACAACAGAAATATTTGTTGCAAATGGGCTTTGACATATGTGTGAACTTGGATAAAGGGATTTTCAATCAAAGTCTGTCTCCTAGCAAGCTCTGTAGTAGAGGGTTGGCACAACATGGAATGTTGAGCAGTTAGAAAACTTCATAATGACTCATCTCTACTTTTTCTGACTCACTCTTTTTTTATGACCAGCAGAGGCTCAAACACCAAACAAAGCTGAGATGGTATGCTGTTTACATAGTCGCCATTTTCACTCCAAACATCCCTAGGCCAGAGGGATCACCAAAGAAGCCAACCTAAGAACAACATAAAACATCACTACTCTTCTGGTTTGGTCTAAATGCTCTAGGTAGCCATCACTTTATCCCGTGTACACCACATTCCATTACTGTCCAACCTAATAAAGACTTCTGTCACAGCAATAGCTTTTCATCTTCAGAGCTCTTTTCTCCTCTCCTGATAAGGTTGCCAACTCTACTCTCTGTAAATGAGCTCATGTGAACACTTTATTTTCAGCTCATGGAAACAAAAAGGGCCACTGCTCAGCTTCAGAGCTTGAGGGGGCGGTTTTCTATCTTCAAAGCATGACCAGGGCATTTGAAAGGGATTAAAATTAAACTGGTAAGCTTAGCTTAAAATAAGAAACTTGAAGCAGGACTATTCCACTCACAAACCCTGCTTTTTCTTTAAAAGTCTCAGATGTCCCTTAGAAATGGTCATTTTAACTTCTTTTTTTCTTTTTCTTCTTAAATTTGTGTACTCTTTGGCGACTACTTAGACAACAGTGCTAGCCAGTAAGCCATGTTACTATCAATAGCCACACACACATAGCTGAGCATCTCACTTACAGGACAGATGGTTATCCCATCCCAGTGCACTCAGCTCAAAACCATGTGAACTGCACTTTCAGCTTCCTTCTTCAAACAGCAAGTAAATTAATTTTTTTTTGCAATCAATGGCATATGTTTGCATCTGTGCACAGAATGACTTAGGCCAAACCACAATTGACATGCTTCCTTCAGTAACAGCCTAAGTGTTGTGTGAATGTCCAACTCCTACCACTATTTACTACACAATGAGATATGAAAGCAAAGTAAACTTTTTACAAGGCCTCTCCTGCTCTTGTATTTTATACCTGCGTCAAGAACAGTGTGGCCAGAAGGAGCAGGGAGGTCATTCTGCCCCTGTACACTGCACTGGTTAGGCCACACCTCGAGTACTGTGTCCAGTTCTGGGCCCCTCAGTTTAAGAAGGATGTTGACTTGCTAGAATGAGTCCAAAGAAGGGCAACGAAGTTGGTGAGGGGTTTGGAACACAAGCCCTATGAGGAAAGACTGAGGGAGCTGGGGTTGCTTAGCCTGGAGAGAAGGAGACTCAGGGGTGACCTTATCACTCTCTACAACTACCTGAAGGGAGGTTGTAGACAGATGGATGATGGCCTCTTCTCCCAGACAGCCAGTACCAGAACAAGAGGACATGGTCTCAGGCTGCGCCAGGGGAGGTTTAGGTTGGATGCGAGGAAGAAGTTCTATACAGAGAGAGTGATTGCCCATTGGAGTGGGCTGCCGGGGGAGGTGGTGGAGTCGCTGTCATTGGTGGTTTTCAGGAGGAGACTTGATGGGGTGCTTGGTGCCGTGGGTTAGCTGTTTAGGTGGTTTGGATTGGTTGATGGGTTGGACACGATGATCTTGAAGGTCTCTTCCAACCTGGTTTATTCTATTCTATTCTATTCTATTCTATTCTATTCTATTCTATTCTCTAGTGGCTACAAAAATTTGTTTCTAAAAGCTTACATAAAACATGCCCTTATGAACAAAGCAAATTAACTATCCACCTCTTAAAATACTTTCCTTCTGTCTTAGCTATAGCTGGCTGGATCAAGACAAAAGTAGTGGCTCAGGACACCAGTATTCATACCACTTAACAGCTGGTTCAAAATTCACTCAAAAATTGTTTGCTGGCCTCACATTACTAATCTGTCAACATCAGGAATGTACCAAAGAAGTAGAACAACTTGTTCACCTCAAGAGCAGGGCCTAATTGGTAGAGATGTCTGCAATGAAAACTATACAGAAGCATGGGCACAACGGCTTAAAAATAGGTGGGAGTGCAAAGTGGTCCTTAGATTTGGAGGTTTCCTTCAAGGTGCTCTTTACATGGTGTCGTTCTTAAAGACACCGGAAATCTACTCTTAGTGGCTTATTACCACTGCTACAACTATTTCTAGATTCATCATATTCAGAGTACTGCTGTTCACTGCTGTTTATTGTAAGGTTTTGGGCAGTGCCAGATACCAAGTTCCTCATTGTTAATGAGTTTTAATGGCACAGCAGATGGAAGCCAAACAGCGTTTCCCAACCATGAAGACTTCTAATGTGAATAATAATGTAAAGGAGTGTTGACTTTTTTAACACTGTCATAAGACAAACACTGAAAGTTACCCAGAAACTGTAAAGGACCACTGGAAAGCAGAATCTCTATGTCAAAACTACAGAAAGTTTCTATTTATTTTTAAATAAGAAATGCAATGCAGCCTTCCCTCTAAGAAACTTCCTGGGGAAAGAAAAGAAAAAACTACAATATCCAAAGATACCACAAAACACTACATGAGAATATGAAGCTATATCTCATACAGCTGGCCTTTGGCCCCTTGATCCAGCTTGTCCAGGTCTCTCTGTAGAATCTTCCTACCCTCAAACAGATCCACACACCTGTCCAGCTTAGTGTCATCTGCAGACTTACTAATGGTGCACTTGTTCCCCTCATCCAGATCACTGATATTAAAGAGAAATGGCCCCAATACTAAGCCCTGGGGAACACCACTAGTGACCAGCTGCCAGCTGGATTTAACTCCATTCACCACCACTCTTTCAGCCTGGCCATCCAGCTGTTTTTTAACCCAGTGAAGTGTCCCCCCATTCAAGCCATGAGCAGTTTCTCCAGGAGGATGCTGTGGCAGACAGTGTCAAAGGCTTTACTAAAGCCCAGGTAAACAACACCCGCAGCCTTTCCCTCACCCACTAAGCAGATCATATTGTTTGTAGGAGTTCAGGTTTGTCAAGCAGAATCTGCCATTCCTGAATCCCTGCTGATGGGGCCTGATCACTTGGTTGCCCTACACATGCTGCATAATGGCACTTCCTGTAGATGGGCATTGCATTTTGCCAATCTCCAGTCAAGTGGACCTCCCCAGTTAGCCAGGACTGATGGTAAATGATGGAAAGCGTCCTGATGAGCACTTCTGCCATCTCTCTCAGGACCTTTGAGTGTAAACCATCTGGCCCCATGGACCTTTGTATTGTCTAAGTGGTGCAGCAGGGCACTAACCATCTCCTCTTTGATTACAGAGCTTAAGTTCTACTCCCCATCCCTAACTTCCAGCTCAGGGCCCTGGGTATCCTGTGAAGAACTAGTGTCCTACTACTAAAGACTGAGGCAAAGAAGCCTTTTCCTCATCCTTGACCACTATGTTCCCGCTTGCATCCAACAAAGGACAGAGAATCCCCTTAGTCCTCCTTTTGTTGCTAAGATATTTGTAAAACCATTTCTGGGTATCTTTAGCAGGTGAAGCCAGATTAATTTCTGGTTTGGCTTTGGCCCTTCTAATTTTCTCCCGGCACAGCCTCACAACAACTTTGCAGTCCACCTGAGTGGCCTGCCCCTTGTAGTCTCCATAAACTCTTTTCTTTTTTTTTTACCTTGAATTGCAATCAAATCTCCTTGTCCTGCCAGACCAGTCTTCTTCCTCACCAACAAGTCTTTCGGCACATGGAGACAGACTGTTCCTGCAACTTTAAGACATCCTTCTTGAAAAATGTCTAACCTTCCTGGACCCTTTGGCCCATCAGGACTGCCTCCCAAGGGGCTCTCATCAACCAGTCTCCAAAACAGGCCAAAGTCTGCCCACTGAAAGTCCGAGGTGGCAGCTCTCCTGACCCCGCTTCTTTACCTCCCCAACAACTGAGAACGCTTACTATTTCATGATTGCTGTACCAAAGAAAACCAGTCATCACCATCACTGGAGGTTTTTAGGAGAAGACTTGACGGGGTACTTGGTGCTGTGGGTTAGTTGCTTGGGCGGAGTTGGATTGGTTGATGGGTTGGACGCGATGATCTTGAAGGTCTCTTCCAACCTGGTTTATTCTATGTATTCTATGTATTCTATGTATCATTATAACCAGCAAAATTAAAAGTCAGGCTGAAACAGCAAAAAATTTTAAAACCTAATTCAAAATTTGAGTGCTTTTAAGAAGTTCTGCAAATTTGTCCTATGAGACCAGCCTCTGCAAATCAAAATACACTGCATACTGAAAACAACAGCATTAAATCCAAAGCTGTCTATGTAGGACAGATCTGAAAACAAGCTCATGGCACAGAATTGGCCTGATCCTACTTCTGCTATTTATGGCAGTTTTAAAAGCCTATTAATTTCAGAGGCACAGGACTATGTTACTGAAATTTAGAAGGCCCCCTTCATACTTTCACAACATATACATAATACTACCATAAGCATATTACTCTTAATAATAAATAATCATATTAAGAACTAGGGCCTCTGGCCTCCCAGGCCAAGTCATTATCTGTTCCTATTAGCATGTAGGGTCTATAACGCAGGCTGGATACAAAACCCATTTGTAGTAACTAATTGCAATTGACTAATTGATGACAAGTGACTGACCTGAATCATGTGGAAGGACTTCGGGACCTTCTCTTATTGCAGAGGAGGGAAACTTTTGCCCCTCCTAGAAGAGGTACCTGTTTCATGTAGCTCAAAACGAGTTAGCATGGGCAAAGAATATTTATACCACACAGCTGCCATTTTGGATTAATATGCTATACTCTATGAATCTGAGGATGTTACATCACTGTGATTCATTACATCATGATGATGATTTACATTTAGAAGCCTGTAGTGATCATGTCTTTAGTTAGTATTGCTAGCTAGCATGGAGGATGTACAAACTCAAGCTCCCTGTCTGCCAGGGTGCAGATTTGGATGCTGCTGTTTGTCCCTTTTTAAAGGGAAAGGAAAACTGAATTCATGTGCTCCCTGATACTTAAATTTTTAAAAGAAAAATATTTCATGCTCAACCCTATTTAGATTATGTCTCCCTTCTTTTATCATGGAAAAGTCCATCAGAAAAGGAAAGCAACTACAGTCCAGAATAATTTCCATTTCCATATGACTTTCTGCTCTACCACAGAAACTTTTCTACCCTTCTCCATATGAGAAATCTTGTTTTTAATGTGACATGCACTCCTGTTTCCCTCTGCAGCTAAAGGTAGTTGAGAGTAATATCTTATTAGAAAGTACAATTAAGAAACACCTATCAGGAAACAACTTGTTGGGTAAGACACCTACAATTTCTACCATTCATTGATGGTAATGGACTTTGAAATGGTCCATAACAAGCACATGAACATTAAAGAAAACCGAAACACAGCTGTAATGCTCCATCTAAAATTTTGTCTGAAGACCACTAAATGCTTATTGTTATGGTAACTCTTGACCAGAGACTGGAACACTTGAAGAGAAAAAAAAAAATTCATATCAGAACAGAGGAAGCAGCTCTGTCTTCTGTGAATTTAAAGAAAAAAAAAAATTAAAAAATCATAGCTTTAAATAGAAGATTAGCAGGAAGTAGATGGCATTAGGAAACAATGCCTAACAGATTTTGTAGTTAAACTGTAATAAACTTGAATGGTAAATCTATGATATTGCCTGTCCAGTCCAATCCCTGCTTCTTTGGTTTGTGTTTATAAGAGATTTTGCTGGCTATCTTGATCACTTTGTATCATGTGGTAAACTCCAGGGAATTAGGAAATAGAACCCTCTCAAGGCCAGTAGCTGAATTTGGGTCAGACTGAAGAGCACGGTTTAGTCGCCTGCACACTGTGTGTGCTGAAGCTTTCTACCTGGATGGCTATTCCTAAATTACTAAGAGTAATGTTTCACTGCATCAAAAATCAAGTAAGCATTGCTTGGAATGGCAAATATTGAGCTTTGGGAGAAACATAAGTGTTTGTAAAAATATGAGAGCATTGTTAAAAATCACTCCTTATTCTTTCTCATATATATTTTAATAAGAGTATTTACTCTATGACTCATACTTTAATAATGATAGCTCTGAAATATCCCTTCCTTTTAAAAATTACTGCACTTAGTTAGAAAAAAAAACCCTCTGTGTTTTTTATCCCTCAACTGCTATAGTTCTCAAAGTCTTCCATATTTTCAGCTATTATCCCTTTCTTGCAAAGAGCCCACTTAATAATGTTCACTCTAACAACCTCATTTATTTTCCAGAAAATTAACTCAGTTTCAACCCTGATTAATGATTTCATCTAAATGAATCAAATTAAAAATTGAAAATTATATTTCAAAAGCCAAAGAAAAAAAAATTGACCGTTTCCAGCTAACAAATGATCCTTTCAAACATTAAAAGATGACCATGAAGAGTGCGTGATAGTAATGAAATCTAACTGGGGCCTATTGCTTATCTGAAGCTCATGAAAGGGGAGAAAAGGGGGGGAAAAAAAAAACCTTTCTGCATTGTTAACACTGAAGTCTCTTGGGATGCCAAACGGACTTCCACTTAGTCTTTGCCTGTAATCAGCACACCAAAATAATATGAGAATTTCCATGTTAATTAAACTGGTAGGGTTGGAGATGCACCAATACTGAAGAGGGATTACGAAAGCACACAGTACCAATAACCACATCTGTTAACAAATCCTAATCTATGAAAGAGCAATTTAACCTTCCCAAAACTGCTAATACTGTCACCTAGGGAAGAGAGAGATCTTGGGCTTAAAAAAAAAGAGTCAGCTATGTTAACTGAAGCAAAACTGGCTATTTGGATCACATACACTGTCTTGTAAGAGAGGAGAGGTCAAATCCATTACACCCTTAATTTGCTTACAAAGGAAAAACAAATTTTATTTTTCCTTCCTTTTTGTACTCCTACAATTAACTTTTTTCTCATAAAAATGTATTTTAAAAGCAGTGATTATTCTCCACATTTTCCAGGTTATGGTGCTTATCAACTTGTAAAAAGTAGCCATCACTTATATTGATAAATTAATAACTTTGCATTTTAATTACACATTTACTGAAGCTACAAGAAATGTTCATTGAAAAACTGTAAGATGTGACATTCATCTTGGAATTGAGTCAAAGCACCAAGACTGATACATTTCTACTTTGCCATGCAAGGAAGATGCTACAAAAGATTCTTCTTACCAATCTGATTTTACTGAAAGTTCAAGGCTTGCATCAAGATTGTTTCACAGCCATCTTTGTAAACGTATGGTGTAACTGTAGTGAAGTGAGTGTTAGAGCACTATCTATTTTTGTGGATCAAGCCTCAGTTTGCATCTACATGACACAGATACTTCTTATTTTTCTGCTCCTCAGGAAACACTGTCCCATTCCATTGCTTTGATCCAGAGACAACTCCAATAGCAAGGCCACACACATAAATGTTTCTGAAAATTTAGGAGTTACCTGACGAGAGGAAGCGGACTGCAGTCCTGATAGGTATCTCACATGCTTTCCAAACAAACATGATACACATTTGTAACCAGCTTGTAACACACCAGATAATGAAATCCTGGCAGAGCTGATGCTGGCATTTCAAGCTATGCCAGTCTAGGTGCTGGTTTGGTAATGTGGACAGGATCCAAAAGGGCTGGGCAAGAACTGCAACATTTAATTTCCATTATGTGAACCACTGTTGAATCTAGGTGTCCTCTTAAAAGACTACACTGAATTAAAGTGGAGTGCAACTAGCCCTTCCTAATACAAAGACCTACATTAAAGGAATGCTGGACAGTTCAGCTGAAAACAAGAACAGTAGTTACAAAATCAAGTAATTACAGTGATGAAACTATACTGAAATATTTCTCCTACAAACTCTAGAATTATTGTAGGTACTCTCTTTTGAACACACCACCAAAACTATGATGGAAAGTATATTTCTATTTTAGTAAACTTCACTGAGAAGTTGGAAATTATCACAGTTTTGTTTAAAACACTGCTCTAATCAACTTTGGCTTTGCTGGATTAAAGTATTTAATGTCAGGTCACTCTCAGTTCAGAATGCTTTTTAACCTCACCAAATTCTAACCATTTGCCTTTCATTACTTCTCAAGAAATGAATATAAATCATGGCTTTCCCCTTTCTCTGGTAATTTCAAACTTTGATTACAGTAGATGCAATCTTTCCTTGGTCCCCCCAGATCTCACTAGTATGGAGATCCCTGTTGATGATTATCAGTGTGCACCAGAAGCTGTATCCACAAAATGATCAGGGTTTTATAAAGGCATGACAACACCTTGAATTTTAATTACTGGGAGCAATTCTATATTCCAGTATGTATGCATATATTGGGTTTTGCAGCCTAGTCACCACTTTTGACTTTGCTTGTATTATCAACTGGTAGTTCCTTCCTATTTGCAGTTTTCTTACCTGCCATCTCCTTTAGCTGCTTTCTTCTTCTTATGTCTACCTTTGGCTGCATAAAGCTTCACTCTTACATTAGGTGCACTTTTAGCGCTATGAGCAGATATGCAAGCCTGCCATGTTAGCCATACCTTGATGCTCACAAAATCAGAAACAATAAAGCCCAGCACTGAGATCCTCCAAACACGAAAGAACACTTGCTTTGCAAATAATACATGCTACAAAACAAAAAATCTTGCTATAATTGCAAGCATTTTCTCTAAAAGCAAGAGGGGAAAGAGATTCAATACCACATACACCTTTAGTTTTAAAAGTCTCTTCAAAATGGCTTTTGACATTTTTGTTTCTTATCAGAAATTAGTCTTTCATATCCCTGCTGTCCTCTAGGATATGCATTACTGTGACTGCCTCTCTACAATGGATGACTACATGGTTATTTGTTTAGAACCCCATCAGTTGATATTCTTGAATCACACAGACCAATTCGAGAGTGTCTTTTAATTGCATTCAGTTGAACACAAAAATGATTTAAGCTTATGCAGAAGGTTAAAAACAGCCTTAAGGCCTGATAATTTTTTCAAAAAACTCAGTTACCTAGAGAACCATGATATATACATCTATTGCCAGGAAATCCGTAACAATGCAGTCAAAGAGGCAAAATACTGAATGCTTCATCAGGCCTGGATTTCACACAGCAAGAACACAGCAGTACCTTTCTTCAAATCCTGCATCTACATAAGTACTGCAATGCCTTGGTTCAAAAGGCAGAAGTGAATCTTATGATTTTCTTCATTTGTTTTGGTTTTTGCATTTACTAGGAATCTTGCTGAAGGGTTTTGGGTTATCTTTAGGGTACTCGCCTTAGGAATTTTATTTGTGTAGCATCAATAAAGTGAACTTTATACAGCTACCACTCATCGATGGTAGCAGAATACATTTTACTTAAAACTGAAGGCTCAGCCAAAGCAAACTCATGTTTCAAGAAAACCAGCTGTAGTTCAACTCCTATTAACAACAGAAGAAGCTTTAGGAAATAAATGGTACATGTTTGAGAAGCTATGAACTTTCTACCGCAAAGTTACTTAACAATTACAGCCTCTTGGAAACCTAACAAACCAGGAGAAAAAGCACTATAAAATCAATTAATTAAAAGTATCAAATATATTAACTATAGTATAAAATAGGCATATTTAGAGGAGACAGAAACTATGGGAAACTATCTTCCATGACATTTCAGCATCATAATTGCTGAATTTTAAATATAATATAGCTTACAAGTAAAAAAAGAAACAATATGTTCGATAATACATGATATACATAGACATTCTCTACTATATATACACCTGTTGTCTGTATAGATACTTGGTGTATTAATGACATATCTTCACTATTAATGATATACATTGTCACTATTAATATATACCTATATACTACAGGAAAGAAAGCATATGACTTTATATTCTGAACAATATATTTACATTGAAAGCCATATTAAATTGGTCAAGTGTTGGCCAACATTGAACTGATTTCTCTGGGGAAAGCAAGAGGCACATGTTTTGACAACAGACACTAATACCTCCATAACCCCAGCTCTTGGTGGTAAAGCAAAAAAAAAAAAACAGAATTGGTTTTTTTTTTGGGTACATTTTTAGTAAGCCTTATTCTTGACAACAGCAAAAACTTAATTAAAGAAAAAAAAAAGAAAAGAAAAGAAAAGAAAAGAAAATACAAACAACCCAACTTTAATAGTATATTTGGGCAGAGAAAATTTTACCCTAAACACCTTAAGTTTGCCAAAATTTTATGATTAAAAAGACATTATTAAATTGAGAAACATAAAGGACCCTGAAAGCTGGTCACTACCAATCTCATATTTATGCATGGTGCTTATTATTTTCATTCATACTTAAGAGCTCTATGTAAAGCTCACAAAAGAATGTCTTGGTTTCTGTCTATTAAAACATTGGAAAAGTCCAACCCCCTCAAATTATTATGGCCAGATTCACATTTCCTCTAGAGCAGCTTCCCTTCTGTGATGACATCACTGAAATGCCTTTAATTCAAAAGGAACAAAATGGTGAAAGAATAAACAAGAGTCCCTCTTTCATCCTTCAGAGATGAAAGCAGGAAGGCATTCTTAAAGCTCTAGGAAGTGCTCAGGTTATTGCTATCTATGTAATACGTTTAAGGTTGATTTTGGTTTACTTGGTTTTCTTTACTGTTTCCAAATAGAGGTCTTAAGTTAGGAATAAGAGCTATAAAGCACCTGAAACTAAATTCACATCAGTAGAATAAAACAAATCAGGGAGTAGTAATAAATGTCAGAGCTGCAGCAGCAAAGGCGAGTCACTGTTTTTTCTCATACTTAAAGTGAAATACCTAGCTGTTATCTTTGTGCCTGCAGAGCCTCCCTATTGTAGATTCAATAATACAAGAGGCTTCTTATCAGCAGCCTGGGTGACTGATTGGAGCTGTGATATGTTTAGACAATGCACTGTATTTAACTGAATTTACAGATGCCCCAACTCAGACCGGAGTAGTAAACGCCAGAGACTAATAGGAAATTAAACATGTACAATGGACTAACTCCATTTGCTCTCACACACTGTAATGTGTTTAGTTAACTTACTCATAGTCACACTTTATCTTTTTCTCCATGGATTCTCTAGGATATGTTTCAAATTGGTCAAAGATTAAATCTTCCTTTCAATTTTTTCACTATTTTATTGCTGCTTTCCCTTATTATTTGCCACTCTTTCTCCTGTGTAGATAAGCTAAACAAGATGACCCCAGGTATACTCTGCCAACCCAATTATCAGATAGTAAGGAAGTAAAGCAAGACTCCATAACACTAATATTAATATAACATGAAAAAAATCAGCTATTTATCTGAAAGAAATGGTTTATTTAGCCCATTTGAAACTGAAATGTGAATTTTAATGTACCTGGTAAAAGTAATAAGGAGCAAGAGAGCATGGTGAACACATGCAGGTACCTAGTTTGTGTAGGACACTAAAGAACATGGTTTAAATTAACAGTTACATGGATTAAATTGCAGTTTCATTAATGAAAACACTATACTTTGGATAAACTATTTGGATAAGAAGAGGGTTTACATAACTCCTGAATCTTTTTTCCCATAACAGAGTAACTACTTTTCAGGTAAATTCCAGGGCTTTCCCTTCAATTAAAAAAAAGTCAAGCCCAAATTGTTCATTAATATATCAACCAGAGTTTGGCTCTGCTCCTCTTATTAAAGCTAAAAAATTTTTACTAAAAGGGAAAAAGAAGAAAACATTAGAAACAAAACACTTTCTTGCAGCCAGAAACATTTTCAGCCATTTTATTTATTACATTTTAGTTCTAAAATAAAAAAATTCAGTTAAAGTTTATATTAAAAAATCTAAGGTCTGAGAGAGAAAAACAGGACATATAGAAGGTTTCCAAACACATACACAAGGAGACAGAAACAGCACCTGCAGCCTTTTTTCCAAGCTACTACCTGACCTCAATACTTTTTGAGCCAAATCCTGCAGTCAAGTAGCCTGGCAGATTTAGACTGCTTGCAGAAGGAGGAACCAGATTTAAGACTAGGCAGGTAAATGAGTGGAATATGCCTTAACGACTTTCCAGAGAACTAAAGAACATTTGGAAAAAATATTCACCTGCTCTCCAAATATTATCTACATAAGGACATTAATTACTTGAATGCTCGTCTTCAAAGACTCAGTTACAAGGTCTCTGATGGAAACACCGTATTTCAATGACAGATTTTCAACCTGATCAAAAAAAAGAAATCCCACATTCCTAATTTACAAAGCACCGCTACAAAAATGTGTTTCTAGGCTCTGAGGTTTTTTAAATCAGACAGTATTTTAAAAAGACAGTAGAAATTACTTAGCTTTACTTTGTTTTTGCTTGTCCTATTGAGATCTTTATCTATTTCCATTCCTTCATGTATAGCCATTATCCACATGGAAATTAATTAGCAAAATGGTAGTTTTCTAACAGCTTTCCCCTGGTACCATATTTGACACTGTAGCAATCTGCCTTTTAAAAAAATGAATTCTTGTAGAGTATTTCTACCAAAAATTAGCTACTTGAATTCTTGGGTAACATCTCAGCAAATAAAGACTAATAAAACAATCATTTATTCAGCAAAGAGGGCCCCATAGAAAACTAGTGGGCAGTACTACAAATGTTACTTTTCCTAATCATGCCTGAAAGGTATTTGCAGTACAAGACATGAATAAATCTTTGACCAATCTTTAATTAGTATCGCTGATGAAATATTTACTCTTTTAATATGAATCTAGAAACCCAGTGAAGCTGTGCTTGCATCTTTTATCAATTTAAATAATATCTTGCTTTATTGCTTTTGTCTTAAGAACAGACAGGCTGAAAAATTATTTGAACCCATAATAAATTTCTGGCTGCCATGGTCTATATAGTTATGGTAAATATTTAATACTGCCATTTAGATCATGGAGACCTCCTGAACATGCAATTCACAATATTCTGTGACAGGCGTAAAAATGTTAATAGTTACAAATAATTAAGAAAAGTAGTAGCAAAGAATTTAAGAGTTTCCCTAATTTTCCAGCTATACAACAACTCACCTTTTATACACAGAACTGAACTACTGGATCTGCTCTCTGCTCCAACCCACGCAAAGGCACAAAACAGGTTTCCCAATACTATATAACACGGTTCTAAAAGATGAAAAGCTACATCTGTTAAGTGTGCCACCAGCAGACAGCAGGTGGTTCAGTCTGTGTATGTGAATGTGTACATAAAGAATTCAGTATATAATGGTGCCACCAGAACTCATAGTGTAAACTCAACTATATCCACATTGAGGAGGACTATGTAAATGGCTATAAGCCATATAACTCAGGCTGTAAAGGAAATACCAAAAAAAGAAAAATAAAGACACAGGTTCTAACTATCAGAGTATCATGGACATACCTTTCTATTATTGCTTCTGCTTTTTGCTACTGAAGGGATGTTTGATGACTGCAGTTGAAAATGACATTGACATGGAAGAAGAGAGAGTATGAATGAATGCAGGAACATGCTCTAGCAAAAAAACCTACAAACATCACAACTGCAATGCAAATGAATGGACCAGTGAGACCCTATAAATAGCTAGCAATGCTCTTGAAGGGTATTCTCCCTACTCAGTTGTTACTGCACTTTCCACAAACCTGTCATATGTTGTATAGCATTTGGGTCTTTGCCCTCACTTTCATTACACTACTTAGTCTAAGTAGATACAAGGACTTTACCAGGAAGGAGTTACCTGTGTTTGTCGTATGCCCTGGAGTTTTAAGAGAGGACTGTATTGATAGCAGCGTGCTGTGGTTTATATTTGTACTTATCTGACTGCAGTGTAATGGAGTTCAGAATTCCAACAGAAAAGCTAATAAAAAAATACCCAAAATAGTAAGAGGAAAATGGAACGGATGTATGAAGGGGATACAAAAGTAGATTGACATCATCTTTCATGCAGCTGGAATTAGTAAGTCAGAGTTGTTGGAAATATCATCCAGGATGTTGTGGTCTAGTACTAAACAGCTCACCGTGTACCAAGTAGTTCAGTGACAGCACTGCCAGTTGCTGCAATGGAATTAGAAAATGTGCCTTTTGTTTATCAGTACTCAAAAATGAACAGCTAATTCGTCACCTCAGTTATAAATTCAGTGGAGCAATGTCCCATATGCACAATGAGCATCACTACAAAGACTAAAATTTGGTGGAAATCTTTTCAATTTAGGGAAAATAAGCCACTTGCAAAAAAAAAATTATCTCTGATAAAAATTTAATAGGAGAATTAATTTGTCATCTTTTGCTAGTTCAAACTGCTTTTATTTAAATACATTTAAATAAACCTTCCTGGGACTGATGAGATGATAGTTCAGTATAAGGCTGCTATTTGTGTCATCATTATCTACACACGACTAAAGATAACTGTCACCATCGTTTACACTATGCAGGGCGCATGCGTCTGTGCACTTCATTATTCCACCTAAAAACCCTTATGGTTACAAACATTGCATAGCCATCCCCAGGTTTGGTCTGCAAAGCAAGAAGTCAGAAGATAGCAATCATTAGACTTGATGACAGCTCAAACCTTAATTTCTGTTTTCTCTCACATCAGACTTTACACAGTAAATGAAGCAAATAATGCTCAACTTTGCAAACTGTTATCTTTCTGCTGTATGTTATTACCAGCCTGTAACACATGCAACATTGCAGCTGCATTTTTGAAACTGAGAAAGATAAAACAATTTGCAGTACTTACAAATACAGAAGCCTCTCTCTTTCATGTGCTTATTAGCAAACTTTTAACACACAAATTTCAGAACACCATCACTGATTGCTCCCAGGGGACCCCTAAGGCCACCTTAGGTTGTAGCAAGAAACTCAGAGATGAGACAAGAGTCAGTTTGCAGGGCTAGGAATAGCCTGGCCCATTTGCCTTCCCTTAGTCCGATGCTGTGTGAGCTTATCATGCCCCAGGGATCTGAGTCAGTCCCGGTGGTCAATTTTGGGGGCAAGAAGAAGTTTTTCCTCTGCTATCTTTCCCCAGGAAAACATGTTTGTGTTTTTAGACCAAATCAATGCTCCCAAAGTGGTCAGGGCCCTGTTAGTCCACAAGCTGAATCTGTGTTGGAAGATAGCAGGCTGGTTCTCCCTCCCTCCCCACTCCAGGGCTACAGCAACTCCATAATTATTTATTATATTGTCAGCCTGACAAAATTTTCCTGAGGAGTGAAAACAAAAGAAGGACAAAGGCAATTTTTCACTATTTGTATTCCAGCATAGCCTGAATAGAATTTTACAAGGGAGAGCATAAACATTTCTTTACCCCAAGATAGAATCCTTTGCCAAATAATAAAATCCTGCTACAAATAATGGAGATGGAAAACCTTCGCAAATAAAACATTGCAAGATTGTTCAGTAAATAAAATATTTAGTCACTCAAAGAGGGGAGGGATTCTTACAAGCTGCAGTTTGTGTTCTCTGCTCTTGAGAAGTCAAGAAAAAACACTGCATTTGTTTTACCAGTTTTGGCATCTGACCACAAAAAAAGCCTTCTCTCAACAGGAAAGTCACAGTCCAGTCTCAGCACTAAAAGAAAGATATTCAAAGACCTAACTAGGCGGTTCCCATCTCCAATCCCAGTCAGAAAATTCACATGGCAGAGAATATTTACTTTTGGGTAAATATTTTTTTGGATTTGTATGAATTTTGGGGAGAGTTTGTGAGATTTTTATTTTCATACTGGCAATCAGGAGTTTGAACTGGAAGTAAGGTCCTTAAAGCTGTCATAAGAAAGGGAGAGAAGACAGCACATTTAAAGCTTTATAGGGTCAGCCAATATTTTTCACAGTTGAAGGGGTAGCCTTCCACTGCTGTGCTTCTTCAGATTTCAAGCAGTGGAAGATCCAGCTTGGACTGACAAGAAGACTAAAGGAGATGTTACTCATCACAAATGGATAATGTCAAAATTATGAATGACATCCTTTATGAGAGCGGCCATGTGCAAGCCTGAGAAAGCAGAAATCTGAAAACCAAAGCCAAAAAGAGTTGGGAGAAGGGGAGGAGAAGGATAAGCACAATTTAGAAATAAGCATTTTTTGCTCACTAGCTACTCTGTAAGAAAATATAATGATGAGAAAGATTTTGTCCAAATGTTACCATTTTACTTGCAGTTGTATTCACGCTGATTATTTCTGTGGAAGGGTGTAAGATTTCATTTAGTACAATCAAAAGGAGGGTACAAACAATATTTTAGCCTAAAATGAAACTTCCAGCACTACCAGGAAAGAGTACAATTTTCCACCAGAGAAGGGAGATTTTACCTTTTTCTTTGTCAAAGAAGATCCTACCTTTTATCATTGACATGCAATAATATAACTAAATAACATCTCCAGCATACAGCTGACAGTTTTCACAGAATTACCCAGTGTTCTCACCAAGTAATTTTTCTTATATTCACCCTTGCAAAACAAAAGTGATTTAGGGTTCTTTAGAGTTTTAAAGATGTTTAAGTTATTTAGAGGTAGAGGCCAGCTTTTCAAACTTGAATAATTAATAACATTATGAATCAATATCCTCCCCTCTGACCAGTTTTTCTAAAAAACCTTATGCTATTTCATCTCAATTTACAAAAAGGGCAACTCCTTTCTTTACTACCCGAGTGAAATATCACTTACAAGCTTTTCAAGCCCGTGTTGTCTATGTTGCAGTAAATGTGAAAGCTGCCTCCCTGATTCTGCACCATGCTTTACAAAAATCCACACCGTTTGCAGATCAAAGGGAGACGATTTATGCTTTCATCCCAGCTGACGGACGATTAAATTAAAACAGATCAGCAGTACAGTGCATGGGCAGGTGGCTTTAGCTGCCACTGTCGGCCTCAGAGCGATTAAATTGCGGTGGAGATGGAGGGCCTTCCGCTCTCATTCCCGCACTTACAGATCAAACGGTGACAAATGAGATGTTACTGCTCTTGTAAAGCAAGGCTACAATCTGTCAAAATCCAACATAATTTGTGACCCTACGTGACATCCTCTTTCTCTTTTTTTTGACATTTGAATACAGTGATTGTACTAGAGTCAAGTCCATTTAAGTGAATATAGTCAATTCTATCTAAAGGAATATAGCCTGCTAGCTCCAACATGGTAGCTGAATATATATCTGGTTAGTACTCCAGCGACCCTTTGTGTTAAGTGCATACCATTAACAATGAATTCTGATTTTTCAAAGTTATATAATTTGATATCTTGACAGCTCAGACACTTAAAGCACCACTATTTGTTTTAAATGGCTTTATTTTATTGTTTAAATGTCAGTATCAAAATAAAGTAATGCATACAGTCTTGTCAGTTCCAGTGCTGTGGGAAGTGTTCCTGAGAGGAAAAAAGGCCTTGAGAGAGTTTGTTCTAAAAATGGACTAAGAAGTCAATTATGCCTTTTTGCTGTATCCTCAAATGACTTGCAAAATTTTATTTACGCTGAATCTTTTGTTTAATGGGTGAGCTTATCAAGAAACTGAAAAAGGAAGCACAAAGGGATTTCAGCATTCTTACTTTCTAAAGAAACTGTCATGCTAATGAATAAAACCTTCAAGTAAACAAAGAAAATAGTAACTGCATGTCTATTCATTTTTAAGCAGTTGTACAAATAGCCAGGAATTGGCATAGTATCACTTCAAAGATCAAAAGTGTGAACCCTGCCCCAAACTGCAAATTAATGTAGTCAGTGAAAATCTGATCTGGAGAATACTTGCAAGAATGGACTAAATCCATATATTCTCCTTTTTCTTTTAAGGAATAAATATAATTTACAACACAGCAATGTTGTTAGATTTTGACCATATCTATTTCCGGTAACTCTGGGGTTAACAAGTTCTTCTTCACCACAGCCAAGAATTTACAGCATTTATCGTTCTCTTAACGTTTTAAGGTGGGCAGTTTAGCTATCTACCACAAAGCAGTCAAAGATCTGATCTAGGGGCTCTTTATATTTTCTGTTGACCATTGATCTTTGGGCTGGATAACTATATCCTCCAGGGAGCTAAGTTAGAAACAGCATTATTTACAAAGAACGAAGATGCATACAAAACTTCTCAACTGAAAATCTTAGGGGAAAAACAGATATGGTACACTGCAAAGTATTTATACTTTATACATACACAGCACACTCCACAAAAATTGTCCAATCAGTATGTCACACAAAACTTCTTTCATCACATTTGCATATGTTCCCTGTTTAGCATATAGTTCTTAAACTGGAAGCGGTGGTGGATTTGCTAATAAATATAGCCAGCAGCCAAGGTGCATGCCATGAAGCTACTGTAGATAATCTGCCATGTGCAGAAAAAGCCAGCTAGTGGCTGGCCCCATATTTGGCAAATTATATACACTAATCCTTCCTTATCATGATGACCCTCGTAGCCTGTCTAGGCTTCAAGGCCTGTCAACACCCTATTGTTACTGATTTATAAAAAGGAAGACTCAGCCCATGTGCCACACTCTATCCTTCTAACCTTGCCTATTAAAGGCAGGGTCTCTGCAGCTGTCTGACGTGGAGCAGGGGGAGCGGTCATGTCTATAGTTTATGTAGGCAGCAAAACAGCACTTCACCCTCAACAGAGTGCTGCAAGGCCCCAGGGTCATCAGGTTTGTTATGGCAGGAGTGCATCAGAAGCCTCTGCAACAGCTTATGCCCACACAGCAGCACTGGGCAGTGGCACACTCTGTGGGTAAGGAAGTGTGCGTGCTATAGCATGCCAGCAGGGATACATAGAAAAACACCTGTAAAATTGTGGGCTCAGAAATAAAGCCACACTGCCACAAAGCCAGAGCAGTGTTTCTGCTTGCTAGATAACTTTTCTTGCTAGAGAACTGTTCAGGGGAACTACTTCAAATACACTAATGGGGTTAATAACTACATTACCCAGATGAACAAGGTACATGCTGAAGGTACTTGGGAGCAGAATCGCAGAATGGTAGAGGTTGGAAGGGACCTGCAGAGACCACCAAGTCCAACCCCCCTGCCAAAAGCAAGATCACTTAGGGTAGTCTGCGCAGGAATCCAACCAGGTGGGTTTTAAAAGTCTCCAGAGAAGGAGATTCCACAACCACTCTGGGCAGCTTTTCCAGTGCTACCCTCACTGTAAAGAAGTTTGAAAGAAACTGCAGAATCACTGAGACAGGGATTGTCATACAGTGAATTCAGCCCGCAAGGCTTCAAAGAAGCAGCAACAAATGTTTCACTACTATTTGTACATATGAGTGTATTAGAAATTGTCTGTTGATTTGTAGCAAGATATCCTATTGCAAAGACAACCACAGCACAGCATTGCCAAGTGGCCCATGTTTGGAGGAGGTGACTGGCTTTTTATGAGTTCTATCTGGCTCCGTTTTTTGTAAAGGCTTTTCTAGTTTTATAGGCTGTCACAAACCACAGAGCTGATCTCATTCCACTCTTCTTCCTTCCCTCATCTCTCTGCTTCTGATGTAGATTCTGTACCAGTCACAAGGGATGTAGGGTAAGCTTTCACCTTTGACTGCAAGCATCACAGGGTGGGGGGAGAGAAAAGTGGCAGAAACATTATTAACTTTAAAATATTTCCTGTTCCTCCAAGATGAGAATAAATTATCCCCACATCACTATGAGAGACGGAGATAAACTGTTCTCCACCCTTTAGGAACCCTCTGCTACCCCAGGGTTTTCCTTCCAGCTCCCAAAATAAAACTCTACATTAATTCCCATGAATAATGTTTTTTAATAATTTAGAATATGGTCAGTTTGTTGGGGTTGGGTTATTGTTCCTTATCGTATTTTTCAAATTCTGCACCCAACACATATCTATTGTTTCATTAATGAGGCCAGCTAAGAGTCTCATATTTCTATTCAGCTTCCTGGGCAACAAAATGGAAGCATGTGCATGGGTAATGTAACACAACGAGGAGTAGAGCGCAGTGCCTTTGATTTATAAATAGGTATCACTATTTATAATGCACAAACAAAATGTTTCATGATTTGTAACACGAAGCCCAGGCAGTTACATTGTTTTAAAAAACTACTATCCAAATGCCTACTGTCTACAGAAATAGAAACACTTATTTACGCAGGCATCATGAGGGCATGGACTGGTATTATGTGAACTCCTGCCAATTAAATGAGGTACTTGCTAATTGCTGTCTCGTATCTTCAAGGACCAAAGGGGTACAACAGTGCCACGTGAGGCATCATGGTATCATGTAGCAGCACTGAACCCAATCCAGGTTAGATTTAATGTTCAGAAATGAACACATATTACCCATGTCCAGCAACAACATTTTGATTACAGGAATGCTAAGCTCCTGGTCTTAACCACAGCCAGCACTTGTTGCTACTGAAAGATTAATGTTATCTCTGTATTTAAGTAACCCTCATATATGGCCAAAATTAGACTGCAAAAACTCCAATGGTCTTGGAACGAAACTGTTTTTAGCAACAGTCTACAAACATGCTGCTTGAGCAAATTATCTGGGTCCCAGCTGAACAATGCCTGTACTGCAAAGTCTAAGGAAGGCTGTCATAAGCAGTGGTGTCACTAGCACCTGGCACATCACCATAGAAATATTTCAGGAGGGGGAATAAAACAGTTTCTTAATTTCTACTGGGCAAGGTGAACCCTTATTATCAAAAGTGATGTGTATGAGTGAAAGGGGAAATTGAATTTAAGGAGATAATATCCAATTAGAACATGAGGGTTTGCTTTTTATGTGTTTTAAATGCAAACAATGCTATTTCTGTCATGAGCTGTGTAACTAGTACTTTCTATTTGTACTGAAACACCTCTATTCATCACTTATTTTGGCAAGTATACTGCTAGCTTACTGCTTGTTCCTTCTAGCTGTGGGATGAATAAAGACATCTATTTAATTTCTAGTTATTATGTTGTTGAGGTAGCCTATGCTTTCTGATACTTAATAAAACAAAACAACCCCAAAAATTCCCAAATACCACAACTACATATGAAAATGCTACTACTAATACTTGAATAAAACTATGCATCAGTTAGAATTAATCCAAAGGAAAATGTCGGTAAATTTCCTTTCATTTACCAGGTCTGGCAACAGAGGTCTCAAGATTCTAGCAAGTGTTCAACTGATTATAGATCAGGCCTAATTTATAACTAAACTTTTACACAAAACCTATACTGCCTATTAACAGCAATGATAATTTACTATTGTGATTTTAATAGTAAAATTCACATTGCTATAACATTATGCAAAAATTAATGTAAATATTATATTGCACCACAAAGTAATCCAAGCAGTTATTGTTGCGCAATAGACAATGTCCATTAACATTTCATGGCCAAGTCAGGCTATTAAAATAATAATTGGGGGGAAAAAAGACAACCTATTACTGTTCACTTGCTATTTAACTCATCGTATAATGCATGCAGTGTAGTAAAACTGAGCTTGCATTTAATGTGGGACTGAAATTAAACATCATTGAAATCAAGCCTTGGGATGTTGTTTATCAGTATACATTGACAACAGAACAGATTAAGTAAGGATCCATGACTATGAAAAAATTTAATATCTAAGAAACACTCATTGAGATTTATTTCTGCAAAATAGTTTTCCAAGCACAGGCTCCTCAACCATGTTCCATAGGGTAGCTCATTTACCACACAGATTACTTTTTTAGTTCCTCAATTAAACTGCACATAGCTACGAATATGCAAATAAATATTTACCTGGAAATGCTGCTTTTGAACACTTTTCCTTTACCAGAGACTCCCTTTGAAAGCAAGTCAATTTTTTTTCCAAGACCTGCTTCCTCTACGGGGTCTATTAGTTTTGCAATTTAAAACTACTCTTCTCTGTCAAGATAATCCCAGGCAGGACTTTCAAGCACTGAACAGCTAATAAACCACATACAACCATACACAGAGACTCACAAAACAGTATTACAGAATTCAGTGTGTAATGGTATACTTTGACATTACATCTTTTCAAATTAGGCAGCTTCTATTTTGTTAGGACAGTCCCATCAGAACTTTTGGTGCTCTTTGGTTTTGCTTCTTTTTTTCTTTTCTTTTTTTTTTTCCCCTTTTCTTTCTTTTTTTTTTTAAAATTTTTCTTTTCTTTTCTTTTTCTTTTTTTTTTTGTTTTGTGTTTTTGTTTTGCTTTTTTTTCTTTTTTTTACTGCTAGTTAAAACTCTCCTTTCACAAAACTTTTAACTACTTGAAAAAAGTAAACCTCTCTTGAGACCCCAATACAAGTATTAAAGAAAAGTTACACTAAGTAATTGTAGGGAATCATCCCAAACAAATTCACAGCCTATATTCCTATAAATCAAAACTGCTTCTACATACAGCACCTTTTCTTTTCTTTTTTTTTTCTGGCACTGCTTCATTCATTCTTGATGTTCTGTGCCAAAAGGAACTCCTTCAAATTCCCTATCATGTCATCTTCAACAAAAGCTATTCTTTGAGCACATGTAAACAAAAGACACCAGACAACCTTTTCTGTACTCCAGTGTATACCTTGCCATTAGTTTATAACATGTTCCTCAGTATTGTAGAATCATATGGTAAAGGTTCCATGTCTTCTTTTACATACTATATCAAATGTGTACACTTGCAAAGAGCTGAATCCACTTTATATCATTGGTTCAGACTGAATTCATAACTTTGTTCTGCAAACTGAAAACAAGACACAAATTAATGTTATTTAAATTCATTTGATCTTTCCCAAGCCTATCTGTAACAAAGCCATCTGAAACCTACTTTATCACACCCATTTACAATGGGTAAAACTCCACAGTTCAGCAATAAACACTTCAAGCTAATAACATGAAAGTGACTCACTGGTTATTGCCCTGTTTGTTCTTTAGACAAAGAATTCTCACGTTTCTCTCATCTTCCCTCAATACAGACAAAATCTTTTTCTCCTGCCCTACACTGAGGAAAAACATAGAGAGATAAGAGAACTTTATGCCTTTTCCACACACTATCCCCTTCACAAAACCAGTGCTTTGCTTAGGGTCCAAGCCTGCTACAGCCAATAATAGTATCACAGTATCACAGTATCACAGTAACTAAGGTTGGAAGAGACCCCAAGGATCATCAAGTCCAACCTGTTCCAACAGACCTCACAACTAGACCATGGCACCAAGTGCCACGTCCAATCTCCCCTTGAACACCTCCAGGGACGGCGACTCCACCACCTCCCTGGGCAGCCCATTCCAATGACGAACGACTCGCCCGGTGAAGAACTTTTTCCTCACCTCGAGTCTAAACCTCCTCTGGCACAGCTTGAGACTGTGTCCCCTTGTTCTGGTGCTGGTTGCCTGGGAGAAGAGACCAACCCGCTCCTGTCTACAACCACCTTTCAGGTAGTTGTAGAGGGCAATGAGGTCACCTCTGATCCTTCTCTTCTCCAGGCTAAACAATCCCAGCTCCCTCAGCCTCTCCTCATAGGGCTTGTGCTCAAGGCCTCTCCCCAGCCTTGTTGCCCTTCTCTGGACATGTTCAAGTGTCTCAATGTCCTTCCTAAACTGAGGGGCCCAGAACTGGACACAGTACTCAAGGTGTGGCCTAACCAATGCAGAGTACAGGGGCACAATGACCTCCCTGCTCCTGCTGGCCACACTATTCCTAATACAGGCCAGGATGCCATTGGCCCTCTTGGCCACCTGGGCACACTGCTGGCTCATGTTTAGGCGGGTGTCAATCAGCACCCCCAGGTCCCTCTCTGTTTGGCAGCTCTCCAGCCACTCTGACCCCAGCCTGTAGCTCTGCATGGGGTTGCCGTGGCCAAAGTGCAGCACCCGGCACTTGGACTTATTAAATGCCAATCTTCATAATTCTCTTTGACCTGGCCCCAATGACACCTGGCAGAACTTTCCACTCATGGATCTCAGCTTTCTGTGTGCATTGAAACTGCCAGCAGAGAAAGGATAAAATTGAGATTAAAATTACTTTCCTTCAAATATGCTAAGCATAGACACCTTCTGTATTTCAGTAACATGAGACCAGTCTGTGGACATTAATGGCTTCTAAACAACAGTGTCCTAGCCTATGTGTCCTTGGGAAAAAAGAGGAGTAATAGTATGAAAAGAAGAGTTCAAGCTCACATACTAATTTCTGTAACACAAAGAATAAGGGAAAATGCCAGTTGAATAGAGACAGATTACTGATATACTATGTGACAACCAGCGTGCACCACAATGACAGGGATTTTTTCAGCATTTGGACAATTCTCCTGCACAATTCCTGGTTCATCTGGAGATTGTGTCCCAACATGACCTCTAAAGGTTCCAGTATCTGGTCAACATAGGGAACAAGAAACACTAATCTATGACTCTAGAACACAAAGTTTTGTGGACTGTAATCCATGGGCTCATGATGATAAAACGAGTTCAAACATACATAAGATGACCAGCTTTATAAAGGAAAAATGATGATTATCAGTCATTCTGACCAAAATAAATATTTCAGACAAAATTGATATTAATTCTATACATACTGGACAGATTTACATTAAATATGTATATAAATACTTGGCAGAGATAAAGACAAAATCATCTGCTGATGGACAAAATTAATACTTGTGTTGTAAGAGGAAAAGGAGAAGAGGAGAGAGAAAAGACATTGTGTAATGCAAAAAAGTTGGGCTATTCTTTTCCCAAAGTGTATGCATGACTACAAATGTTAACACCTGCTATTTTTGTAGCAACAGCAAATCCCAAAGTATTTCACAAATCAATCATATCTTGAAAAAAGAGAAGAAGGATAGGGAGAAATCCATCAGACAGCTCACAGTGATGTTATGCAGTAGTTTAAGACGGGAAGTAACGGGAATACTCTATACATCATCAAAATTAGAATTTCACAGACGAATCCGTTCCTGAGAAAGAAAAAGCTTCAGCTTGCACTGTCATAATACACCAAAACATTGGACAGGGAGTTAGAGATAAAGATAGGAAGCTTTTATTGGTTCTAAGTTCCTAATAATTAAAAAAAAAAAAAAAAAAAAAAAAAAACAAAGAAGAAGAAAGAAAAATTATTCTGTGGGAAGCCTATCTGTTGTAATTTGAAGAATGCAGCTTCAGATAGACAGAAATATACAGAAGATACTATGGAACTGGACAATTTTTAAATTAATTTATCAAAGTTCCTACAATTCTTTGTTCAAAGAAGGCAAAGCAATCGATATTAAGCAAATAAAGTTCACCTGCATCTATCTAAAGCATTTTATTAAATAGAAAGCTGAGGGTGAGATACTGCAATTGGTTAATGCCTGAGGCTTTCATCTCTGGAGACCTGGGTTCAAAGCCTTGCTTAGACAACAAAGAAGCACATTTACAGATGTCAGCAAACCAAATTTGATAGTTGTTCCCATGAAATACTATATCTTTCCTTGTATTAGAAAAATATATAGCTCCAGCACTAAAAGCAATCTTCCCTGTACATGTTTCTGTCAAACAGCCACTTCATATTGGCATAATTGGCCACTCCTTTTTATAGGAGACCTAGGACAGAATAAGCAGGCTTTTAGGTCTGCCTAAGGTACATTGTCAGTAGAAACTGGCTGAATTTTGTAATCTACTTGCTGATATGGTTGTCATAAATATCACTTTTCACACACATCTTTTAAGGTAAGGATTGTTTATGTGAAAATGGTTGTGATTTTACATCTAAAATCTCCAGGTTCATGATAATTCAGCTTATCCATGAAATAATGAGTAACAACAACTGAAAAATAGCCACCTTATATGGATATTTGCTGCTGGCAAAAAGAGTTTCAAACATCTTAGACCTTAAGGGACTTTCAGTTGACAAAACATCTGAATGAAAATCTTAATTATATGTTAATACTCAAACAGTGCTTGGACTTTTCATATAGTGCACAACTTTAAAGACATTATCCTTGTAGACTTGTAATTAGACTCCCTCTTCCTTCTAAACAAAGACAGATCAAAGTCTAAAGCTGGAGTTTGCATCACTTTCTTTTCAGCATGTAAGCTGAATGTTTCAGTAAAATTTGCAATTGGACTTTGCTACAGATGGACAAAGAGGAATAAAAAGTCACTAGTTAAAAAATACACGGCAAAGTTATGTTAACACTTTGTTCTCTGCAATAAAAACTTCAGAATGTTGCAGAAACTTCAATAATTCTTGAAGTACCGTTACCCATATTTCATAATATTCACCAATACCAAACCACAAAAAAAAAAAACCAAACAACCAAAACCCACAAAAAACCACCTGATTTTTTCTACCTTTTTATAGAACAATTTCTGCATGCAATTCTGAATTTTCCATAATTCTAGGAACACTTTTGTCTTTCTTAAAAAGACTCATATTGATAACCAGGCTGGAAGTAATAGCATATTTAGAAATGCTCATCTTGTATCCTATTTTAAAGGTTCAAGAGATTCAAAACAAATGACATGAACTGCAGGATGTCTGAAGAACTTCTTTTCCTATCTTCTACTTATCTGATTCCCAGTATTCCTTTTTCTGACTGTCTTATTATTTCATCTTCTTTCTCCATGAAAATAAAACCCAGCAAAATGAAACAAAACACACACACCCCAAAACAAAGGGAAAAAAAAAAAAAAAAAAAAAAAAAACAAACAAAAAAAAAAAAAAAAAAAAAAAAAAAAAAAAAAAAAAAAAAAGACCCAAAGAAGCCTGTTCTTGGAAAGGAAACAAAATTGATTTTCTTTCCAAGAAAGATCTTTGTTCCCCAAATTTTCTCATAATCATCTTTTCTAGAGCAGAGATTAACCCTCATTTTATTGCTTACAAAAAAACAGACCACCAAAGGACTGAAAGGTTAATCTGTGAATGCCTGTGAAGCTAGTTGATTTGCTAAAGCTACCCACTGCAAAAACACTGCTGTTGCATTTTTCTGCTGTTTTGTCTTGAGTCCTGCCACTTTGATACTCAATTCTGTTTCTTAAAATATCAGACTTAACTCAGTTTTTACACTTCTATTCTGCTCCATCTAGTGGATTATTGATTTTTGCAATGAATGCTGCAACAATAGTATTCTAATATAGCATGCTGGGTTAGTTGTTAGGGCAAGGGACCATGTTCAAATGATTATTTTTTTGGCTTTAGATGAAACAAATTAAGTCACATTCCTGGGTACCTGGATAAGACTATAGGATTCTGGCAGCACATTCATGCAACATAAATGGGAAAATGGTGTCATTTAATTATATCACCAAAATGAGACTAAGTAAGGGACAGGCCTTGATTATAAGGGACAGGTGGCAAAATTTCTCCTGGTGCTTGCACAATTTACTAGGTCAGTCCTGGGGAAAAAGAACATTCCATGCCTGCTCTGTTTTGCTAAAACATTGATATCCTCCAGGCTTCATAGCCTAGATTTCAGAGTTTTCTTCCTGAACTTGGTGATAGGCAAAATTAAGTTACACGCTTGGTAAGCTGCTTTGTTTGCACAATATGAATAACTTTATTCAACCAATGTCACTTCAGTACACATACACTTTTGGGTGTTTGTGGGGTTTTTTCTGTGTAGCATTGTTTATAATACACTCTTTAAAGACTGATGTTCAGGGCTTCTGTTAACTTTTCAGAAGGATGTTTAAGGTAATGAGAGTTTGATTGATGAGAGGCAGCATCAGGTACTTAGTCCAACCTCCTGCGTAGCTCATTTCGAATCAATGTGCATTTGAGTGGTAAGAATATTCATTTTCTTTTCAAAATCAAATATAAAATTACTTAGCCAACAAAACCCCCTGTATTGATGACAAATCAATAACACTTGTTCATACAAGGAATCATCAAAACCAATGATTCAAAAACAATGCTATTTACTTGTCTGGTAGGCTAGGTGGAGGAGATGTGTTCTGCAAAGCAATTTACAGCATAAGAAGAAAATATTAATTTACTCCTGCAAATCACATTATGCTTGGTTTCAAATATGAATCTTACTGAGAATGTATTAAAAAGGGGCTTATCACCATAAAACTTGAAAGCCAATTGAAATATTAAGCCCAGATTTTTCCACATAATTGTAGGATATTTAAATACTGGATATTTGTTTCTAGTTGTGTGTTTTGGTGGTTGTTTTTTTCTTTTCTTATAAGATGATAGGCAGCTTCAGTAGTTCGTTATAACTAGATGAGATAAGACTAACTCCAGATGGATTTGCTTTTCAGGATTTTATTGTAATAGTATGCAGCTACATAGCACTTTCTATCAAAGAATCTTGAAGTGTTCCATAAATATTAATTCAATAAGCCTCACAACATGATGGTGAGATAGCTCTGTATTATTTTATCTATTATATTTTTGCTGGAGGCACACAAAGTAGAAGTGACTTCTTCTGGAATAGAAATTGGTCTTGATTCCAATCCTCTAATTTAACCACTAGATTCACTCTCTCCATGAAAATGTGCCCACCTCCAGATCAACAGCAGCTCTGTCACTGACTTGAATGGAGCCATGATTTCATGAGAAGACAAAAAATTCCCTAATAATTTGCAACTGAACATTAATTTTCAGTTCACCATTCTGCATAAGTGGATGTATCTTCAGTAAGTTTAGAAACAGATGAAACAGATGACTGACTTCATCAGAGTACTAGTAAATGTTTTATAGATTTTAAGTATGCATACAATTGACCTGGTATGATAGCTCTGGCAATACAATGTAGTCCTCTCCTCTGTAGTGCTGTAATTCCTGAGAGTCATAGTTCTGACTTTGCAAATAGCACTGCAGACTTAATTTTCAGAAGTGACTTCCATTTTTACATTCACAATTTTGCAATCACTGTAGCTGTGAGAACAGTGATATGCATTAAGGTAATTGATTGTGCTTTGAAATCAAGTAATCAAATGAGCATCAATTAAGCCTGCAAATGTTTGAAGCCACAGAAGTACAAGTAACATTATTCTTCCTTGCAAAGCTCTCAGCAAAATACACTAGGCAAAGCTGTGTCCTCTTCCTCACACCAAATATTTAGTGAATACATTTAAGATTCACACTGTGATAAATTAATTTAATACCTGAGGGGTCTACATGTGGTCTTTTTATGTTTCAGTATCTCACTTTATACTTAACAACCAAATCCAGCAAAAGGGTATATATTTTCTATGTACACAATGCTCAGCTTCTTCCATCTGACCCACCAAAGAGACCCTGAACATGAACAGAGATCTAGGCTCCCTGTGAGAGTATGGTAAATGTTAGGCATCTCTGGGCAGAATATAAAGAAACACACACATATTGCTGCCACCTACGTCTAGTTTATATGGTCAGTTTAAATGGAACTTTCAGGCCTATCTTTCCAGGCTTCCTGGAAATGCTTGTGCCATTCATAGCCTCCTATTCATGTATCTGCAGGAAGGCAGGTCACCACGCCTCTTCAGCAAACTTGGGTTTCTTCTCTTACAAAATGTAACATCAATTCCTTCAGGTTTAGAGCACTTACACAAATTTAACACCCTTCTTTGCCTGAAGGAATGAGAAGGTATTCCAGCTCCCTCTGTTATGGAGAGGCTATTGGACAAAACAGATAAATCACCCTGGATGCAGAAACATCTCTCCCCACATCCTGGTGGCCTGCCATACGTTTCAAGGCATAGCAGTGGGGTCACCAGTATGTTACAGAAGAAAGCAGCCATGGACACTAATTTACTTGTCTGTTGAGGTATGAAGGTGTGCCCTGAGAACATTTGTGAGACACACCTCTCAGGGGACTTAGAGGAACACTTTTAGTTCTAAAGTGAAATAAAACATAACTGGGATGCTATTCAGAGTAGTCAAAACAGACATTTCTGTGCAAGCAGTTTGCCACTGTAAATGGCTAAAGAAATTTTAAAGGCCCTTACAGAAATCCCAACAACACTAACTCCAGCACCTGGGTACAGGAAATTCCATGGTTAGAAGATGAGTAGAATTTCCCAGGATTGCCACTTTGGATTAAAGCAGATAAATTTCACCTAAATTCACACCTCACAATAATTAGAGTATCTTGGCAGAATCTAGCATAATTTAAAATTGTAGTATTATTATAATATATATTTCACTTAATCTCAGGTTACTTAACATTTAAATCAATATTTAAAAAATCCCAAATAAAGAATCCTAGCCATTTTCAATTACAAGAAAAAACAAACAAACAAACAAACAAATTGTTCTAGAATGACTCAACCTTAATCTGCAAATACCTTCTACTGCACGTAATGTTTGGTGTTTACTAATTCAAATGAAACTACCGGGAAAATCCCATCCCATAATATGTGTTGGCAGTAGTGTATCCTGAAATTGTAAACTCCTGAGGCACAAACCTGTCTATAAAACTCTTGCACATCTAAGGTGCTATAAAAATAACAATGCATTCAGTTTTACGCAATTTTCAACTAAAAATAAGTCAATCCTTTTTCTCTACCTTCCCTCCTCCACACGGTTACCACAGAATTTTTGTTCTGTTAGTGTAATATATATTTTTAATGCAAAATTTCAACAGGAACCATTTTTTATGGTCTACTAATAAACCCTTGAAAACAGGGATTTATAATGGAAACAGTGACGGACTCTTAACTACAGTGTATGCAACTGTAATAAAAAGAATTAATGTAGTCAATTTGTACTACTGTTCTCAGAACAAAAAAAACCTCTATTTCAACTGCAATCCTTTCAACAGCTGATTGGCAAGCCTGTCCATTTCTAGTCTGCAGTGTTGTCAGTTGTCTTCAACATGATAATGAGCCTGTCACCATATTCAAATAGCCCTGTGACAGCATGTTTTGTGAGCATGACGTCCACTGCAAAGGGTCTGTCAAAAAGCACCTTTCAGAAAATGAAAAGAGAATGCTTTTCTGATGATAAACCTAATTTCTTCATAGCTAAAAGAGTGAGATTTTCCATCTGATTTTGTCAGTGTTGTGTTGCAGTTGTGTCTTCAGAAAATCCTGTGTTCTGACGCATACATTTTTAAAGTTATCTGTAAAGACAAAGTGAGAAATAATAATCTTTTTTGAGTTCACTGGAGGCTTTGCGTAAGACTGAGGTACTGCTGGCTTTCCATCAAATTAAAACTGGAGTGGGGAGAGGGAATGGCATGGGAGGTTAGCTTGTTACCAGAAGCAAATAAGGCTCACAGTGAAGATCTCAAAGCCTACACACTTCATTCGTTAAGGCCTTCACTCTTTCCCAAACAGCCTATTAAAAAATGTCCCTTGCTCTGTGTGGTCCTAGTTAAGTAGGACCAGGTTGCATGAAATTTTCTGGTTTTCAGACCAAGAGGGGAGAACATAGACGCAAGCACAGCTCTCAAGTATGGTTACTGTTCGAGACTGTCATAGAAACTGCATCACTATGTTCTCCACGTTCAGCTGCAACCAGTGGCACCTGCCAGCTGCAGAAATTTTTACCAAGAGGAAAATTTAAAATATTTTGGCAAGGCAGTTTCCTTTGCACATGTGTAAGCATCTTCCATTAATAGTAACAGGAAATATACAGGTGCACTGAAATAGAGAGCTTTATTTTTTCCTGTTGACAAAAGCTGGCCTTCACCTTTTAGGATTCTTTTCTTCAGTAGCTGACTGAGGAATCCACATACAAAGGGAAGCTTTACAAAGACAAATAGAGACTCCCAAATCAACAAGCAATAATATTTTCCCTTTTTCAGTCATTGAGAAAGTGGTGGCAACGTCTAGACTTTGAAGTCCCAGGCTGAATGACACATTAACCTCAGAGCAGGAGGTCCGCTTCCAGCTGTGCCTCTAACACCAAATGTGGTTTTTACTAAGCAGCTCTTGTTCTCTTTGCCTTAGGTTAAAAACTGTAAAATGGGAATATTACTGCCTACATCACAGGAGTGCTCTAAAAATAAAAATTCTCTGAAACATTTGTTGACACCTTCACTACAGAAAAATCATGTTGCACACGCCCAGTGCTCTTCAGAGTTATTAAACAGGTTTGCTTCCTTAAGTATCTGCAAAAAACTCCAGCCAATCTTTAGTGCTAAAATATCAAACATGCAGATTGCCTCTGACAACTACGGCCTAGTAATAAAATGAAGGTTTTCAGGCAGGTAAGAACATGAGGTTGATAGTCACATAAAGCTACCTGCCTGAATCTGGTGGAATTTCTTGTGAGGGTAGAGACAGTGAGATACTACAGGCGTGAAGGTGCAACTTACCTTCATCACCTTCAGCATTTGCCTTTATAAGGACATGAACTGCTTTTGTCTTGAAACCTTCATCTTTTTTCTTCTCTTGACACACATGAACAAATTTAATACCCATGTTCATTTTGCCTATAATTCATTATTAAAATTATGAGTGAATAAGGAATTGGATTAATTCATGTCTAACAAGCTGAAACAAGACAATTTTACTGACAGTCTTTTCTTTTGTTGTTGTTAGTAAGAGAACTTTACAGAGAGGAGCTGTGTTTTAAATTTGAGATACACAACATGGTATTCCACACATGATAGTGTACTCCAATAGACCTGTAACTGAATAAATTGCAAAGAAAGGATTTTTAAACATCTAAGTGAAGGTAACTAAGCATTACGCAGCTTTAGACAGTACAAGTGGACAATCAGCATTAAACATGACTGATTTTTAAATTCTTCTTTGCTCAGCTGGAGGGAAGTATTACAAGGCCAAAAAACAGAGCAGCGGACAGCTGGCTTTGTGCAGTACCAGTTCTCTGCCTCAATTTCAAGCCATTCATTTCTTTGGGAGGAAAAAAAAAAAAAAAAAAAGAAAAGCGAAAGAAAGGGGGAGGGGGGAAGGGGGAGGAAATTAAAAATCTAAACTGGGCCATACAAATGTACACAACCAGCTTGGGTCTCTGGGACTTTCATTGTCTCAGGGAGTGGTCACCATCCTGAATCCTCATTACAGTTGAAGAGATGCTTGAACAGCATTGAAATGAATGCAAACCATTTGTGCAATCTTCTGCGCCCACTATCTCCAAATGAAGGCAGGCATTGCATAATCCAGGCAGCCAGAGCTCCTGACAGGTGGATGATTTATGCTCATAGTCGGAAGAATCTAAGAGCCTGCAGAGGACACAGCATGAGCAAGGTGGTGGCGAGACAGATGCTCTCAGTGGGCTTGCAGAGGCTGGCAGGCTCCAGCTAGTTCAGGTGCAACTTGAACACTTTAGTACTGAACTCATATTGCCTAGATTCCAGCACAGCAAGATACCATTTACAATATTATGTACAGTAGATATACTATCAAACCTATCTGTGTGCTATTTAGCTCTATTTGTGTATATACACACTAAATATATATATGCATATATATTCTTCTATTTGCACTTCAACTTAACGGTGTTTTAGTTCACTTTGTGCATGCATATTCTCCATTGAGAAAGAAAGGGCAGATTAGGACAAATCCTGCATTGTTACAGCCATGCAGCATAAGTGAAACCATCAGAGCTGAACAGATGTAAGTGGGGGAAGAACTTGGCTTCCGCTTCCAGAGAACCAGGATAGATCTGCAATACTGAAAAACCTTTCACTGTTTTATGAGTGTTTGAAAGCTGGGAAAGAAAATGTTCAGAGGCAAGGTGAAAACAGCCACAGGTCCAAATGTACTGGGGTATTCTAGTCAGTATGTGTCTGTAAAGCACAAGCAATGCTCTGTAGAAAATGCATAATATTAGCAAAATATAATAAAAATTACACTCGTGTCATGTGCTTCTTTAATCTTTCAATGGAATGAGTGCTTCTGTTTAGATATTCTTATGTCCAAAAATCCCATCCAAAGGTGCAATACCATTTTCAGTCATGTTCCAAAAGTGTCTGTATCAATGTTGGGGGTCTGAACTTTCCCTCCTGTTTTCTAAGCAAAAGACTGGCCCATTAAAAACAAAAAAGCAAACCACCAACAAACAAGATATTATATTCATCTGTGTCACTCAACTATATGTTAATTAATTTTTAATACAAAAGGTGAAGCCAGAACTAAATTATCCTTACTTAAGCATATTAACAAAATGAGAAAAATCACCTGCCTCATGTCAAAACCACAACATTTTCTGCTCAAACCTGTCACTTAATTAAGTTTGTAGTTTTGAGGGGCAACCAAAGAGTTAAAGCATTCAAATGTGCACACTGCAGGTTATCTGGGTTGAATCTGGGACTTTGCTGACTCTCAACTGCTTTCCACTTTAACAGATGGGGTCAAAGGTGGAACTGCAGATGAGAATTAAAGACACATACATCCCTTTAATCAGATAACACATTCAAAGACTTGCAAATTCCCAAGAAGCCACTTTACAGGCACGTGTCATGGGCTATTCCATAAAGGGGGAGGGAGCTGTGGAGAGGAGGGAAAGAGGACTTATTTCAGCTAACCAGTATTAAAAAAGGCAGAAAATTAGAGAAAACAAACGGGAACAAAATGGGATGGATTGCTAACATTCAGAACGCTTTCTGATTGCACACATGTCCCTAGAGAGGGACTCCAATGTTTGAAGCTTTCACATTCTGCATCCAAATGCTTTTTCTAACTTCATTAAGCAGCCGTGTTTAAGAATACTTCATAACAAGTATTTTAATTAGAGATGAGCTGAAGTATCTTGCCAGTATGGGTTTCTCCTGTAATACCAGGATGCCCGGGAGGAAATACATTCAGTCAGCCTGACTAATACTCACAAAATAGTGGAGGTCAGGTAATGAGAACCTCAAGAAATTAATGATTCCCTCTCCCACCTGACCAGAAAAAGACTGCCTGGAGGATCCATGCTTGCAGCAACTCTTTTCTCATCAGCATTCTTCTAATACCACAGTTGTGGTATGAAGAGGGAAAAGAATAGGAAATCACGAAAATGGAGAAAAGGAGAAAAAGAAGAATCTTATGTCATCTTAGCTACTCTGTGGCTTTGTTTTCTGATTGCTGTGTTCTTTTGCATCTCACATAAAACCAAGCAATTGGGCATGTGGCACACTCTCTGTCAGACAAAAAGCATTAGCAAAGACTACGCTTGTGTACATCCGACTCAAAGGTGTTCCAACTTCTCTTTTTGATTGAAACACCACCAGAGATTTGTATTTTGAGGTGATGCTCTAGAGAGCTACTGAAAAAGAGGAGCCTTTATAATGAGATCATTACACTCAGAGCTTCCCTTCTCAGCATGATCCTTCACCTGAGGTACAAATTCACACACTAGTGTATCTTTGAGCAAAATTTCACAAGAACAATACATTTAAAATGGTATTTTAAAACATCTTTTAAAAGGTAAACATCCATTTTCCTGCTTTGTTATTTTGCATTTTAACTTGTCATGTAATTGAAGACTCAAAACTGTTCATTAATGGTTTAATAGGGAAGCTGGTAAATGGCTTTGAAACTTAAAAATCAGCTTGGAGTAAGACCTCTCCTAACATCAGTAATCACAAGCAGGTACTCTCAATTTGGATCCAAAGTATATTTATGCATCTTTTACATCACCTTATCACAACTGGTTCCACAAAATCTTCACAAGTGCAGTAGTTCCAGTGACTTATGATAAATACATTCCTTTTCCCACGTTTCAGTGGATAACCCTTGAGACTGAACACATGACATCTAAGGTGCCTGTTTTTTAAGCTTCCATTGAATCCCAGTGAATACAAAATGAGATAGCACTCAGAAAATGTAGACACTGGACACCATTGTAAACCGAATCTGGCAAGCTGTCATGAAAAGCAACATGTGGCTGTACAACTGTTTAACAAATGATATAAGACCAATCTGCTGATTGATTCAGACCACAACGAAAGACTTGGCCTGTGTGGAAAGCCTTTCTTCAGTCAGCCACCCAGCAGACCGACAAGGAGCATTAGAAAGAGACAAAGAACAGTGGTGATGCAATAAACAATTTTGATATGGTTGACTAAAAATACCCAGAACAGCACTGCCGTATGGGCTACCTCTTGGCTAGAAAAAGGGAAGGAAAGAACAAGACAAAAGACTAGGATGTTGGTCTTTTATTATTTGTTGATTCCTAGGGTGTGCATGTGCTCAGCATGCAGCAAGTTCCCAACATTCTCTCTTGTTAGTCAAGCAGTTTTGCTGCAAAACATACAGCACACCAAGAATTCTGCCACTGAGGGCGCAGACTGGAGTTAAGCTGATTATAGAATGGTATCACGCAGACTTTCCTTTAGAAAGTGTTTTTATTTTTATAAGTTAACTATTTTAACAATTAACTGCTTTAACATGGACTGCAATAAGATCCTATGTAAGCAAGCTGTACAGTGTTGATTTTGGATCTACAGTTTTGCTAAAACTGTAAATCAAATTGACATCTAGTGTTATACCTGATGATCCCAAGAAGTAAAACCAGATGCTTATGAAGAGAAAAATAGATAAACATATTAACTTTGTTGGAACAATAAAAAGCAAACAAGAAAATATTGATAGATTCAGTAGGTGCATATATTAAACATAGCTTGTGTTTGACTTTCTCCAGAATCATTAATCTAATAAAAGACTATTGAGGCTTAAAATAAAGCTGTTTTCCATTTATAAAGATTAATAGCTATATTAAATCACCATTATGAGGGAAACAGACTACCCCCATAGTTTCCCATTTCTGTCTTATAAATACTCAAAGAAAAGAAAAAGAAAGGAATTTTTTTTTAAAGGCTGATTAGATGAGATCTATTACTAGAATAGAATATAGAATATAGAATACATAGAATAAACCAGGTTGGAAGAGACCTTCAAGGTCATCGCGTCCAACCCATCAACCAATCCAACACCACCCAAACAACTAACCCACGGCACCAAGCACCCCATCAAGTCTTCTCCTGAAAACCTCCAGTGATGGCGACTCCACCACCTCCCCAGGCAGCCCATTCCAATGGGCAATCACTCTTTCTGTATAGAACTTTTTCCTAACATCTAGCCTGAACCTCCCCTGGCACAGCCTGAGACTGTGTCCTCTAATAGCTAATGAGCTTGGCAATATTTGACAAAGACAATCCACTGCTGAAGACAACATTTATTTCAGATTTCAGCTTGTTGACTTCCAACCACAAGAGCCACATTGCAAGCTGCAAATGAAACCATATTCCAGCCTCACACAGTAACTCAGTGAACAGAGGTGACAAAGATTCACCATGGGTAAAAACACCTCCAGCTTAAAAAGGGGTATGACTGACCAAAGAGAAGACTGTGGCGTAGTTACATTAATGTCTCATGAAACTATGCTGATTTGGCCATTTTTTTTGTAGGCCAGCAGAGCTGTAGAAGAAGGATAGCACCATATGAGATCAGAGGTACTTTTATGCTTCCCTACATGCTTATTTCTTTGCCTGAGTGATGAGGCCCATGAGAGTTCCTGAACCTCCAAGCTCTTCAGTGTTAGGTCCATCCCAAGCAGTCTGCCTGTACAGCTGCCACGTAAGTTCTATTTAGGAGCACCTACATCATTTCAGCGCATCACCACAAATAATTTTAACACACATCTTGTCATTTCCACTAAGATTTTGCAAAGTAAAGGTCTTATTAAGGAGATGCAAGTGCTGCCCAAGTAAGGCCTAAGTAAACTACAAGAAGGGGTGGACTGCAATATGGCATTTTAGAGATATGCATATGTGCACTGCTAAATACACCTTCTGTATGAGATGCTAAGCCTACTGCACTCAAGCAGGTAATGTGCAAATATCTGCACAGAAGAAACAGAGAAAAGTAAAGAATACAAATGCCATTAATGACACTCTTTACAAAATGACTCCTATTTAATATGGGGCAGGACCCATGGATAAGAATTCAAGCACTCTGCAATAAATGGCAGTGCCATATTGATGTATGTGTTTATGGGTGGCAGAGACTGAGAATGAAAGGCAGCTATTTGTCTGGGAGCTCATGGGAAAAGATGCCGTATCATACACAGTCCTACATCCTTCAGACTTACCCCTGCTTTCCCTTACCACTTATATTGCTGTCACTGTACTTCCAGTGCATAAGCAAATGTTCACAGGGGCTAAATCCACTAAATACCCTTTCTTTTTTTTTTTTTTTAAATGCAAAAATAACTTTTAGAAAATTAGAGAAGTAGTGCTTCCTTATTTTAGGATCAAAAGAAGAAATATGACCAATGAAGATGTCCAGTGAACAACCTCAAACTATACTAATATTTTCTCATCATAAAGTGATTTTTTAATGGTATTCCAATTTAAGTACACCTGTGAATCTACAGAACCTACTCCTTCCAATTCTGACCTAAAGTAAAAGGTAGAGTATGGCACTAAGAAAAATAGTGTAGATTTTAATCCCATTGAAAATCTTGCTAATTCACTATTTTTCATACCAAAAGTACAAAGCGACTGCAGTCTGAATGCACTCTTCACTCATGCTTCCCTGACCATGCAAACAGCTGCAGACACTGGGATTCTCACCAGTGACAACTGTGGGAGTAGAATCAAGCCCAAAGATCTAATCTCAAGGAAGCTGCAGATGAGTGAGCCAGTGAACAGCTTTGACCCCAGATCTGCAGATGCTAACATCACAAAAGTACATTCACAGGTCTGTGGAAAGTCAGAAAACCTAAATCATTCTCGAACACAGACAAAATAATTACATACTGCTTTCTCTACATTCAACTCATACCACCTTTTTAATGAAAATGGAGTATGTGCATAAAGGGACAACTGCAGAAAGAAATTGTATTCAGAAAGAAAGAAAATTTGTTAAAGGACTAAGTGCACCGAATTGCTGAGACTTCTCTGTTTCATTCCCAATGTGTTTATGAGGACCAAAAACTGCTCAGAGGCAGCACATAAACCAGAGTAGCACAATACTGCAATACAAGCACCGTGAGAACTTCTCAGGAGGCTGACAGCTGGTCTTAGCTGTAGGTATTGTCAGGTGATTTCTAAATCCAGAAAGAATAACCACATCTTTTTTTGTCCATTTTTTAATGGACAAACAGAAATGCTAGTTGCTTGAGCTCACTATAAACGCTAACCTGCACTTGAACAGTTTGTCCTTCCTCATCAGTTACAGCGACTGGATAGTCATGAACCATGTTTTAGGGCAGACAAATTGGGCTGTCAGTTCTAATGTGTGAACTGGGCTATCAGGACACATTTTGGTTAGGAGGAAAGAGGCCTACTTATGGACACCAACAACAGTTAGAGATTAGATTCTGTTGTTACCAAGGAGATTTAACAGGCCCCAGTATATATATTAAAACCAAGCACAGTTTGACTGGAAGAAAGAAAAGGAGAGCAAATGGGAACAGAGAAAGAAAAGAAGGGAAGGAGAAAATAAAAGACAGGAGAAAGGAGAAATTGAAGGAAGGGGAGAAGTTGGGAGGGCAGAAAAGTGTAGAACTGGAACATGTGAGAGAATAAAAAGATGAAACAAGAGGGTGGGAATGAAGGGGGAAAGGAGAGAAGAGGATTGCAATGGAAACCAAACTTCCTTGTAAGACATTGAAACATGGGAAAGAGTTGATATTCAGAAAACACTTCAGCAGAAGATGCACTGTTATCTCTTGATGTTGTAAAGCAGAAGATGTGTTTAATATCCTGCATTAATGAAGGAGCTCCTTAAGTGTAATATTACAATAGAGAGCACAAGAAATATCACCAAGGTCAATGCTGCTCTATTAACTGTCATTCTGCACAGAAATATTTTCTTTGAATGCCATTAATGCTTTCTCCTTTCTGTTGTTCTAATTTCTGAAGGCAGCAGAAACTAAAACTTCCTCCACAATAATTCCTGTTTTCTTCTTGGCAGACTAATGGTATTAGACTTGCGAGAGAAATTTACCTTGGCAATGTCTTATGCACAGGCCTCTTCAAAGGAGATGTTGTTAGGAGGAATGCTATTAAGGAGGCTTTTTCACCAGCCTCAAAACATAGGTGATAACACATTTTTAGTTATAAAGAAGATTGCTTAGTTTTATTTATTATTCTGAGAAAGAATCCATTAATCTGCTTCTGTGCATATCATGCATCTGTTTATGTAAGAGTCAACTCAAGCTGCCTGTTCTCCTGGTTGTATTTAGATTCATTTTCATAGATTGTCCAAACCAGAAAGGATCAATATGATAATTTAATCCGATCTGCTGATTAACACAAGACAAAGATGTTTATATGGTAATCTTTGCATAATAAACGCACTAATTTATGCTTTAAAAAACACATACCTCATTTCAAAATGCATTCTTATGTTTGAATTAAGCGTGAGGCTGAAACACTTCAGAGAACCCAAATTTTAGCATGTTAAACCAAATTTAACTAATGTGTAATAATCTTCTGGTTCATTACATGTGACCATCTAAAATGTTCCAACATTTTAAAAAATGTCAGCAATTGTTTTTATTAAGATCAGTGCTGAAGGGAAGAACTTAAAACTACAGAATTTCTTTACACACAAGGCAGGTTCTGACTACTGCCCTAACACTGCCCTAGAGATGCTGAAGTTTAAAAGAAAAAGAAAAAAACACCCTAAATAATGAATGTGAAGTGTTAAGGGCTACTCAGTGAGGAGAGTATGTACAGCATGCTAACTGTACTACTATGATGGGAAGGGTTACACTAATGTCAGCATTGCCAGATGACAAGCTTGGAGAGTTTCTATTAATTTTTTAGAGCCCGAATGATGACTAGCATACCAGCAATAGTAAAGATTCATGGACATGAAAAGGTATAGTGCTGATTTCCCCATGGCACAGGTTGCTAAACTTGCCAAATGGACAGCCGTCTCTAGTAACTGTACCAGTTTCCATCAATACTTTGGGAGGATGTGGCCACCCATTTTTTATAGCTGGACCAAGTAAGCTGAAATTCTGTCGCTCTGTCTATTCTAACTGGGCACAAAGTGACTGATGCTAATTTGTAAAGGTCATCCATTCATAAGGAAAATGAAAGCATACTTATGTGAACCAATCCAAATTTTCTGCTATTTCATTATGGTATAATTTACTTTTCAAATAAATTTGCTGCCTTATGTGTCACCCACTTAGGAACTTCACCCACTACAAACAACCCATAGAAAATTCTGAAAACATCCAGATATGAGAGATGAGAGATATGGGGGAGATACTGTGGTGTCAACAGTCCTGTAAGAAGTATGAACTAGCACTGCTAAGAACTGAGAGCTGAGGATGCAATATTTCAGATGGTCTGAAAGCTGTGTTAGTGCCACTCAATAGATTCCCCTCTGAACTTTAATTTTTAACCTTGTTACAACACAGGGACAGATAAAACAGCAGCTATGGCTTTGTCTCCATGGAGAAAATTGAAACATATGGAATAACATCTTGGAAAAATAGTTATATGAACATTGGATCTGAAATGAAAAGTAATTCTATTTTAGAATAATTACTCCAGAGTAATTATTTCACACAGACAGCTATTCTGAGCAAGATCTGTGGTACAATAAACTTGGAGTAATATCTTCTGTCACATACATATGCTAGTAAGTAGTCTCATAGATAGTATTAAAAGACATATAGTACTAATGGAAGACTAAAAGTAGTCAACTAGTTTGACTACCAATAAAAAAACCCCATCATATTACATTACCTATGATTTCCCATATCAACTTACACAGATTTACAGTTTTAGCTTCTGCCCCATGATTTATAAACTGGTAAGAATCTTGATCTAGAGAATATGTATAGAAATTCCCCACTCTATTCTGTATTACATGTGACTAGAAATCCAACTCCCTCCCAGGGTCTGACCCCAAGACATGCCCCCAAAATTCTAACACTAGGTCTCTTGCAGATATGCTGGGTGAAAAGCACTGTTACCTTCCCACAATAATGATATAACATGCAGCTGTCATAAGAGAAGCCACCCTATGTATTTGCTTTAAGTGGTTTTTGAACCTTGCCCTAAAAGCTAACACAAAACTCTGATCTTTTTCCAGGCACTGTTTTTTATCATGATTTTCATATGACAATTCAAAAAATGGCAATGCAACAAACTCTTTGCAAATTTGAAGAGAAGCACAATGTCTGATAATTGTTTCACTTATAATTGTATTTTCAAATTGTGTAAGGAAAATGTCTACAAGAAAAAAATCCCCACTAATAGGATAAGGTTTCTGGAGAAGATGCACACTGGCAGAATGTGCAGAAGTTCTTGTAAAGAATATGATGCTCCTCTCAAAGCTGCTTAAACTTGATTTTATTTCAGGTCTGCGACTAAATTTTTTTTGTAAATAGATTTAGGCTGTCAATTTCCAGGCATGCTGTGCCATCAGCGTGTAGAGACTGCTGTGACAAACGTGGAGGCTGCTGCAGCAAATTTTATTATAAACTGGTAATTGAATTGAACAGGTTTACATTTGAATAGATTTACTGCAGCATGATCTCTGACATGCTGCACAGGACTGAAATCCTTGTCTGTACATAAAGAAACATTTAAGATACAACAGGAATTATTTCAGCTCAGTTTAAGTCCCTGCTAATCAATAAATTTACACTACTCCACACATGAAATAAGTGTATCACCTTCATTCTGTGCATAAAGGATGTGGTGAAAGCCAAAAACTAAGGTCCAGACTTTCCCATAGGTAAAAAACAACAGCACCTGCCTCCAAAACTACCTTCCAACAACAGAAAAAAAACCAAATTCTCCTTTCCAAGGACAGTCCTAAAAGGAATCAGTATAGTTTCAAAAGTAAAAGTGGCCACTAAAGTGGGAAAGAAAACAAAATGCCCACATAGGTTCTGGTTCTTTTAAGTTTTCCTGTTGGATAGTAGATATGTAATACTTGAAAAGAAGGCAAGTCAACTCTGCCCTAGATGAAAAGGCTCAATAATTAAAAATAAGGAAAAGTCTTACTGTGTTTCAACAGAAAAATACACAGTGAGAGCAGGAGAACTATGATGTGCCAGGAGTGAGGCTAGCAAAGGAACCTTCTTTTCAAAAGAATTATTTTATCATTGCAGAACTTTCAGGAAAAGGTGTGTACTTTAAGGGAAGACAATTTATGAAATTCTGATTAAGAAAACTTGTGGGATTCAGTTTTTTTCCATGGACAATGATCATGCATGGAAAAAAGCTGATTTGCAGTGTGTATCTGAATTGTCTAACTAGTAAAATGCATAATTTCTGTGCACCATTTTGGTAGCTGCAATACTTACTAATTTGTAGAAATACCAATTCCTCACACAGTCCAGAAGCTGCACACAGAATAGATTTTTAAATATGTATGTTAAAGGATGTGTAATGGTACCCTCAACATTCGAAAGGAACCGGTCTAAATCAGTTTCCCTGTGTGTACTCCTGATAGAACTGTTTTGTTTCCAAATAAGTTGCCCAATGTATCAGTGTACTTGGTTACTAGTGATACAGGATCTTAACTTACTTAAAAAGATATGAAGAAGCACAGTACTTTTTCAAAGGGTGCCATCCTCAGATATTTCTTTCTTTCTACAGTTTATCTAAGCATCATACTTCAACCATTAAGTAACTGCTCCTAGTGGTCAGTTATATGAGGATTTTGGCAAGAACCCACTCATTACCACTGTAAGTGAGGGTCAAATCCTGCCATTCTTACTGAGGCAAAATCCCCATTGAATCTGACAGGAGTTTTGCTCAAGTAAGACTAAGGACAGCAGGATTTGGCTCACAGGATCATAGCATCTGCCAAAGCAGTTGCACAGAACAAGGTTTATTCTTAGCAAGTATAATCCAATAAGAATATGTCTGTAGGTGCGTGATAGGCCTAATTTGGCCATCATCTCTCCAATGCTCTGTGTTGTTCTTGGATTTTACTCTGATAGCTGTATACTTAAACTTGTTTTAAATGAACATGAAACAACTTGCAAAAATCAACTGTCTCTTAAAGCTGACTTTTTAAGAACCAACAAAGCAAAACTGCACAGGACTGTTTTAAGTGGTCGCTTAACACAAAGTACTCTCCACTTGAGACAGTATTCAGCAAACATTTCACTAATTTTATTTCAAAAGGTTGCCTGGCTCAGAAGTCCATGACATCTTCTGTTACTCCTTCTTGGTGGCAACAGTGCACTATGGTAATTATGTATATATGGCACATAAAAACATGGGTTTGCATGTACATTAACAACAGAAGTGCATAGATGGTGACCAAGACTTAAAGAATTGCCTCTTTCTGTAACACGGGATCACAGGATGTCAGGGGTTGGAAGGGACCCGAAGAGATCATCAAGTCCAACCCCCCTGCCAGAGCAGGACCATAAAATCTAGCTCAGGTCACAGAAGACCATATCCAGATGGGCCTTGAATGTCTCCACAGAAGGAGATTCCACAACCTCTCTGGGAGCCTGTTTCCAGTGGTCTGTAACCCTTACAGTAAAGAAGTTCCCCCTTGGGTTGAGGTGAAACCTCTTATGCTGCAGTTTACATCCATTGCTCCTCATTCTATCACAGGGAACAAGTGAGAGGCCCCTCCCTCCTGACCCCCATCCCTCAGATATTTATAAACATTTATTAAATGTGAACATAGATGGATCAGGTTCCAAGTGAGATAGTACTGTTTCTTGGAGACATTTTCTTATATTTACCTGTTATTGAGTATCTTCTAAACATAACTGATGAATTAAAACACTCAACATATACTTACAGTGAGGGTCAAGGGCTCTCACATGCTTTTTAAAGAAAAAAAGGTGAATTCTAATCTTCAGTACACCAATATTTACTCCAGTGTAGTTACAGTAACTTCAGTAGACATACTTAATATTTATACTTGTTTAATTGAGAAGTAACCCTTTTTAATTTGCCCTGATAAAATGAAAAGTTGAGTAAAAATAGGTAAAAGGAGGCACAGTGTGTTTCTGCTGGGACAGAGTAACAGTGGATAAGGAATGGAGGAAAGAAATCTCTGAGAGTTCATGATGTTAAAGTGTTAAGAGAAATGAGAGGATATATTCTGATGATTGTTCTATTAGTTACCTACAGCAGGAGAGTGAATGCTTGACGTATATTTTGCTGTACTACACATAGTTAGGAATATTTCAGAGAAGAACTCTATGTAGATATAATTCCATAGCTCAGAAAGAGATTGTCAGGAAAGGCAAGTATGCATGAACATTGCCTTTACAACAGCTGATTAGAACACTCACCGCTCTCTCTTCTTTCCTGATTGCCCTACAATTGTTGCATGTGTTTGCCAAGAGATGCATATTGACAGTCTTACCTTCTTTCAGCATGCCAACTTTTAGACACTTCATGAAGCGGCAGGCTTGGCAGGACTTGCGTCTGCGCTTTGTGATTTCACATTCATTCGTTGCTGGGCAGCTGTATTCTATGTTACCTGTAACAGAAGTACAGAGTATTCAGCATTGCTGACTGACCAACGCAATGGATTTATGAGGCACTCACACAATTGCTGTTATGTTTAATTTGGGAACATTGAGAAGTAAGCAGTGCTATTGACAGGAAACACCTTCCAAATAAAAATTAAAAGCTGAGTTAAAGGATGAGGTTTTTTGAATTCTTTTTTACATCAAGACAGCTATATATGAATAAATAAATAAAAATAGAGAGATAGATATACACAAAACCACAATTACTGTGAGTCTGTGTCTGGCTCCATACATGGCCCTTTGTAAAATCCTTCATGTAGGTTTTTCCTGCTGGTAGAAGGAGGAAATTTTTCATTTATTATCTGTACCAAGCCACATGCTTAGGTTCCTAGCCTAAGTGCTCCTCATTTCCTTTTTTTCCCGCCTATTATCAGTCCTTCTCTGTTTAGAATACCAAAAAAGAGAGTGTTGTGCTTTTTTGAACAATCAGTTTTAACAGGTCCAACAGAGGTTCACCTTTCTCCTTCCAGCAAGGCTCACCAGCTGCTACCACCATATCTAGCACATTCTGCTGCTCCCAGGTCAGATCTCTCAGCCTTCTCTCTATGAAGAGAGTTCTTGTACTGAGAGATATTAAAACAAGATCATTCATATGAAGTTGTCAGAATTAAGGAAAATTGGGAGGTGCTTGCCTCTGCCACTCCCAGCTCCCCTTAAGGCCTGGAACCAGCTAAATCCTTAAATGTGAACTCTTCTGAGTAAAGCAGTGTCTCCATTTTTTTGTTGTTGTTTTGATACTGCTCAGGACATAACTATCCTCAAAAACAATTTTAAAGAGCCTGAAAATGAATGGACAAAATACATATATGGGTAATCTGCTTTATATTTTTTAAAATCACATCTTTGGGTAACCAAGTCCAAATGGGAGAACATCTGTTCTCCTTTGCCCTAGTACCACTGTACTTTTCATAAAACAGCTTAGCTCAGCTTATTCACCTGCCCAGCAGTGCATCCTATTGCCCATGACTACATTCAGTATGACAGACTTTGCAGCAGTCAGAAGTTTCACCAGGAAACTGACTTTTAAATAAAGTATCTTCCCCATCAGCCTGTCACATCTTGCTTTAAAGGTATTTCTTTATTTTCTAACCCTTTCCCCCTGTGATTAAGTGCATTAGTATCTTAATGAAAATGCATTCTGTTTATTGCCCTCTTGGGAAGCAAGAGGTCATCACACCAAATGCATAAATTGTCATCAGAGACAGTCCAAGCATAATTGCAATTTTGCTGCTCCATGTTTGCTGCACTCAGGGTCCATCAAAGTCCCCTGAAACATGTGCAGGTTCTGATAATTAGCATACAGTCTGCCTGGGACCACAGCATTGATGAAATATTTCAGAGTTAATCACACTTTGTAAACACTGATTTATATTGACTACCTTTCTCCAGACTGATGTCTCCTCATTAAATATCACATTAGTGGATTGCAGGATTGCACAAAGACTCAAATGCTCAGCAACTGCTAATTCAACAGGAACTAATACTTAAACCACTTACATCTATTGAAAATTGGTTAAGTATTTATGATAAAGGAGGTCTGCATGGTGCATATATATTCTGCCAATACGACCAGCATACTTTGCACAATCCTTTCAGGCCTTTGTGAGCTTTCTTCCTCCTCAACACTGCTGCCTGACTCACTCAGCAATGCTGGCAAGTAAAACAGATCCTAGTATGTCTGAATGCTAATGGATCTTGTTGACAAAACTCAATCTTCACTTTAGCCCTCTACCCACCCCTCTGCCCCTGAGAAGAGAGCTATTTTGCAAACTGAAGGATACAGAAGATAAGAAATTTAGCACAATAGGTTCTGCAAAACTTCTTTCTGATAGGCATTAGCAAAGTTAGGAAATAATATTTCTGGAAGGATATATAGGAAAGGATGGTAAGAGCAAGCTTGAAAAACAAGATTCACATCATCCTCTCATATTCTAATGATGCATTCTTAGTGAGGCACTACCACTACACAGAGAGAGATCTTCAAAGCCTTTCACAAATTGTATCTAATTAACTTCAACATATTATAGTATCAAATGTATTACCATCTCTATTAAAAAAAAAAAAAAAAGAAAGAGGGAATCAGGAATGCTTTGCAGAAGATCAAAGATATCTTTGCAGAAGGTCAGAAACGATCTCGATCAAAACCAAGATCAAGATTACAACATAGAACTTCAAGCATCAAATCTTTGTGCCAAGGCAAGTGGAGAGCTCCCACTACAGCCAGAGCCCGTCTGCAAAGGCACAGCTGACAAAGGTACAGATGTCAATGCCAAAAAGTAATATTCAAAACCAAAAAAAATGTAAACAAGATAATTTCCTTCCATAAGTAGACACATCTTAATCATACTCTGACATTTCAGTTTGGTGCAAAATCCTATTAAACACGGCAAGGGGCTGTAGTGTGCAGCACACTACACACAATGTAATGTGCTTCCTGCTAATTTTTGCCATCTAAAGAACTCTAAAATGAGCTACTATTCTAATCACTTCGATTCCAGTATTCTAGCTTAAGAGGGGGAATCATCTATCCATTTAGACTGCTTTACTTTAATTAATTATATCTTGGCAGCAGATGTTCATTCTTATTTTTTGATGTGAGAAAATAAACTTGGAACATCTTGGAAAGAGTTCCTCCAATGAACTTGGTGAAGTTAGAGCAACTGGATCTAATTTGGTGCAGCAGAGATCCACATCTTATCAATGGCCATAGCTGCTTTCCTTGAAATGCTTCAGTGTTTTAGAGTATGGCTAAACCACACACAAGTTCAAGAAAACTACCATTTTTGCCACCACTTCACATAGGAAAGCAGTATTTTCTCAAATATCCCCACAGATAGACTTCATTTCTGTCAATAAGCTTTCGTTAACGAAACCAACAGAACCAAACAAAACACCAAAAAAGCCACAAAAAAACCCCAACACCCCACTCATGGAATTTTGCAGTAGACCTGGATATGTGCCATACTCAAAATGCATTTTACCTAGCACTGTAAATATTAGTGGATATGTTTTCAGGAGAAACCTGTATTTACTGCACACTGGAGGTCATTAGAGCTCTCATAAATTCTTATTTACTTCTACACACTAAATGCAAAACCCCAGAAATTAATTCCAGTAAGTGTTTGGAAATCTGTACAGTTTCATAGGTACACTACATCCATTCAAGATGCTCGGATCTGCATTTTATTTCATTGAGGAAGATTCAGAAAGAAGCTCTATCATTTAACTTGTCCACCGCATAATGCAGTGGGGGGAAATAACGACATGCACCAGGACAGGTTAAAGGCTGCCCTGCTGGAAAGCAGCTCCATGGAGAAAGACCTTGGAGTGCTGGTGGACAGCAAGTTCTCCATAGAACAACAATGTGCCCTTGTGGCAAAGAGACCCAATGGTATCCTGGGATGCATCAAGAAGTGTGTCCAGCAGGTCTAAGGAAGTCCTTCTACCTCTCTACTCTGCCCTTGTGAGACCACACCTGGAACACTGTGTTCAGTTTTGGGCTCCCCAGTTCAAGAAACTGCTGGAGAGAATCCAACAGAGAGCCATGAGGATGATTAGGGGACTTGAGCATCTCCCCTATGAAGAGAGACTGAGATCCCTGGGGCTATTTAGTCTTGAGAAGAGAAGACTGAAAGGGGATCTCATCAATGTGTATAAATATCTGAGGAGTGGGTGTCAACTTGGATGGGGCCAAGCTCTTTTCAGTGGTGCACAGGAATAAGACAAGGAACAATGGGTTCACACTTGAACATAGAAGATTTCACCTCAACATGAGGAGAAACTTCCTTACAGTGAGGGTGACAGAGCCCTGGAGCAGGCTGCCCAGGGAGGTTGTGGAATCTCCTTCTCTGAAGACTTTTAAAACCCATCTGGATGCAGTCCTGTGCGGTCTACCCTAAGTGATCCTGCTTTGGCAGGGAGGATGGACCCAATGATCTCTGGAGGTCCCTTCTAACCTCTAATATACTGTGATAATGCTTGAGGCTGAAATTGGACATCCAGGAAGAGTATAAGTTGAGTTTGCCCAGTCCTGTCAACAGTTGGAGAGGTAGCTGTGTTATACAGCGAACAAAATCAACACGGCAGCTCTGAGTCTTTAAACTGGGCTGACAAGACTGATCGAGCAATTTATAATATCTCCTGGCTGGTTTTCAGAAAGGACTGGGCACTGATTACTTATTTCAGAGTCTTCTGTACAATTAGTTTGCAGGCAATATAATTTTCCCACTTACTCCTTAATAGAATCGTGCAGCTAGCTGGCTGATAGAATAACAGCATATATGTAAAGCTCCTGCCTGAAGTGCCAGGGGATAATTTGTATATTCCTTTCAGTAGCATAATGGACTTTTACAGTTTGGCAGTTAAAGGCCTGAGTAATTTAAATTAGTATGACGTTTGAAAATAAAAATATATGTCAAATCTTCCCTTCCCAAACACATTGCCCTGTGCAATAATAATACGGGGACTTATAATAATAATAAGGGGACTTATGCCAGCCTGAGTTTCTTTTCTCTACTCATGCACTGAGGAATGTTTATTTAAAACAGTTTGGCTTCTTTACTAATTTGCTGAATTTTACTTTTATAAAGATATGGGCCTATCAAGATCAACTGTCTCACTAAAAATATGATGTCATTACACCTTAAGATAGCAGGGGAATGCTAAAACTTACACTGCACATCCAGCTCTCTGGATTTAGATGCTTCAGACTGTCAGATCTTTACACACAGGTCAAGGGAGAGCGGCCCAAGATACTATTTTTTTCATCTCAGAGATGAATGAGATGTGGAGTCATAGTCATGCTACTATCTTAACAGTACCAAGACTTACTCAATGGCTTTACAGGACAAGAAATTGATTTGACTTAGCCAAGCTTCTTGAGATAATTTTGGCTGTTTCTTACACAGAATTGACAACAGCACTCAACAGAACAGGAGTGAGAACCTTGACAAAGAGGCCACTGAAAGCCCTGGGGCTTATCCCAAATGAAGTCACTGTCATCAACAGTTACAACTTTAGAACCTCACAGATAGTAGTGAGAGTGAGAAGGTGCCTCTGGAAACTGACTCCAGTCTGCAGGCCTGGAAGAAATAGGAGTCTCTCTTTCAGAAATAATAATAAGAATAGAATCTGCAGACAGAAATTCTTAGCAGAAGCTTTATTTCCCTTTTCACACTGTGACATTTGATATTATAACACTAAAGATCTAAAAGAATTGCTATGAGCTATTGGGATATGCTCTGAAAATCTGTGGACAAGTAAAAGACATGAAGACATGAGATACAGCATGAAAATGTACTTTGAAAGAGTAGCCATAAGCCACTTACAAAAACAGGAGGAATGCTGCAGATATCAGCATTGAAGATTCTACTGTGTGGGAATGTAGGTCCAGGAGGGAAAAAAAAAGTGGGGGAGGAGGGGTTAATTATTCCTCCAATGTAATAATTTTGTGCTATAATCAGATCATTAAACTCTGTTTCAGTATTTACATTCAATAATGCCCCATTTTTCTCCAAAACCCTCTCTGAGCTTCTGTAACCTAGTATCTTTTTTTCATCAAAAACTTGTATTTAAATAGTAAGTGTCCTTATTATACTTAATAAAGGCTACTGCATCACCGGATTAAAGTCATTCTGCAGTAAGGTTCACCCCAGATACCACCTTCACACTCTGTTTTCCTGGGTGACAGACCTGAAGAAATACACCTGATTGTCTCTGGACTGGCATGCATGAAAACGCTAGAAAATTAAAAGTAGCCAGGATTACAGCCATAGGTCTCCTGGGAATTAATAAAAGAGGAATCTTAGGAGAAGAGACCGGAGAATCTAAACCAAAAACAGACAGCAAATTGGTGTATGTTAGTCCCTTGATATGTAATCCAATCAGAACAGAACAGTTCCTGAGAAACTGAGAAGCAGGTGCTGTTGGAAATAAAGAATAACAGGCAAACTTACGAAGTCCCAGATAAACTTAAAAATGTATTTGATGTTTATAGGTCTTAGCAAGCCTGAAGTGAGGAACATTATTTCCAGTTCTTGCAGACCGCTTCTTTCATTACAGTCAAAACTCAACTGAATTTAAGTATGAGCAAATATTTTCACAAGTAAATGTACTCTTATCAATAAGGTTTCAGAAACTGTATCAGTTTGGCATGAGGTTGGATTTGAACCTTACTGAATCCAGTTTTTGTTGACAAGTATTTAGATGGATTCACCTGATAATGAAGATAGCTCTATGAACTATAGACCTATGAATTCTACTATGTATCATCTGGAGCTGATTAAGTCTTAAAGTTGACTGTATTCAGTTTTTCATGCAGATGAATTCAGAATCAATACTGCACACACAAAGTTAAAGAACATTTCAAAACTTGGTTCCTTAATGTCTGAAGTATTTTTGTTTTTAGGATGATAGGAGCATGTATGAAGAATTATGGTTACATCTGTGTTGCTTCTGTTGCCTTGTCTGTTACAGTAAGAAGCTCGGGGAAGCAGCTAGATTTTCAATAACTCTACAGTGTCGGATGATATTTGACAGACAGACACAACCAGCTTAAAACTACATTTTAAATTAAATCATTATGTTGAATTTCTTAAAATAAGCCAATATTCTATGTTACTGAACTATTATATATATAAAAAAACATTTTAGAAGCATGAAATATATTTCTTTTATTCCTAGAAAGCAACATGAATGGAGATTTAAAATGAAATGGAAAGGTGATGCTGGTTGGTCTGACAGCACTTCTTCATCAGCTTCTAACCTTAGGTAGATGGGTTACCAGCATCATAAAACCCACCATAATTTTTAATATAAGACTGATGTTAGGGGATGCTGAATGACACCTCTAAGTTCCCAACTACCATTGATTCCCACTAGAATCAACTTCTTGATCTTCAACAGAAATGAAGGGCATTTAGGTCACCTCAAGAAGGAATCAACACTTTGAAGACACAAATAGAATAAAGCTCCTGCTGCCTGGGTGTCATTGAAGTGCTGTCTAAATCAGAAAGACTGACCCATCTACATTTTGTCCCTACTGGTATCTTATCTAGGTCAATTTCGATACATCTTACAAAGGCAGCATGGAAAAGCGTAATTGTTTGCTTATGAGCACACAGAACATCCCAGTCTGTAAAGCTGCAAATAAAATTACTTTAACAGCAGCAAAAAAAGTCATTAAACATGTTATAAAAACATTAACATAAATAACTTGCTAGCTGAAATTTCACATCTCTAGTTTCAAACTAGACAGAATTTCCAAGGTCATCTAGAAGCTTTCAGAGATGCCTATAACAACCAGAGATCCAGAACTAATTATGATGGCATTGATACATACCCTTGTACTAGTACCACTGCTGGGTCTGAAGTAGCCATGCACAAACTAGGATGTTCATTCTTACTACCTAATATTCTAAACATAGCATTTAATTTACAAGGCTGGAAGGAAAGCAGATAGAAAAAAAAACATAGAACCATCCATGTACCTTTGAACTTCACTCTGGTTCTTGGATATCATCATGCTTATATTTTGTTGTCTCATCTTGTTTGGCTGCCATAGTTACATGACATTATGACAGGATTAAAAGGTGTGTTAGAAGGCATTAAAAAACACTTGCATGCTAGTTTGGCTGGCCCATAAGCACAGAGAAATCGGGGGGAAAGGGAAGATATCTATCATTGCGTGCTTAAAATATTCTTTGAAAGAAATGCTGATGCACAGACTTTCACTTATATAAGGAAGGTGAATGATTTAATCAGTTAATGATGGATTCAGGTGACATTTAGTCCTAGGTTCACTGGAGGGCTGCCATCTTTGCACCAGAGCCAAGGTGCACAGACTACTGCACCAAGAATCAAGTCCACCCTATCTTGTTATAAAAAATTATAATCTTAGCTACTGTAAAGATGCTGAAAAGCCATAAAATCTTACTTAATTTGCTTTTTCTTCCTGCACAAAAATGATCTGTAGCATTATGGGAGTCAGCTTTGAGTGATGCAAATTAACCTTTGGAAGCCACTTTGGTCATGTGCAACTTTGAACAAACTTCATGCTGCCCATTTTAAATGTCACCGTATCTGGATTTACATAGCTAGTTCTAACTTTCCTTAAAAAAAAAACCAAAAACGGAAACAAAACTATAAACTGTTTGCACATTTACACATCAAATTAGATCAGTAATGGGTAAACACTCTAAGGAAGGTTGAAAAACCTGAACACTGAACGAATTAAAAATAACTCTGAGTAACAAAAAAGTGACCAAAGTACAAAGCAGTTTAATCTAGCTCCTAGTTCGGGCAGGCTTTGAAGACTATATTACTGCAGAACTGCAGAGTTGGAGGCTTTTAGGTGATCACCATAAAAGGAGATAGCCAGCTTGGTCTAGTTCAAATAATGACCCAAAACACAACTTTATTCCCAGGATAGAATATTTCCTTTTTGTATTAGGAGACATGATCAGAAAACAACTCTCAGGGATAAAGCTCTTAAAAGAGACAGTGAGGATATGATTGTAGAGCTGCTGCCTATCTATTGCTTTACTCTGCATAGAAACAGAAAATTGATGACTTAATACTGTTGATCCAACACTTTTTCCTTAAAAAATAAACATGTTAATTAAATAAAAAAGCCAAGAACTATGAGGACTACTGAATGCAAACTATTTTAGCTTTTGTGGTGAAAATTCAAACACTGTCCAAGGAAATAATAAGTAAGCTCTGGCACTTTTGCAACAAGCCCTAACAGGAAAGTAACATCAATACCTCGGCTTTTCACTGCTAGTTTAAAGAGTCCAAAGATGAGACTCCTGAAGATCTGGAAGGAAGTAAGAAAGTTGTCTATATGCAGGTAATTTTTTTAGTAAGATGAAAGATAAATAAAACAAAATAGTAAGCTGTCTGAACCAGTAAGTTCTGTCATCCTTCTACTGAAAGCAAGAATACTATTCCAATCCACTTGCAGAAATATTTAAGCTATAACACTAATTACATATTACTAATGCAAAATGTGTACTTACTAGTCTTTATGATAACTGAGCAAATAAAAATGATAAGAAATATATTTACACTAAATATTCACTATAAAATATCTAGTAAGTACAAGACCTCTGTGGTGAACACAAGACTTTGCACCCAGCTGACAACTGTAAAGTCTTTTTTTTCCTCCTTTTAATGAAAGCTTGGCATTTTTAAGATAATACAGTGCACAGCAAAAACTGTGGAGAGATCCTAAAAATCAATGGATCTCTAACTATTTTTAGATGTTGCTATTTTCTCCTGTCCCTGATGTTAAGCCAGTTTTGGGGAGATTTGGCTGTGTATGTGTTTCTGTGAGACATTTGCAATCAGCCACCATGTAAATTATACCAGAAGCAAACTGAGAGCTGCAGCTGAATGAGTGCTAGGCTGAGCAGAGAGAACATCCAGTTCCCTCATTCCTTGTATGCCACAAAAAGGGGCAGAATATCATTAGATGACCTAAGAAGATATCAATTACTTATAAAGAGATGGGTTTTTTTGGTGAGGTTTGGGTTTTTAGCCAGGTACTTTCTTGGTTTTAATTTTTTTCTACTATTATTGATTTTTATCATAATCTTTTCATTCTTTACCACAGCCCAAAATGTATTTCTGCACAGTGTTAAAAACACCTATCAAAAAACCTTGTAATTCAAGACAGGTTTCACTGGATTTCTCTACTTTTAAGAAAATTAGCAGGAACTGCAAGAAGCAGGAAGAAGAGCAGAAATCTGTCAGCCAGGAATGGATGTTTTTTTTAAACTCAATTGCTGTCATCTGAAAGGGAATGAGAATCTCCATTAGCCTTAAAAACAGGTGTATACTCCATTAGATCAAAATTCATCTTGTGTAAGGCACTACTAGGTATCCTGTGATTCATTCCACTTCTGTCTTATGTAAGATGCTGGTGGTGTGCTGTCTCTCTGAACAGCTGCCTGTGACTTTCACTTACTGAGATTTCAAAAGACTCCTTTGAAATGGAAAGAATGGAAAGACTCCCATTGACTTAGTGGAAAGGACATCAGGCCTGACATGAACACAAGATGTGCTTCATAATCTAACTTTATCAGCTCAGTCTTCCTTTCACTGAACTCAGGGCAGCTTTGCCCATGACTTCAACAGGAGCAACATACTTAGGTACTCCAAGTCTGACCTAATTTAGTAAATGACAAATGATAAGAAAGGTTTGAGGAGTCAAAGTTCTTTTCCACTGAATCTACAATTAAGTACCTGTCACAATTAATTATTAGCATTTAAGATAAGTAATTCTTTGAAACAAGACATATTATCCTTATAATATGCACAGTTACAATATTTGACTCTTAAGTAATCTAGTTTACTATTCTGCATTTTTAAATTTCTTATTTTTATTTCCTGTTTTCTTATTTGCAGTTCTGTAGTAATCAATTTATTTCAAAAACAGGAAGAGAAAGAGCATGATATCAACCAGGAAGTGAAATGGTACAGGAAACATTTTATCAATCAGAGACAAAAACCCTCGGGGGAGTTATTCTTCACGCAAGCATAAAGGTAGCATTTGCCCACTCAAAAGAGAAGGAGTAACTTTTTTATATATACTTTTTGTCACCTACCACAATCCATGGTTTGATTCACCAAAGCAAGCAGCTTTCATTATTTTGGCTGATATCTGAAAACTCTTAAGAGTTTTGTCAGCACCATTACTAAAGATGCTTCCATGACATTATGATGGTACCATACCTCCTATTCTTAGTTTCTTCATTATTGCTTTTCCATTTGATGCTTGCTTTTGCCTTGCTGCATTTTTGTTCGGTTTTAGTTTTTTTTGTCTTCACAGCACTGTCACCTGCTGATGCAGCTACTGCTCTAACCGTACTAAGACTTTTTGCACAGCTGCCAGTTCTAACTTGAGCTATGTGGCCAAGTCCAGGTTGCTAATCTGGAGAATGACGTCCCTGCCTTGTGCTTCAATGCCCAGAAAGTTGCCATCCGTGGTGCGGTGTAAAATTGCAGGCTACCTATTATTGCCAGAAGTCAACACTTTCACCAGCTAACATTTCTGTGGTGGCATTTTTTTCATGCTCAAAATACAACGAAAATAATACTGCATCAATTCACTTCTGTAGGGCAGCTATTACATAGCAATTAAATACCATTTATATAAACAGAGCTGCTGGTTGAAGTTCATGCTTGTAGTTCAGGATTAAAAAATACAGATCGCTTCAGTGGAAGCATTTTTTTGAGCTTTTCTGAAAATGTTCATGAAAGTTGAATGAAATCATCTACCTGTTTGGTTGGTTTTGTTTTTTGTTGTGTTTTTTTTTTTTTACTTTTTCCAAAATAAAGAGCATACTGTTTCTGCATATGCAATTATTTTACATATGAACCCAGGCCACTAAGAATCTTCAAAGGCACGTTTATTTACTGGTTCCTAACACTGCTAACACTCAGCTCCATTTGGACAACTGCAGACTAGTGTTTCTTTCTAGTGGCTATAAGGCCATTGTAAAAAGGGTACTGATGCTAGTAGAAGGCCCAGATACCCCAGGAGAAAATGGATGAGAGGACAACAAAATGGCCATTGTCTCAGCAATGGATATATAACAATAACATCCATAATTTTTCCTTATTAATTTTACATTGAATATGGAATTACAATATTTAAGAACTCTTGATTTTGAGTTATGCAAAATTATAACTTTCTGTTTCTTATCATAACTTATTTTTTAAAGGAAAAGTATATCATCACATTGCATTGTCATTCCTGAAAATATCAGATGCTCAACACCTATGAAAATCAAGCAGGTTTTATTGAGGAGCTTAAATTTGGACTTAGCAACCTAATTTTAGCCTCCGAAGTTTGAATTTAATTTAAGGTGACACTGTATTTCTGTACAGGCCAAGCTTGGCCTCATGTTCTTTAAATAAAGCACCTTCAATTTTACTTGAAAGGATGATATCTAAATCAAAGTAGAGGGTTCTTTTGTCTCCATTGGTTCTAAAGCTGTAATAAGTGGTCATGTAAATTATCCCATTCATACTAATTTATGCCAAAATATGTGTCATATTTGCAACAGGTATCAAGAGTAGATTAGGACAAAGTACAAGGCAAAAAGTAAAAGCTGCCAAATTGCTCTCCTCAGAATGTGATCTTACAGGTATTTCTTGAATCTGTTTAAGGCCATTGTATATCATATGGGCAAAAGACCTGTTATTAATACACTGATGCATAAAGCACTACTCCACTGCATTTTGTTCCATTTTTAAACGCATTCATGCTTTAACAAAAAGAAACTGGATTTCTATAACAATTTATGCATAGTAGGGGTGTAACTAGGAGTAAATGCACAATCTCTGTGTACCAGCCACAAGGTGTATTTCAAGAGGCATTCATGATAACCTTTAGAAAATTATCAGTTTTCTTCAAAGCAATAATTTACAGGAATCCATGAGAAACTCATACATAAAACAAATCTGAATATGCACCTGATGGCCCTGGTGTTTTTCATAACCAAAATGAACACGGCAGTGGGCTTAACATGACAGATAGAAGACCAACAGAAGCCCAGAGGGTCTTTTTCATGAGTAACAGCTGTATGAACAAATACTATGAAGAATGAAAAAGTACAGTCTGAAGTCCTAACAGGACTTAGTCAAGGAATGCACTAATTCACTTCAAGTAAAATAAACAAGGTTAAAGAATAACCAACCTTGAATCGTCCTCTTGAAGAAAGCCTTGCAGGCCTCGCAGGAAGCCACTCCATAGTGGTACCCTGATGCAATGTCACCACACACCAAACACAGTCTTTTGGGCATCGAGTTCAGCATATATTCACACTTGGTCTGTGAATCTTCAGCAATAGTACTGGAGCAGTCATCATACCGTTTCCTGACTGGCCCATTGCCCCCAAGCCCTGTGGCTGAAGGGTAGAGGGGAGGTGAGTCCAGCCCGTTCTGATGTCCATTCATGGTGGAACTGTAGCTCCCGCTGGCGTCTGAGGAGCCACCGGGGCTGTGGTGGTTGATGCTGTCCGTCAGAGAGGCAGGGCTCGACGGTTCCGTCTTGATGTACGACGAACAGCTAGAATCAATGTGTCGATCTTTGCTTGACATTCTGCAGAGAAGCCTGTAGTGGGGAGAGAGAGAGAAAGAAGAATCTGTGTATTAAAGACAGTGCTCTTTAAGGCTGCTCTGAAAGGGTTAGGGACTGCACATCATTCATTCATTAGTCAATACCTCTTGTTCTACATGAAGGTAATCAGCATAAGGGCATGACAGAGCTTTGTCAAACCTCCAGACAGGCAGTAAACAAAAACTTCAAAGAGACCAAATCCGTCTGTTGTCCCCTCCACCTGCCCTATAGGCTATGTGTCAACTTCACATCAACTCTAAATTCTGAACTTGTCATCTAGCAAGTCAAAACATTTAAAAAATCCTATTAGATGACTTGGTTATTAAACATCTACCTTTTTACATCAATATTTTCTTTCTTCCATCATTATGAGGAACAAATATTTCCAAGTTTGATCTCACAAATGTTCTGCTTGGTAATTAATATTTGTCAAGGCACTTGACTAAAACATGCATCCATCATCTATTGATCTGATCCCAGAATCAAAAAGCAAGTCTCCCACATTCTTTTTCTTTGTTTAATATTGCTTTATTATAGATATAGCTATTTAGCAATGGAGTAGCATATCAGCAGGGAACTCTAACAAATAATTAAGGCTGGACTCCATTTTCACAAAATCTCAGTGAAATGACTCATCAGCTCTGGCTGCAATTACTTTCTAGCCATTATCCTCAGACTAACCAGTAATAACTATGCCACTATCCCATATATCTACAGCTCTATAGGAACTGACATTTTACATGTTCCATTCTTGGATTTTTAAAAAGTATCAGGAAATTTTAGATAGGAGTTTTGTCATTCAGGAGATGTGATTCTGTCTTTCTTACATTTTCAGAATTAAGTTTCTGAAATAAAACCATATAACATTTGATCTGACAAGTTTTTTCAAAAAAAAATAAAAATCTTCTTTGTCTATTTCATCACAATTTTTTTTAGTATTTTTACATCTATTTTAGTAAGAAGGGACAAAAAATAACAATTATGAAGCTCCAAATCAGATACTATGTTCATTTTCTACAGCTGTGATTATGATACCAGAGTAGCAAATGGTCTACCCAGCATTATCCTGACAGTACTCTCAGAAGCTGCCAAAGTACAGGTGACAGTTATGAGCATTTCTCCAGAAATATTATCAGCAGAAAAGCAACTACCCCATAAGGCTACACACCTGGAGCTATAGATTCATGTTTTCAAAGCAAATTCATGAATCCAAACAATTTGACTGACTTAACTTGCTAAAGTTATGAGATCTTGTATTTACTTTTTCACCTTTTCATGTTTAATAAAACTGTTTTCTGCTCCAAGATCTGGAATCAACTTCACCAATGGAAAACAGACAAAAATCCAGAGTGTTGGGTTCCTTTCCAATGAGAGTAACAGACCAAAGCTTGACCCTTCATTAAACACATCTGCTTAGGATGAGATTTACCCTAAAATCAGTGCCCATGGATCTTACTTAAGACCTCTTAATTGCTGTGATCTTTACAATCAAATTCTATTGAAAACAAATGCCATGTGAATTTGGAAAATGGCCAGATTAATGTGCAAAAATGCTACACTCCAAACCTGAAATCAGTACTTATTTGGGGAGGTGGAAGGAGCTAGCTATCTGGTGTCAGCAAATAAACCAAGGAAATGGGAAGGTTAAAGCCATGAAAATATCTTATTACAGTGGACCACCTGCTTGCGTTGTCCTTTCCTCAAGAACTGGAGGGGGGGAAGTCCCCTTGCCAGCCTGCAGTAGCGTGTGCCTTTTCTTCTGCATCTGCTGCCTTGTAGCCGTCACTGTTAATGAGTGCTGTAATTAATAGATAGCTCTCTCTTGTCTCTCTACTTGCACTCTGGGCTAAGCACTTTCCTCAAGTCAACGTTTGAAAGAAAGCGGGTCGGCGCTGACTTACAGCAGCTCTGCGAATTCCTTTTAATTTAGAGCACTTACACCACCACTCCACTTATTACCTTATAATTACTGGACCGCTCTCACATACATTACAATCTTAGACTAGAGCTAGAAGTTATTAGGGTACTAAAACATGGTGTCGCTCTGTCTCACTCTCCTCTTTCTCTGACACTGAATTTTATACAGCTAGGACTAAAAATACCAATTCACTTTCACATTCTGGCAAGTTATTTTTTACATTATTTTCCTATATACTGGTGATAAGGTCCTCTTACTGACCATGCATTTGGCCTTCTTTTCACCTACCTTGTGCTGAGAAACCACAGCAAAAAAAAATCTCAAAATACAGCAACAGGACTAACTGCCTACAGTCTGTCATGGAATCATAACCAGCTTGATGTCATGTTCTCATCTAAGATTCCTATTGTCAGGGTTTTTTTGTCTAATTTGTGCAATAATGAGCTCGGGTGTCACCCTTCACAGAAAAACCATTTGCAATTAATTAGTTGTCCAAATGCACGTTGTTTTAGCCAGTGCAGAAGTGGATAACTCCCACTCCAAGCAGTCAGAACAAAAATATAATCTCAGTTCTACAAGCATTAAAATCTGATCCCCAGTGTTGCTTAGGCTAAAGTCAGTCTGCTGATGCTTCTGAAGTAGCACTTTCTGGTACTAACCAAGCCAGAGCTGTTTTTGGCTGCAGCTTAAATGGTACAGACTGGATTGGTGCATGCTGGCAAAGCACAAATGCAGTTAAAACATTAACTGCTCCAAGGAAAAGCAAAAACAACAGCGCCTGACTCTGAGAACAAAAACTTTCTCAGTCCCTAAGAGGTGAATTGGAGGCAAGGCTGGGCACTAGCTGTGTGTGGGCAACAGACACCTACTGCTTTCACTCTTTCGTTACAGTACCACATCTGAACAAAAGTAATTCAGAGCCATCTTACATGGATGGCAGGTGGGACCACCATCAAATTATCATGCTGAACATTTGGAATAATGCCTAAACTAGATCTCTGTAAAATCCCTCCCTCAGTTCCCTCCTAATTACTACTTAGCTCGTTACACTGAAGAATTCCTAGACACCATTGCATTATAGTCTAAAACTACAGTTGGAGCTTAATTCTCTCTTCCTCTCTGTGTCTGAAATTCTACAGCTCTATTATTCAAGCCTGAAATATTCACAACTATCTATAAATTCAATTGTCAGCTGGTGGGTTTTTTTCTAGACCTCACTTCAATCTAAAATTAGAGGCACTAAAATTCACATTAACTCTAAGAGGAATGTAGTGAATAAGACTTTATTTCAAAAGAACACCTTTTTGTCAGAAAGAGCTATTTTCAAGATGATGGCTTTATCTGCATTCAAAGAGTATAAGCCCAATTCCACATTGTGCTGTTAATGCAAAAATTTTAGGTCACATTGGATTAATAAAAATCTAAATTTAGTTAAGGTTTATGAATAGAAATAACATGTGTCATATAAAAATGTACAGTATTTATTTTAAAGCCTTGGTGGGGTTTTGTTGTTTTTTGGGTTTTTTTCCTCTATTAGATATTCAGTCAAATAAATGGCAGCTCCATTTGTGGTGGGCAATCCTCAGGTAAATTTCCCAACAACTGGTAGCTCTTAGGTAAACTTTCCTTTCACTAACATTAGGGAAAGTAACTGGCTTTTGAAGCATTGCCATGCCCATATACAAGAGAAACTGCATAGCGTGCTGCAAGCCTCAAGTAATATGCAACATAAAGCATGACTCTTCACATTTCTAATAAATTTATTTCACAACACCTTCATGTCAGAAAGGCACAATGAAAGAGCACTTCAATATGCATCTCCTACTTTAAAATGGTCTTAAACAATAGCGAATAAATTGTAACACTATGTGCTTACGAAAGGTTGAATACATTAAGAATTTATTAATGCAATCACATTCATATTTCCATCTACCTGCCACATCACTAATGATATTGACAGTGCTGACACTGGCTAAATCAGTATCAATATACAAGTGGAGTGCAAAAATTAACTGCATCTGATTACAGTATATAGCCTAAAAAAAAAAAAAAAGCCACTGGGAACTCTTTATATTCCATCCATCCATGCAACACATTCAAAAAGTTACTTTTCCCTCATCTTCCCCATTACCAATACCTAAGGGAGGTAAAGACAAAATGCCTATACTTCATAATTTGTGAACATATTTCATGCTCACTTTTCAAGTAGGAAAAGCTCTGCTTACAGCATCATTCATTGAAACACAATGCTATGGGTTGGAAGGGTCCTCAAGAGATTGAGTCCAACTGCCCCCCCTGCAAAGCAGGACCATTTAGGGCAGACCACAGGAATGTGGTCTTGAAAGTTTGCAGAGAAGGAGACTCCACAACCTCTCTGAGCAGCCTGTTCCAGCGCTGCGTCACCCTCACAATAAAGAAGTTTCTCCTCACATTGAGGTGGAACCTCCTGTGTTCCAGCTTGTACCTGTCGTTCCCTGTCCTATCACTGGGCACCACCAAAAAGAGACCATCACCTTCATCTTGACATTCACCCCTCAGATATTTACATACATTAATAAGATCTTATCTCAGCCTCCTCTTCTCAAGACTAAACAGCTTCAGTTTTCTCAGTATTTCTGCACAGAAGCAATGTTTGAGTCACTCAATTCACTACATCAGCTGTGCTGGTGGTTTCAGTGACAGTAATAATCGGTCACAATAATTAGAATAAGCACCTTTATTATAGGCCAACACAAAAGTCCACTTTGAGCTGCACATGAAGGTTTTCTGTCCTGAAGAGAGAATTACCCTATTTCCATAAATGTCAGAATTGACTATTAGCAGTTGACATTTTTAATGACAGCTACTACGTGGGCGCATCAGCAAGGCAGGTGTTATTATGCACACCTAGGTGCTTTTTACACTAACAGAGCAATCCACTTGATTTTCCCCCTATACATTCCTCTAACTTACATGCATGTCAAACAAAGGTGGTCTTGTTATCCTCATATTTTAACTATAAAAACTAACCCAAGTCTTGGTCTAGGTGACATTAAATCTGTAGCAGGGTCAGGAACAGAAGCTAGCTCCTTACTTTTGCTGTACAGATCACACTACCAAATACAGTGCTTCCTTTCAGTACCATTTCACAGGTGTATACCAAAATCAGCAGACAGAAAACGGTGCAGCATCTTCCAGTGATTTCTCACACTTCTGCTCCTCTAAATGTAAGGGGGGGACAAAATGTTTGCATAGAAAGAAATTTAAATGCTGTTTCTTGCACCGACGCCCATAACACCACCTCAAGACTTTCACCGAGTCCTGTTAAAGAGCTGAGTAACAATTTCAATTGAGCTGCTTTACACTGAACAGTTTTTTTTCTGCTTCAGCTAATTGCACTCTAGTAAAGTGGCAAAACGTGAATCACTTAGTAGGAAAATGGGCACCAGCTGCTATTGTCAGACAATGGAGATGCCGAAGAAAAGGAAAGTGACTGAATGAAGTGTCATGTCAGAAATCAACGGTGCAACGTGTGATTTGAGAAAACATGACTACTTTACAGAGACAGGGTGTCATTATGGCATCACAGTAATACGATGCTTTGACAACTGCTGGGTCTAACATATCATCATTGCATTAAGGTGCACTGGCTTAGTTGGAAGAAGGAAAAGTAAGGATTTCTTCTTTTAATAAGAAATATCGTGAGGCCTGGTTGGTTAACCTAGTGGATGGGATTATTAATTGTGAAGTACTGCTAATCTTGCGCCATGCACACACAAAGCAAGCTGTTGTTAGGCATCAGGTCTTTATTAATGAACAACTATGCAGAGCCAGGTAGTAAAGAGTACCCTGCACACAACAGAATGCCTGTGGTGAGTTATTGGGAGTGTTGTGTTGTGGGTTGTTTGTTTTCTGAACAAACACTGAATTTTTCACTGGTTTTGGTGTTTGGATTTTTGGGGGGGGTTGTTTGTTTGTTTGTTAAGTTCTTCTTTCTTTCATGTTTTTTGAAACCTTCACAACTTCATCTTGGTAAGACAAAACAAAGCAAGTCAATGACTTCTTCCAGAGCTGTCACATCTGCTAGAAGCCAAAACAGAAGTAGCAATGCTTGAAGCCATCGTGTTGTTACCAGCAGTGGCCTCAGCTAGCTGATGATTGGTGACAGAGGATCCAGCTTTCTAAACAGTTATTATTGCTCTGTACGCAATCGACCAAGCTCTGCTAAAGCATTTCCTACAAAGAAGGCAGGGGAGGACTGCACTTCTGAAAGGTCATTTTTAGCTTAACAAAACAAGCCATTATCTGAGGCCCTTCACATTTGTACCTCATCTAAGAGGCTACACTGAATTTCTTTTCTGTGCTGCTTTTAAGAAGGACAATTTTACAACTGCCTAACATGCAACTACTGCAGACCCTTCAAAATCAGGTGGAATTATTTTAACCACCCCTACCTCTCTCCCTGTCATATACAAATATTCACTATTGCATCCCTTTCTGTTTCAAGTTGATTCCTTGTGCTTCCTGGTTGATAAACTTTGTTAACAAGAAGGAAATGATCCTGAGATACCCCGATGGGTTGCAAATTATCACTGCTGACAGCTTCTGCGTTTAAAGATTATATCTGATGCAACAATGCATACTAGTGTCATTTATCTTTAGCTCATTTCCTTGGACCTATTTCAACTGAGGGTGAGCATCTCTTGTTTATAGCTCTAAATACTGTAAGTGAGCAACTGGCAAATCAATAAAACTGTTAAATGCATAATAATACTGTGTAATTACTTACATGATGTTTTGCATAATTAACTGTCTGAGGTGTTCCTTGATATAATGGATACTCAGAGTATGGAATAACCTATAAGCCTATAAAACACACCCTGTTTATATGAACAGAAATTATGTTTAAAACTCTCATTCTAATAATCCAAATCAGGCTTTGGCACTGTATGACAGAAAGCCTTCCTTTCCTGCCAAGTCTAAATCAATTCTTATGGCATTACTTCATAACTAACGTGATATTTCACTGATGATGACTATTACCCTGATTACTTGGAAGTAATGTAGTAATAGCAAAAATACACTTAGATTAAACAAACTACTGCTATTTAATCAATATTATTGAGACAAACTAAGTGTTTTAATAAGTCTGTATAGATGCACTAATGCTAGTTTAATTAAATGTATCCTTAGACATGCAGAAGCTGTGTGGCATACAGATCCTATGGTTTCACAGACTGTAACATTACTCTTCTGAATTTAAAAGCTGAAGCACTTTATAGCCAAAAGAATTTACATCATCTCAGACTGCAAAATTAATATTTTTTACATTGGGCACTCTTTTGGGAACATAAAGTAAACAGGAAAGAACAAAGAGCCAAAAAAGAACACCTTTGAGCCAAAATACCAGACAACTGAAGAGGTGCCAGCCTACAATCATCCAGCGTATTCAATATATGTCACTGAAACACACTTACAAAAGGAAACAAAAAATTAAAATTCCAACTGAGGTAAAAAATAAAGTTGATTTGAAAAACGAAATGCCCAAACCTTTATATTTGTATGCATATATGCAATATATATCCTATTAGCTCTGTTATGCACTACTACTAACACACTAGCACCACAGAAAATTTTCTGTGGAAACTTGCCTACTTCTACGGATTTCCTTTATTTAAAGTAGAATAAGATAAATTTTTTTGGTATGCTGTGATGATTCAGTTTTCAAATACTGAAATTTTAATTTTTTTTTAATTTTATTTTAAAGCAAGTACTGAAGAGAAGGCAATAACAAGAAGCAGACGGCACTTTAAATCAAAATCATTCTGGAACTCCTGAAAGTTATACATGGAAGAAATCTATGACTTTGTATTTTGTGTATGCAATACGGTTCTGGTATAACTTTAGTCTCAGAAAATACTTCACAGACCTACTGAGTTTTTAGGTTTCTGTTTTTCTCCTGTTTCTAACATTTTTACCTAGTTAAAACATAGGTGAAGTAATGAGAATAAATCAAACTTACTTGTTTACTGGATTCTGCCTAATGTTATGTATTTTTTGGTTGCTTTGGTACTTAACATGTTTTACATGAGTCAGCTCTGCAGTGAGAGAGAAGTGGAGAGCTGCACAAACTCAAACAAAGAGACTTCCCATGCCCCAACAGTTTCAACCACAAGGCTTCAATGTGACTACCAGAGTAACAGCCAAGCCTCATCATATGAAAATCAGTATATTGATCAGGAAGAGTAAAACTTTATTACTCTATTTTCAAACTGCAGACTAGCACTTTAAATTCATGTCACAAGTTGCAGCACAGCAAAATCTGGTTTAGAAGTTAGGTGTTTTTCTGTAATGGAACATCATTTTACTTGTGGTTATACTACAGTGGCATCAGGTGGACTCCACCTGATGTCTCTAGCCCCCAGAGGACACAGTAAAGCATCAAGAAGTCATCTGATTATTGATTGTGAAGATATTTTTTTTAAGTAGAGAAAAATCAACTGAAGTAGCAAAAGAAAATAAAATGCTACATTCAGCTACTTCAAGGGAGAAAAATACAAAACTACAAAAATAAGTAAAGATTTATTCAAGAACATAACAGGCTTTCTAAAGAGGGATTATTTTTAAAAGATTACAGCATCAAAAGCAGTTACTTGCACCAGTCAGAAACCCAGTACTACAGATCAGAGAGACATAGCTGTCATTCATCACTTCCCAAAAGGAAAAAGAAGACACAAAAATGCCTTCAGTCTCAAGACAGAGCCAAAGTTTGCACCATCAGATTTTTCACAATTTTTAGCAGCCACTTCTTTCCATCGCTGAAAGGCAGAGTGTAGGTGTGTGCACACCATGTACCTGCCTCCCCACCCAGCTCCCTCTCTGGTTTTCTCCAGATTTATAACAGAAGAATTATAATTTGCCAACCAACCTCTGTTAGATTGGAGAAGCGATTAGAAAGAACATACCAGAAATAGTATCTGAGAAGACTCAGGACTGAAACTTACAAGGCAAGTGAATCCCACCCCCTCACTCAGCTGGCTCCTGAGTGTGTCCTGTCCTCCCAGCCACACACCACTCCTGTTAAATCCTCCCGTACACACACACAAGCAACCCAGAAGCTGCTTGGTGAGTTGGAAAATGACGTTTTCCTGCAATCAGTGTTTAAGTGAATGTTTGTCCCAGTGTGTTACACCATGCTGTCAGCTAGCAGCAGGGAGTCGTTGAGTTGTTACTACATTTGATTTTACTGCCAGTAGGAAGCTTTATTTCTACCAACTGTTAGTTGCCAGCTCTAAGGATCTTCTCTTACTTTGAGAGGGTTTTATTTATTTATTTTGTAGATGCAGTCCATTCTTTTTCACTCTGAGGACTTCTAGTGTACAGCAGAAGCATTTCCACATATGGCAGCAGTGCCTTCACGTATGCTTGCTGTCTTAAACATTAAAAACTAATTCTATTAAGGCAGCTCTAAGTCGATTCTGACACACATCAGAAAAGTGATTTTTATATCTGAACACCTGGACTGAGAGGTGAAAAGATAAAAACTTAAGGAAACTGAAGCAGGGGAATTTTTTGTCATATTTTCCAAAAATGTGGGATTACGGTATGGAGAGGTAAATTGGGTGCATTCCTTCCAAGGAGAGTGCTTGCTATCCAGACAAGAGTTTGGAAATCTCTGCTCAGCAGCATATGCTTCCAAAGAGAGTTTTTAGTAGGGCTTTTTGTTTGCTTGTTTATTATTCATATATATCCTGAAAGGTTTCTCCTCTGTCAAACAAGATCCTATAACTTTAACAGTTGTTTACAATGCTTTCTCTTCCTACACAATAATGATGATTTTGATAATTAGGATCTAATTATAATGAATCTGACAACAACTTCCAACAATGAAAAGCATCTTTAGAAAAACGAAAGCATATGCATGAATATTGCAGGGAGGTGGGGTGGGGGAGAGAAATACCTTCCTATGAGACAGCCTGAGAACACAGGCTGAATGGAAAAGTAATTAACACTAAAGAGCTAAAACTGTAATTAAAGAAAATTTCATTAAAGGGAGGCAGGTGATTCCACTTTCCTAAATATGACAAGGTGCTGTATAAAAATAAAATAGCAGGCAGTTTCAGTGAGTGGAGCAGGAAAGCCATGTCTTTAACCAGATCAAATTCTCGAAATTGGCTGTCAAGACGGGATTGTTGTGATTTATACCCGTCTATCAAGCGCACGAAAGAGAGACAGGAGAGGAAAAGAGGCAAGCTGCTGTCGCTTCCATTCGCAAAGCACCTTTAATTTCCACGGCACCATCTGTTACCAAATCTAATTCACATTCCCTCCTAATCTGGTTTAGTTCTGTAATACTAATTCTTCCACTACTCTTAGGAACATCGCTCTCAAGAAAAAGCTTTGGTTCTGGGTTGGTAAAAAATTGAATATTATACAGTTAAGGTTCTGGTGACTTAAGTGAAGCATGCTGCCCATTAAAATGCACTCCTAGTAACAGGATTTGTTTCTAGTCAGTGCAGAGATACAGAATTACTCACATTTGAAAAAAGCCATGGGTGGAGGAGGGGAGAGGAAAAGAAGGGGAGTAAAGGCAGGGGGGAGTGGGGGGAAGAGAAATCACAGCTGATGATAGGAAAGCAGGCTGTGGACATGAAAGCAGAGGTTGTCATAAAATACAATTGTTGTCAAGTTTAGTCACTTTCAGTACTGGCTATAAAATCACTTTTTCACGGTCTCATATTGAAAGCTTGAAACCGTATTTTTTGCTAGGGAAACTAAAAGGAGTGCATTGTAAGAGTCTATGAAGGAGAAAATATTTCTTTCAACCTATGAGATGCAAATGTCTGTAAGAAACCAAAAAGGTAGAGACAAAAATTTAAAGTGATTCAGAAGAGTCTCCTGATAGCCATAGTCTTACTTGCAGCTGTTTGATGATGACAAAAGCCCCAATTACTTTTATGGAACTTGGAAACAAAAGAAAAGGACCAAGTCTTTCCCATGGGCTAGCCATTTTCAGATGGGTAGTCCCACATCTACTGGGCCTAGGGGTCACAGCTTTCTCCTTGGGTCCCACACACAGCTCCTTGACTAGGACCTCTTGAAATCAACATAAAAAGGAAAAAAATTGGACCTAGACAATTCATACTAACATTATGATACTTTATTAATAATGTTGATCTTTTACTAACTAATTTTAACACAGATCTTAAACTGCATTTCCAGAGAATACCATTATTTTGCTCTTACAGATGGGCAAAACAAGACACAGAAAGGTGAAGAGTTGCTTAACACTGCACAGCTGGGAAATGACAGTATGGAACAGAATCAAGATCTTGGGGAATCCCAATGCAGTATATTTCTGCATTATTTGCTAATTGCCATGGCTTTGATGAAAACATCCCTTCAAAAAACGCTAAATATTTATTTCTAAGAAGGGAACTTGCCTTGAACTTCCCAAAACAGGGCCTTTTTTAGTTTTAAATACACAGTTTTCAATGAATGGGAACATTTGTTGTCAGGCTAAATTAAATCTCCTCCTCCTATTCCTACATTAAAATGTTTATTATTCTGTTGAAGTAATCCTGATTTATTTGTATGTAGCCTTCCCAAAAACAAAGCCTATGGCAAGAACAGCTTTAGCCAACACACAGGGTAATGTGCGAGCAATGTGTAGCTGTGAATAGCCCAAGGTTTTTAGGTTGTTTTGGGTTTTTTGTTTGTTTGTTGTTGTTGCTTTTTAATAAGGATTTGAAATGGAAGAGGCAGACAGTATCAGGAAAAAAAAAAAAAACAAAACCAAAACAAAACACACTTTGACAAAATAGTAACACTCTACAAAATGAAAAAAGGAGTGCTCTTTTTCATTAGATGAAAGAGCAATGCATAAATACATTCCTGGCAATAGAAATGATTACTAATCTGTTAACTGCTGTGATACATCCATGAACAGAGATGTCAGGTCTAAAGATGAACGTGAATTTTGAAGAAGTCTCCTCCTCCAGTATCACTGCTTAATTCACAAATTGCTTAAATCATCTGGGTAATTTTATAAGCACTGCTGGGTTTCCTATTTTAATGGGAAGAGTAGTTAAAAAACAAAACAAACAAAACCCCCCACGTAACCACAAAAGTAAATTTGTTCCAAATCCAGCACATCTGCCATTTGTTGTGGGTCAGAACCTTGGGTACAGGAGAACAGACCCAGCAACTCTGAAGCTCTCCAAATTTATACTTGGCTAACAGTGTTATTCCCCAATATAGCCTGTGATTTCAGAGGTTCTAAGGTCCTGATATTCCAATGTGCAAGAAGCAGGTAGATTACCATAACCTAATGCACCCAAAGAAAATCACATTGACAGGCTCTGAGAGCAGAGACGTCTATATTCTTCATTATTTTAACGCTAAAGCACTTGAGTGATATGAGCCCGGGCTGTTAATGCACAACTTTTCTAGTTCTACACTATAAAGTCTCTTCACATTTGTAAATGACAAGGGAGGGGAGAGGGGGGAACAAACACCACAACTATTCCTCTGAATTCTTACTCTTTCTTTGATTATCTGTCTCAATTCTGGAAGCACTGGAAATAGTAAACAGTCAAGCCAAGCAGTTGGGTATGGTACTAATGACTGAATTCACCACATGCTGAGATAAATCAGTGAATTTATCTAAGTAAAACCTATGCAGCTTAAGTCCCTTCTACTCTGTCTTGGATTTTAATGTGTGATTACAGGTTTTTACAAATAAACAAACAAACGTTTGGCTTTTCACAGTTTCTCATTCTTCACATATTACTATGTGTAATTCAAACCTATTTATGCCACTGAGTTTACATGTTGGAAATTTGCCTCTGGATGTAAGCAGCAAAGGTCAGGAAGTAATGGCTTTTGCTTTTAAAACATTTACATGACTCCAGCAATTTTGCAGGATGAACTTTTCACAAAGCCCTGATATGCTTCACACAGGGAGTCAGAAAATTTAGGTAAGTCAAGATATTCAAGTTAAATTGTATTAAGTACCAGATGTGCACCAGCCCAGTTATTACATTCAGTACAAGAACATTGGTACTTGCAATTATAAGGCAATTGCATCAATGTGCTGCAATTATTACACACTGAATCTGTGGTCACCTCTTCTGTAAGAAGTCACTGAGAGACTTGTCCAAGAAAAGCCTTATGCAAATGGATGAGCATTAATTACTCCACATTGCACACTACAAATATCAGCAGTATTTTAATGATAGACTTCCTTCAATTATTTCAACAGTATAATGTCTGGATGGATTTTTTTTTTTTTTTTTTGTAGATCTAGAAGTTCTGCTTAAGTCAACTACCCTTGGGTAAGCAATGAAAGACTTGCCTGAAGAGAGTACTAGCACTGCAATCCACCACTAAACTAAATTAACGCCGTTTTGATCCTGAAGCGTTTTGTGCCTCACTAGTTTCAGTGCAAGTTCAGGGGGCTCAGCAAAGTGAGTATCAGCCCTGATCAGTTCATGGGAGTGCATTAAATGGTAATTGTACCAATTGGACTTAACAGCTTTTATCATGATAGGGCTAAAGTCTGGAATAAAAATCCCCCTGCATATCACCAAGCCTAGAATATACACCAAATCTGCTCTATTCCTTCATTGGTTCTTTACATGGTAGAGTCTGACAGTAACCAAGTCTTTATATTACCACAGCTTCATGGAATAAATAGCCTGGAGATCTAAAAAATAAATTATGAGCAACCAAGGCAACACCAATATACTCAAGACTTTACCTATAGTTGGAAGCTTAACAAACTAAGGGCATTTGTGGAAATCAGCAAGAACACTTAAAAGAGGCCACTCTCATTTTCCCCTGGATAGTTGCATCAAACTGTCAAATCCAAAATGGGACATCAAATGAAATATTTGTCATAGGACAACAAATGATGATAATCAAATGATGATGTGGGATTGGCTGACCGTACATTATATGGACATGGTTATACCTACCGGTTGCATTAAATATGAGAGCCTGAGATTTATGTTATGGGTGATAAGGCCAAGAATGCTGTAAAACTGAAAAAATATGGCAAGAGTATGCAGTACTTCACTACTAGGATAATTATTTATGTAAAAAGTTCTCATTCTTAGACTTCCATCATGTAGGGATAAAATTCATATATTCAAAGAAGACATAATAATAACCTGTCAGCTTGTGGTGATGTATATGTTTTTAATCCAAATGACCACAGTCTCCATTCTACCTGTCATAAAAGGACACAAAAAACTGAGTTTTCCTTTCATAATTCTTTAAATTGAAAGGGAAAAACACAGAAGCATGGTAAGTGGCTCATTCCAGTGGACAGATGGACAGGCAGTAGCAAAAAGTATGAATAAAAGACACTGTTCCTTCACTAATGCTATTTTCACTTGTTACATACTGCAACTCAAAGACAGGGAAGGTAGTCCTTCCTTTGTCTTTTCAAATATACCCTATTCCATACACTAAGAGATTGCTATAAAGACTAAGAAGTGTATTACACTATTTAGCTGTCATTTGAAAGCAATCCTGCACAAACTAGCAGAAAAGCACTTCTTCACATACACCTTACTTCCTTGAGGTACTAGCCCACAAAGGTCCCCTATTCTGAAATTCTCCACTACTGGCAGAAATTTAATGTATCTATCAGTCTCTTCCGGTGCAGAAGGAAAACTACACAGTCCCTTCTACCCACCGCACATACAAACCCACACCACATATAAGCCACAAATCTTCCCTGGTCTGCATTCTTCCAGGGTGAAAATTACAAAGGAATTTAACTAAGTTAATTTTAAGTGCTGAAAATGTAGGCAGACTGCTCAGTTATTTCATTTTAAAAGATCTTCATTTTCCCATCTGTGTTATGGCAATTTTATTACACATTCGGCAAATTTACAGTAACAAGATGTTCCCCTGACAAATTAATCACTTTCCAAGCATTTTATCATATAAATAAAATATCACCTCAAGAGAGAAAATCAGCTCAATCAGTTGATTTAACCCATCTTTCGGGGAACTCGTCTGAAACAGATTGAGCGCATTTTCTCTGAAGAGGGACTGCACACACATCCTCCTGGACTCCCAGCTCATATGGTGAGATTTTTCCAAAAGAAAATGTTTAAGACTAGCTGATAGGATGCAAGATTCTTACTGTACAAATTACAGCGCTGCAATGACAGTTCTCCATCAGGAACAAACAGAGACTCATTTAAGAGCAGGTATAGGTATTAACTGAGGATCTGCATTTCCCCTTAGGACACTGCTATTTGTGCAACGTTCTCTGGTGTTTTACAACAATCACAATATAAAGAGTAAATACATACAGTTTTTGATAATCTGCTCTAATGTTTTATGAATATCACAATAAGATAACACAGGTAAAACTCCAACCAGTTTTTTCTTGGCTTTTTTGAATTTACCCAGTGCTCTCTGATCATTTTCAAAAGTAAATTTTGTTTTACAAAAAAACAAAAGAGACTGGCAACATTAGCTATGCAATATATGAACAGCAGTGGGTTCAATTTAAGTTTTCCCAAACTAAATCTCAGAACAACCAAATGCCTTTCTGGAGAGACTCTTGTCCCTAAAGAAATTTAACCTCCCTGCCATTTAACCTTTCTCCCTGTGCTCTGCTTACACTATTCTACTTTCCATTCAGCAACTGCCAACAACTATAAACAATAAGAAGTACCTTTCCTCTCTTTGTGTCACTAGACTCTATAGAGTTGTTAAATCCAAACAATTTTAGTCAGATTTGTTATTTTTTACCTGGAGTAAGTATTACCAATACAGTCTTCTTTCTTTATTTACTCCATCACTCAAGAAATACGACAGCAAATCATCCTTGTACCAGAAGAACCACCCCACCAGACAACACTGATACATAATTCTTGCAACATGACTATGTTCTTCAGTGAGATATCGACAACATTCTCAAAGTTTAGGATGACAAGGAAAAGAGAATTCACACATCTACATAGCCTTTCCATCCCCTTTACTCCCTCAGCAAAACACCAACTTTACCTCCCCAAATATCAACACACACAAAAAATGTATATACACCACAATTCACCAACCTACATGCAGGAAAACAGCACGTTTTATGGAATGCTATCAAATAGCAACATAAATGCTAATATTTGCTACTTAGCCCATATAACTAATAATGCTGTAAATAGCCATATTAATACTACAAGGCATCAGTATTAAAAGCTGCAAGCTCTGTACAACCTTGGATGGCTTAAGTGTTAGCAATAAAGAATGCTTCTATGAACAATTATGAAATCTACATACAAACACAAAATTCTATATGCTACATGTATCTTTTACATGCTAAAACATTCCTAGTTTAAATACTTTATAAATAAATTACTTTTTGAGGTCATGAAACAACAAAGCATTCTAACCACATGCCAGAGTCATTTCAGTTGTTTAAATGGATGCCACAAACTTGGGGTAGGGGGATGGGGAAAGAAAGACAGACAGACAGAAAAAGACAGAAAGACAGACAGAAAGAAAGAACCACAAGACATACACAAGACAACAACTTACAGTGCTTTCTACTGTTGTTATTTTTCTAAATTGGGAAAAATATAAACATTTATTCTACAAGATGCAAGTACACGTGGCCAACTGGAAAAGACCTCATTGACCTCTTCTTCCAAGTACTTAGCCAAGAAGTTTACTACCTGTATTAAATACTTATGCATACAAGCTTTGAAGGACCAAGTCCCAAAAATTAGTGTTTCGTTTAAAAAGCAGCTTCTCCAGCTTCTACTAGAAAAAATGGCATTCTAAAAATGCAGTGTGTCATGGGGTGCTTGCTTCTTTCCTTGAAATGTAAACAGTGGAAGTATCTTTTCCTGTTCTACTAAGCGGATATTGTTAAAATACTCGAGCAGCTGGAACCTTAATTCAATGGAAGATATTCTGTTCTCAGCCAGTACACACCAATCAACCATTTTTGATCTAAACACAACTGAAAGGAGTACTTTCCTTAATTATGAAGTATAAAATTCAAACACTGTGATAAGAAAAAAAGATGCAATACTTGCACTTACATTTATAAAGCAGAGCAAAATTTACTAAGTGACATCAGAATACAACTTTGAATCCAGCATCCTGCTAGACACTAAAGACCCAGGTGCCAGTGTAACCACTGTGGAAATGGATGAATTTGATTCCATATAGTAAGCACGCAACTGCTTTCCTGATTGAGCTCACCTGATTACAGCATATGGCCAGTATTTTATCAAAACTTCTACAACATTCAAACCAAAGCATAATACAGAGCCTTCCACAAAATGAAGGGCAAATCTTGCAGACCTCAGGTAGGGCAGAAAGCTCTGGGGTAAGAAGTCACCTCACAGAATGGTGAGCATTCCTTATTTAATCCAAATTCCTACTAACATTTATTCTGGCAATATCTAATTGAGGCAACACATCTTCATTTGGTACTCTTTTCACAGTCTGCTGGTGGACTTAAAAAATTCTGCACAAGGCCCTCAGATGCTTTGGCCTAAATGTTTGGGACACATAAAATTCCTTCAATTGGTTTTTAAATTAAAAATTAAACTCCTCTTTTGAAAGTCATGTCCTTGCAAGTTCTGAAGTAGCCACTAATCCTTTTATACACCATAAAATATTTTCATCATTTTTTCCTCCCCTGGAATTGTTTCCTCATTCACCACAGAACACATACTGTACTCCTAAAATCATTTAACAGCAGAGTCAATCTACGAGAAGAAAGAGAACTCAAAGACCTGGAAAGTTAAGAACATAAAGTTTAAATTACTTTCAAAGGTTAAATTAATCTTCACTTAATGGGGTGATCATCTAACTTCGGGGATCACATTTTAGATGGAAGATGGATATTCACATTGACTTAGATACTTTAAGACAGTCTCCAGGATCTCAACTTTGCAAACAAAACCTCTTCAATCTGAGGATGATACAGGACACAGAACCTTTAAATTTGAAAGATGACAAAGTGGATTATTGGTTAGTTACACATTCCAGCAAGGAGATCCATTACCACAGACATTCTACTACAAGTACACAATGTGCCTTAATAGTAGCTAGAACCTTATTGGCTTAAAAAAAAAAACAACGTAAAAAGGGTTTTGCATGCGAATTGAACTTAATAGGTTTGACATGGACTAACCTTAAAGAATCCAATCCACTCAAATCCCTTTGAAGGCTGCAGCTAAATTTCATGCAAATCTTAAGAGAAGTAGCCAGACTGTTGGGATTTCAAGATGCTTGCCCCTTTCTTCTGCAGATCTAAAACCAGGCAAAACAATGATGCAACCCCTCCCCCCCCACCGCCACGATTTCAAGGATTCCTCTTTAGATGGCCCAGGTTCTATTCTTTGGCCCAGGAAATTTTGACATTTAAAATCTGAAAGCAAGAAGGAGCTGACACCAGGAAACACACCAAAATAAGAAGCAAATACATTTTTTATTTTATTTAAAGACAGCACTGGACTAATGTTTTACTCATTTATAAAAAGATCTGACATGACACCATTATTATTATTAAAATCTTTAGAATAGGATGTTGCATATTAATTTCCCATGCTCAAATCAAGCACTAACAATTTTTACCTTTTCTAAAAATACTTCCATTTTAGCAACAGATAATCCACTACAGTCTAAACCTTCTAGTGGTCATTTTGAAATACAAGCAAGCAACTTTGAAAATAAGCCTAATTGGTTGTTTTACGGCCTCTGTAACAATACAGAATTCTGTTTGCTCACCCCCTATTAAAAAACTCTGGAAAGATTTAAGTGTTCTATGTGTGCTTATGTAGGCAGAAAAGCACATATATATATGTATTTGTGTAACAATATATACATTGACAGCTGGAAAATTATTTGTTTGATGACTGGATTTAATCTTCACCTGATAAACATGAGAGGAAAAGCGAAAGCATTTGTCAGCTGATTTTCCTCTTAAAATAAAGTACAGATGACTACAAATGTAACTAACTATAACCAAATCAAAACCACAGAGTGTGTATAAGGCACCGACTATGCAAAGTAGTTATAAATTCTTGGTTAACAAAGGGCACAGAAAGCCCTTAAAGGAAATATTTTATTTCTGCTAAATGAATACCTAAAAGCATTACATTTCATCAGTTTCACTTAGGTTTAAAGTCCCCAAAGATTCCCCTCCTGAAACTGGCTATATTTTATGTGCAAACCAGGCTGAGAGCTATCTAAATCTAGATAAAACTCATTGGCTTGTAATCTTCACAATGATCTATACATCTAAATCTATATGCAAATCAAATGCTCTCATGCATTAACACATTCCAAAGCATCTAGGAGTAAGAGAGTGCTTTCTCCCTCTCACAACCCCCCTCCTTTGCTCCTCTCCCCCTCTCTTTATTTACACTAGCTACCTAAATAATTCACACTGCCTTCTTTTCAGCCTGAATGTTCTTCTGTTGAAGCCTGCAATGAGCTATTGCAGTAACCAGATGGACACATGAATGCAGCAGGTGGGACAGATGGCAGACCGCCCTGTCTGACGCTGGCTGCCTCAGCTTGGACTGCCTTTTCCTTCCAGGTACATTATCATCAGTGTAGCAGAAAGGAGTACACAGAGGGGAAAAACCTCTTTACATACAATATTATATGAATTGGTTAAATAAATGACCAGATGCTTATTTGCTTTTTAAACCAAAATGCAATTTACTTAAGAGTGCATAAAAAGCATTTCCCCTCTTCCCTTAGAGGAGAAAGGTCCCATCTTTATGCTTCAGCAAGACCCCTCTGTGGTGCACATAAAACAAAATATGCCTGAAATCTTATAAAGATCTTAAGTCATGACTTCACAAATTTTTTTTCAATCAGCTACAGTTTCCAAATACCTCTACCCTTTCACAGGTAACTGTTTCATTTTTTTTAATATAAACCTATATACCTTCTGGTACATAGTCACAGTTTTTAGATGAAGTCTTAACAGGTACCATACGTCTGTTTCCATGTGTGTGACTGAATTTCTACTGCCTTCCATTTCAGGAGGTATATAAACCTTTTAATTTATTACAAAATATTTGCTACTTCTAGGGGAAATGCAGACAAAAGCTAAGGCAATGTGTTTTTCTTTAACTGCAAAAATTAACATTTTAACGTGTTGGTTTCCTCTTTGGAACACTGGGCAAACACAGTGAAGATGACAGTATTAAAAAAACACGAAAACACAGACCAACCTGTAATATGCATTTTGAGCAAGAATACACAAAACTTAGGAAAAAAAGTCTGGTGCCACATCTGGCAGAGTTTGACTGGCATCAGTATCATTGTACCATACAAGCCACTCTTTTTATACAGAAGGCATTCCTGTCCAAATGAGCAAAAGTGATTAACTTCATACTCTTCAGCAGGCAACTGATACAGTGTATTAACTGAAATCACTGTTTCAGAGGCAATTTTTTAAAATCTCTTGAAAGAATGTATTAAATCTAAGTAGTCAGTTAGATCCTCTATGCAATCGTATACTATCCAGATTTGTCTCTCCAACTTTTTCTCCCATGCCCTATGCTATGTCAGTGACAGCAGCCTGTGCTGCAACCTGGTCTGTTTTCCCTCACGGTGCTCTTCTACCTCTTTTCACCACATTCACCTTCTAGGAACCGACATATAGGAAACCACCCACCTCCCCTTCAAATGCCAGGTAGATTTGCACTGATCTACAGCAAAACAATCCACACTTCCTCATTACCCTGAAGTTAGTATTTAGGGTTTTTTTAATTAAAGTTTCAAATTTTACACAACTATATGTGCACAGAGCATGGCTGTACTTGCCATATTAAAAAGCATGTTGCTCCCTCTTCTGCGGCTTTCATGACTTGCTTGGATTTTTACATATCAAAGCTCTTGAATAGGAACTATCTATATATTTTGCATACTATGTACCATCATTTCATGAGAGAAGCCTCTATATACTACCACAGAAGCACAAATCATATGGAATTTATTTGCAATTACACTCAAGCACTGAGTCAAATCTCCTTTCTTTTTTCCCCCTTTTTTTTTTTTCTTTTAATCCAAATAAGCAATTACACAATGTTGCAGGAGAAAGAAAAAGTGTAAGTCAAGACATGACCTGTATTAGATTCTGTTCCCTCTGAGCATACTGGACTAACTGGAAAAAGAAATAGACTGTAAATACACCTGTATGGGTAAACAAGAACTGGTCCAAGCTGGCAACTAAAGCCTGAAACAAACAGGAACTTATCTCTTGGACATTTAAACACACTCAGTAGGGACACTAATAATAATAAACATCATAATATCACATCTAGTTTCATCTGGCCAAGGGAGAAGACATAGCACTAGTATTTAAAAGTTTATTCTTGTTTATTTCTGACCTGGCAGAAGCCAGAAATTACAGAAAACCTCAACAGGCAGACTGCTTTCAAGGGATGCCCAACTGATTTTGAGGCCAAGGAGGTTAAGCACTTCAGATAAACTCTGGATAAGAAGGACAACTTCTGTATGCTCCTGTGTCCTAACTGAAAACCTCAACTTTAAGATTTTATATTACTACCTTTTAAGAAAGAAAGAAAGAAAGAAGAAAGAAAGAAAAAAAAAACAGAGACCATACATGCAAACTGACAAAATTATGCAACAGATTTTGTTATCAGCAACTTCTAGAAATGGTGAACTACCAGTTTCAGAAAAGCATTTCAAGTTATAGTAACAAGTTTACAACATTACACAAAGACAGTGAAAGCAGTGCACTTTGCAATCAGTTTACAAATGCTATCATACAAGTCATGATTTAACTATGATGATATAAGCTGTTTTAACAACAATATATGAACAGAACTCTGAACATGCAGGAACACCCTCTTTAAAAATAAACCTCTGAGCTGCTGCCAGGTTGTCACAACAGGAACACACACACACTATTGGAGCAGCAGTTACAAAATAAAATGAGGACTCAAAAAAGTGTATTATATAAGCTTGGGAGCTTGCTTCGCTACTGGTAAGAAGTTACTACAGTGATTAAAAAAAAAAGATTTATCAAGCCTTTTGCTCTCATCAGTAAAACTCATGCTTGAAAGTGGTCATGTCATGTACATTAGTGCTGAAACTGTGTATTTAAGGGGGGGGAAATTAGGGGAGGAAAGAAATAACTCATATTTGTGAGGGCACAGAACTGATATCAACTTCTTTCTGGTTTAGGTATTATTTTTTAATAATTCCTTTTAATGGATTCATTAAATCCACTAATTAAAAGTTGGTGTGACTATTCAAGTTATTTCAGAGAATTTATTGATTTTTTTTTTCCTATTTTTCACTCTCAGATCATTTATATTTAACTTCAAATTTAAACTTTTGACTGTAATCTCGGTTGTGGAATACTTGCCATTGCTTTGGGGACCCAATGCATAAGCAAAGCCCTCATCACCTGAAGGTAACCCTGCAAAATCAGACCTATAGCTCTAATGACATGTAAAAGGACATCTACACAAGACAGAGAAGCTGAGTTCCACAGGTGTCTGTGAAGACAGAATAACTGCTTTTCTAGGGTCCAAATCCTAAAGGCATTTCAGTGTAAAGAAATTGCATGGCTAAATACATATCTATCATCTGATCATTTGCAAAGAGTTACTGTTAATGACAGAATAGTGAATGATCAAAAACAACATCATTCTCTTCTATGAGGAAAGTAATTGCCAATCTCAAACCCATGGGAGCATCATAGGAAAGACAACTAGGCTTGATAAAAATACCATAAAGTTGATTTTTAAAATTATCAAATACTCATCAGAGCTCTGCAAACAGAAGATCTGATGTGCTCTCCCACAGCTGAGGTTGTAGGATTTCTGAAAATTCTACTCACTTTGGGAAGAGTGAGTTCTGGTGGTATCGTTTTACTGTTTTGCATTTGTTTGGTTTTGCTTTTCTGGGTTTTGGGTTGGGTTTTTGGTTTTGTTTTGTTGTTTTTGTGGTGTGGGGTTTTTTTTGGGGGGGGGGGGTTGAGTTAGAGTTGGCTGTTTGGAGGGACTTTTTGGTTGTTTGGTTTTTTTGGGGGGGGTAGTTTTGTGACATTTTTTTCTGATTTGAACTACATATATTGTGTGTAAATGCAGCCTTATCTTAAATTCTTCTCAAAGCCTGGTCCAGGAATAATAGATAAAGAAAAATTAAAACAAAACAAACCCTTCTGTTAGTAAAATTATACACTACCTTTATGAAAAATTATGTCACCTTAAATACATCTTTACCTAAAACATGTACATTTTTTTGGTCAGGTAATATACTGATAGAAGCAGGGAAATGGGAAATAGCCTACAAAAATCCTAATATATAACAAAAGTAAACTCTGCTTCCATGACAAATATATCTGTCAATACAGAGCACGAGGGCAGATGTTTATGCTGAAAGTAACATGTACAATACATGCACATCTTTAAAAGCTCCCAGATATGCAAATGTAAAGGAAGGGAAAAGATGCCTTTTTAAATGGAATGTGTAATTTCAAAAAGACAATGCAATATACCAGCTCCCCTATGTCAACTATCAAAAAACAACCAACCCTGAATGCTGGGTTTTCATCCTCCTTTACCTCTGCTGCAAAAACTGAAGCATGCACTTTGAACACCCTAACATTTGCCTCTGTGCCTCTTGTTTAACTCTTCAAGGAGGAAAATGTGACTTTAAAAATCTCAAATACATAATAATTCTTGCACTTGCTTCTCTGCAGCTGAGCAGAGCCATTTACATAGTCCACTGAACACTGTTTAGTAAACAAGAGTGCTTCTATCTTACTGCCCTTGTAAAAACCAAGGCAGGGGTTCTGTTTTTAGTGCACACTCTGGTTCAGCGTTAATCCTGTTTTATGTTGTTCACACCTGCTGCTGACTAGCAACCTGCTGATGGGTTGTGGTTTGTGCTGCTCCAAGACAATCCTCACCAACTTCAACAGAAAAACTAATCACTAAGTGGAAACAAAACCACAACTGCTACACACAGAACAAAAATGCAAAGGGGAAGAACTGCTGTGCTTGCCTAATTTTCTTTACTTTGCTACTCTCAACTTTTCAAATTTTAAAATTGGGGTTTAAAGGTACATGCTTGAATTTAGTCCTCATGCCTAGCTTTTCTAGCAGGTCCTTCTCCAGACAGCAGATCTTAAGAGACGAATGTCACTGACACAACCTTTACAGATACACACTGCTTAACTCACCTTTTCCTTTGTGGCTAAGAAAGTAATAGGCTTTGCTCTAACAGAAGTAATGACTGTTGATAAAGCATCCTTTTGTGAAGCTTTACAGAAACAGGCATTTGCAGATTTTCCAAGAAACTTCCTTCAACAAATTTTCATGTGAAATTTCAGTGTTGCTGTTCATCTTTTTTTTTTTTTTAATCACAATGCTCATCTAGACATTGAAGCATTAAAAAACAGGCCATAAAGTCAGATCTTCTACCTATTGATGCCAGCAGTAAAACACACCTATGGCTTCATTTGTACAGAAGACTGAATTCTTCACCATGGACAAAAGGTGATAGGTGATTAAAGGAATAGGTATGGAATTATGTAGTGTTCACATCCAGAGATGATTAAAAAATCATGAAAAGGAAACCCAATTACAATGGAAACCCTTTGTTTGGTGAATGGGGATAGAAATCACATGCCACTTCACTGACCTGGATGTATGCACTGTTATTGCCAATGACGTTTTGCACTAGGAAAGACTAAAATGGAGGGCAGAACATGCTACTTTCACACCTACTTTAAGGTACTCTCTCTATGGCTAAAATAACATTAAGAAGCAGTAGAGTATTTGGAGAGTGAACTCTTGTCTCCTTTATCCTGCTAGGCCACCTTGGTCTATTTCTTTCTATAAAAGAGAACATCGAAAAATGTTTTCTGTCCAAGAGCCAGGTCGCTCTACCTCTTAAATGCCATATGAACTTTTTCATAAATAAAATGTTGGTTGGAAGCCAGTGAAGGCAACTCTCCATCTATTAAAATTTATTTTTCATCCCATGGGGAAAGACACACCGAATGACCATGACCATCCTTTGTGACTTTTTAATTCTGCATAAGAAACACCATAGCATTTCTGCCTATATAGCCATTATGCATTAAGCCAAAATACTTACTCCATTTTAGAGCTGTTCACCCAAAATTCACCAGCAGAAACAAATCAAGATCAATCCATCTTTATTGAAATGTAGCATTTTAACCCATTGCAATTCAGCTGTAAAACCAAGCAAAATAAGGGGTCAATCTCACTTTGTCTTACCATCTTTAGTCAAAACGAGACGGAGGATACTGGCACGATGCCAACACTGCTTTTAAGCTCACACAGAAAATATTATGGGGTAATCTTAGTACTTCCTGGTCACACTCCCTTAGGCAACTCTCTGCTGGTGCAAATGTCATGTGCTGGCAGTGAATCCTTAGACACAAGCTCAATTTCTTCATTGATTTCTTTTAAAAAGAAAAAATACTAAATCATTCGTTTTTAAAATCAGTTACAGAGTGCTCCAAAAATCTACTGATATGAATGTCATTCTTTTCATTTAGTTTTGAATCATGGCACCAGGTAAAAGAGCTTGGCAGCTTGCTATCCTTCATACCTTGAAAAAATCTCTGCTGTCTTATCTGACAATGGTACAGAATCCCCAAAGTAATTTTCTCAAACAGCTGTATCTGCATTATTTCTCTTACAGCATTACCTAATGAGCAAGTATGAAACATCTTTAAAAAATTAGAAGAAAAAAACAACAACCAAAGAGTGTCGGGAGAGAGGGGAGGGAAAGGACACACCCTAGTCATCCATCAAGTGTATGTTCAGGCCACTGCTCCAAAGAAATCAAGTATATACTAAAAAGATACAAAAAGACATAAAAGGCTCCCAGAAGTGCTTCAGAAGCTGATTTTAATATTACCAGGTGTTTTGTGGGGTGGGTTTTGCCACATTATAAAGTTGACTTAAATGCCAGCCTACCACATTTCAGGAGCGGCACACTGCCTCAGATACTGTATCGTATTAGTCGCTGAAATGTATTGCGGATTCCAAAGCTAGCCTATCATCATCTCATGGAGGATAATAAATAAATAAAGATTGGCATTCCCTACTAACCTCACTACCTGCTGCCTTCAAGCACTCTTTTCAAGTATGGCCTGCACAGGGGGGAAAAAAAGAGGGAGGGTGTGGGGTGTGTGTAAGTGAGGACTATTTTGATTATAGTGCTTTCCCCAGGCAGGAATTTTTATTTCCATTTGAATCTATAAACCATTACATTTTCAGTGATGCATTTTTATATTTACAGTTGACATCTTCATAGAAGAATGAAACCTTTGAGCAACAGCTCTAAAGCATGAAGGTTGCCTGCAGTAAATGCTTAAATTGTTTTACACCCAAATGGACTCAGTTGTTTTTAGCTAAAATTTAATAAACCTTAAACCAATGACCTTTCTTTTACTGAAAGTCTGCGCTTGGGAAAACTAACTTTCCCAAGCAATATATTTTAGTGAGTAAATGCCAAACAAAGGGCTTTTCAAATCAGAATATTTTCTAAATGTATAGCTTGTGAACATTCAGTTCCTAAATTCCCAACTGCTTCCTAATGTATAGAACATTGGTGCCTTGGTTTAATCACATATCATTGATTTCACAGTGTTACAGTGATCTCATTGACAGTAATCAATAATAATCCAAAATCAATCTGATCTGCACTTGCACTATCATTCATCAAATTTGAATATCCCGAAATTAATTGAGGAAAGAAAGAAAAGAAAAAACCGTACAAAACCAAGAATCAGTAAACTTTGAGAAGATAATAGTGCATCCGAGCACGCTTCATGCCTGCTGGGCTAAGTTAATGATGAATCATACCTCGCCTTCTGAGCAAAGATTCTCAGATATATTCATTTTCAAACGTGAAAATACACAGCAACTGAAGAGAGAAGACATACTAGAAAATGATCAAGCATTACTTTATGAACAGCCGTGGTACGTGATGAATTTCGAAGTATGTTGCCAGCATATTACAAAATGCACAAGTATGTTACACTGGGAAGAATTACATATTGTAAGTTAGCCACTGCACTTCATAGAGCAGAAGAGGATAAAATTACTGAATTTCAGTACCAAAAGCATGAATAGATGTAGCCACTTATCAAAAGAGCTGTTATTGTTGCCAAGGACTCTTCTCTCAACATATTCACCTGTAATTTTGTCAAGGTAATAAATCCTTCCATTCATTACAGCACACTCAAAAGCACCCTGCTATTTAATTTCAATGGAAAAAAAGGCCCAAAGTGTCTAAAACATTTACTTTTGCTAATGTAAAAGTGCTGGCATTTTACTTCATTCCTGATAAGCCAGTGCCAATGGATGTGATTATTCTTTTCTTATTCAAAGCGTATCAGTAGTTCGAAAGCACTCTCAATCTTATCAGGTGTATGAACAGCATAGTTACTGAAAACAGTTTGTACTGCTCCTTTCTCTTTCTGCCAGGCTATCAGATAAACCCAACTAACTAACTGTAAACACACAATCAAACATAAGCTCTGTCTTCAGTGTATTGTAGCCTGTTTCTGGCATGCTACAGGTTTTCTGCTTGACATTAGTTGTAACAGAACCGGCAGCAGTGAATCAAGCTTACAACAAAAATACAGCTACTCTACAGCACGTAACACAAAAGGGATGTGGGGAGAAAGAAAAAGAAAGGGGAGGGGGAAAAGGAAAGAAAAATTTTGTGAGGTAAGAATGATCACTTCAATTTCAATATTTCACAGGTTACTTGGAAACGAGCACGGATTCAAATGTATTCAAAACTTACCTGGCATAGAACTCAAAGGCAGAGAAATAATTTTTATTTATTTTTTTTTAATTTTATTTTATTTCTCCTGTCCTTCATGACTTGTCTGTGATTGGCAAAGGGCAAGAAAAAGACAGACAGAAAGGAAAGCGATTACACTGTCTGAAGGCATTTAAATGCCTTTACTGTTTCTATCTGGAACAAGACCGTGATCTCTCATGATCCAACCTTCACCTGACATTAAGATTAAAAGACCCACGACAAAACCAAAAAGCAGCAAGTAAGCCTATCAGCAACTGTCTTGCCAGCTCAGATACTGAATTTTCAGTGCTAACTACTGAGGAATAATAGTTTAAAAAAAAAAAAAAAAATTAAATCTACCCCTTCAGAAGGGCCACAGCTTTGAATATTTTGCTTACTGTACAGCCATAGGAAATAAGGCGCAGAATCTCCCTTCATTCTTCTCCGAGTGGCAGCTACAGCGTAGAACTTGAAGAGTTAAATGTTAACCTGGCTGTGTGCTGGCCACTTTCGGCTAGCTAAAATGAAAAGTTCTGGAAGGCTGGGAGAAACCCCGAGTTTCATCTCTTGATTAATTACAGCCTTCCTTAGAGGCTGAGGCTTCAGTCCTGGTGTGGAGCACTCCTTCCTACCACCCCCACCCACTGACAGCCTCTTGCTTGAATACCTCTGATGGAGCAGCAAAGGGCAGGCACGTGCCACCACCTGAGCCCATCTTGTGCTTCCGTCGGGACTCCCAGCGCAGAACGAGCCATCCTCTAGATTTGTAGGAGAACAATGAGCTGAATTAAGCCAAGTGTGCAGTGCTGGGTAATTCAGCCGATTGTTGTTTCTCCATCTGTGACACCATGGCCTGGTGATTGATGGGACAGGTGTCATTCATACTAATGTCAGCCACCAACAGTAGCTGCTCGGCTCTTTAAATATCACCCGGCACCAACTGGGACCAAGCAGCTCCTGTGAGAAGAACGATGGGGTGCCCATGAGCTTTACTCAATTATTGGCAACCCGATTCTCAGCCCTTTAACACTCACAGGAACAGTTGGTTAAAGACATGGCATTTCATGCCACTTCAAAACATCTAATCTGTCCCACTATGTTAACGGCTGCTATGAGAACATTGCCAAGGAATTCTTTCACTGCTGGGAAAGTGAATATAATTTACTAGAGGAAAGCTTGCATTCATGGAACATTAAACTACCATGGTAAAAAAGAAAAAAAAAATAGTAATTTTAAATTGACCTTTTGCTGTAAGAATTTTACCATTCTCTGAAGATAATTCTGCTAGCAATCCATGTGCATCTGCTTTCAGAATCAGTAAAAAACAAATAAATCTGGTTTTAAGATGGCACATGAGTTTTAGTTCTTATTTTAGTAGGGTTTCTTTTTCTTAAAAAAAAAAAAAAAAAGGTAAAAGAATTGTGCTAAAGAAAACCTCCCACAGTTCCTGAAATTAATTCCTCTGAATATTATTTTCACATTAATACTTGTCAACTGAGCATATCATAGTCCATCTCAGAAAAAAACAAAACAAAACCACATCAACTTAAACGTAAAAGGACAACGGTAATTCATCCTCTGAAAATAGAGGAACCAAATCCTGCAGCCAATTTGAAGACAGAAAAATTTTACAAGAAAATAAAGAACACACAGAAAACTGCTGGATCTATTCTCGCTGTTGTATTTTTAATATATGGAGAATTACACAAACTGTCAGTAACTGCCTACACTAGGAGCGCATAAAGGAGTCTGGTTTCACCATTTTGTTAACTATTGTTTTTTATTAGATTTTTCCCACGTTGTATTTCCTTGAAAGTATTCATGTGTGAGATTATACAGGTGTTTCTTCCAAAACCAGCTCTAGAAATAAATGCTGAATTTGGCACGGGAGGGGAAAACAAGAGTAACACCATGGATAAGGATGGACTGAATAAAACAAGAGACCTCCTCCCCTCCCCACCCATCCTGGCACCTTTATATGGGAAGGAATTTCAGAAATGCTCAGGAACAAGATAGCACTACATTTTAGATGGACTTTTTCATTACACTTGTCAGTATCTTTACATCTGCAGCACTTTGCATTGTTTAATGGCGTGGTTGCTTCAGGGAGGGAGGCTGGCTTATAATTTTGTAATTGTATTTTTACTTTTTTTTTTCTTTTGTTTGCTATTTTTTTTCTGAGGCCATTCAAAACAAGCAACAGCAACTCCACATCATCTTCTCATTTTAACTTGCCAAAGCCATCAATCTCTGATCACACCTATTAGAATCTCACCGTAGCCAACAGTACATTTTGCGACAGCTTGACCAGTTGTTTAAGGCAAGAGTGTGTGATGGAGCAAAGCTAAATCGACACATCTGTGATACTTCTGACACCCCTCAGCATGGCTAATATTAATTTGTTTTCTTTGGCTAGGTAAGTGCTGCCAAAACACATTACATATGGTATGTCGTTCCAATCAAAATGATGAAATGGAGATGTGCAGGGTTGGGGTTTTTTCATTTATAACAACATGAAAAAATACAAAGGATTAAGAGACTATACTAACCTACAGAGTAATATCCTAAGAAAGCTCAAATCACTTCAACTTAAACTTTGATTTCAGAACACAACTCTTTAAGATAATCTACCCTCCCACACAAAGGCTGCAGCTCAAATGTGCAAAGAGGTTTTTATTCAGGGAAAGGGAATATAATTTTTAATATAAGATAAAAGGATATATCTAGACTATTTTCACATGCACAGAGGTAACATCATATTTCAGTAGGTTTATCCATGTAAATAGATGTGCACAATTCTGTACATAAATGGCTTCATTAGACCAAGGACCAGGAACTTCTATTTCATACACCTCAATATACTAACTTTTGGCAGTATATGGAGACCCTTGTCCACTTTCATGCTTCATGTTCTGTGTTAGTGTCATGAAAAATGTGAATTTATATTTCTAATAGTATTTTTGGTTTGCCCCATTAACTGTTTTTCTCTGAAACAGAAAACTTCATCTAGATTTCATACAAATTCAGAATGGTGACTCACAGTAAGAATTAGACATTTGGTACCGTAAAAAAATAGCATATGCCTGCCTTACACTCTGTAAAAGCACCTATATGCCTCTAACTTTCATTAGGATGTTAATAAGGATTTTTGCCTAGCAAGCCTAGGAGATCTTGAAGGAAAAAAAAATTATTTTTAAAAGAACTGGGAAATGATGCTCTGATTAAAAAGCTGTGCTCCTTAGAGGAAAATAATCAGAAATTATTTGAAGATTCTCTTTAATGTAAACCTGCTATATCAAGGAACAGCAAAGAGAAAAGCCCTTCTTTGTTTGCAGGAAATACAAATTAATTGAAAAACATTACAAGCATTATGTAAACAAATCCAAGAGATTTAAACCTTCTCTAACATAGCAAATACATAAATGGTATGTACAAGACATGTCAAAGGCAATGTTCTACTGTATCGAAGTTACTCTCCAAAGTGCTGCTGAAGAGGCAAAAATAAAAAAGCCTTTAAAAATAATTAAGTAATACTACCTGAAACAGCATTACATAATTGTTTAATAATTTTGTTTTCAAGCAAACTGTAATTAAAACAAAAAAAAAATTAAGATTTTTGGTGAGGTCTAAGGGCCATTGCAGTGGTATGTGTGTTTTATATTTTTGTTTGAGGACATCATGATTTATATTAACAACCATATGTAGGAGGTTTCCTCCTCTGAAAGTAATTATATTCTTTAGGTGTAAACGTAACTGTGTGTTCAAGGACACATGTAGCTAGAAAAACAAAACAAACCCCACAGTTTTCTGATTGACACCCAAAACTTACAGGAATATGAATTACTGTAAGTCATGTAAATTACTTAGCAGAGGCAAATTTGTTAAAAAACACCAACCAAACCAGTATTGTTTAAAAGCAAAACTGTGGGTACAAATAGAGACAATGCCAGATTACATGGAAAATCTGATATAAAATCAGGTGCAAATACTTTAACTACATTGCTGGCCAGCTCCCTTCTCATGGGTAAGAAAAAAAATACACACATAAAAGCAGCAGGTTTTTCACAAGCAAGTACATAGAGCAAAGTTACATAACTCTGCATACGCTTCCTGTATACATACATGCCTGTGTATGTACACACAGTAACAGATGTACATGGCACAAACTGCATAAGGAATGCACTAGTTGTGCAACACGCACATATACACAGAAATACATGCATCTGAACTCAAAACTTGCTGTGTATACACAGAGGATTTCTACATAAAATCTAAATTTATTGAACAAAACCATGCATACATGTTTCTACACAGATGACTGTAGGCACATATGACTACCTAACACAAGTTCAAAAGTAAAAGAGGAAAGACAAAATGCAGAAGAACATGTAATAAGTGGAATGTCAAGCTGCAGCGACTGTTGGTGTCATCCCTGCACTATCAAATACACATAGGAGTATGATTGGAGACAGAGAGGCTAAATATTTCACTGTCAGAGCATGTTGAGAAATGCAATTCATTTCTCTCTCATGTGCTTTAGGACAATGACAATTTAATACAAGGCCAGTGGATGTAAAAGAGATAAAAACTGAACAAACTGGCCTGGCATAATCACAGATTTCCTCTAGAGAGCTTACTAGCATGAGGCTCATATGTACTTGTAATGGATCAACATTTTATTGTTTCTTCCCTCCATGAATTTGCTATGAAGAAGAATAGCAAAGCTTGTATTACAGACAGGGACTACTTTAAGCTTTAATAGGAGCAAGAGCATTTCACGCATACTCAGTAAAAAGAGTAATTATGTGAGATACTTCACTGAAAGGTTCAAATACGCAGGTTTTTTTCATTCCTACTTACACTTCCACTGGGGTGCAAGCAACCTCCCTGTAGGTCAAGGGTGAATCCTTTAAAAACATTTTGTAAAATGAATAATCATGTCACCGATCCACAACACTTTTATACCATAATGCTTCTATCATAATTTTGCTCTGTAACATACAGAACAGCAGCATAGCATATGGGCTGACATATTTGTTAGAACACATATCATACTTTTTAGCTATACTAAGCAAAGTGGGCTTCAAGTATTGTTAAATATTATCATAGACAAGTTACCTTCCGTATTTGATGAATAGCACCATGTATTTGAAATTAATTGCAAAAGTAAGGTTGGCTAATGAGGCGGCCCTTATCTTTTCTCAGCAGTGCAAGCGTAAGTATTTTTCTGCTGGCTCAATATTTTTAAAATGCCCAAAGTGCTATTAACTAAGTTGAAATCTGATTAAAATATGAACACTAAAATAGTCACAACAGCTAATATAGCCATACACACACACCCCCACCCCCCAAAACAAAAGGAAGGGGGAAAAAAAAAAAAAAAAGAAAGAAGAAAAGACTAAGGAAATTCTTATCTCTTATCATTAAGCATGTGTTTTGAAAAATAATAATTAAATAAATTGTTCCCTACAGATTCTCCCAGTTGTTTCACTTCCCATTAGCATCTTTGAAAACAGTTCGTTAAGACAATAGTTATTCTTTATTATGGAACTATGGGGATGGTGCCCTTCTACCTGCCTCAGTTTGAAAAGGAATTTGCAGCTAATCTTAAAGCCTAAGGACAGTTAGAGAAAGGACAGCATGCCTTAGGAAAAAAAGTGGGGAAAAGAAGTAAAGGGAAAAAAAAAGATCAGTCATTCAAGAGAATTAATGGATATCCACAAGGGCTTTGCTAATAACATGGGTTAATTACTGCTGCAACGCACCAGGCTCAGTAAATAAAAGAGCACAACCATAAACACATTAAAATGAGCAACCATCACTAAAAGAGGGGCAAGCCCCAGTAAATGAGAGGCTGTCAGATGGGCATTTCAGTGCAAACCCTTCATACTTTCTGTAGGATTTTAAAACTTGACAGCAGTCTACCAAAGCCAAAAAAGAAAAGACCTACAACCGGAAACAGAGAAGGAAGAAGGGACCAAGGCCTGCCTGCTGCCCAAGAGGAGAAAAGACAGACAAGCACCTCTTGCTTACCCACGCTTGGGGGCTGCCTTCACAACACAGAGCTGCGGATACACACTGGGCACAAGGACAGAAGCCTGGAGGCTTTGACTTTAATATTAAACGTTGGACTTTATTTCTTAATAAGATCTGTAAATAGCTACCTAGTAGGACAAATGCAAGAGGTTAAAGATCCCCACAGCCTGGAGAAACAGTGGAGTGGAATCAAGTGCTGCTTCCCACTTCACAAAGAAGTGTTCTTCAGCCTGCCCCTTTCCTACCTTTATAAATGAAAAGCCTTTCAAAAAAACAATTAAAAAATAAAAAATTTCAGGAGCTAGAAGGTATGCCAAAATATTTTAAAGAAAAGTAAACCTGACAAACTCTTTTTCTCTTTCTGTGTTTAGCATATAACCACTACAAGCAGGAGCACATAAATATACACATATATATATTTACTCGCTGGTGCATGTGAGTATACACACACAAACTCCTATTCACCCGTACACAAACATAACCCAGAGAGACTTGCAGAGAACCTACACACACCATTTCCACACTGAAACATGAGAATGGTTAGAAAAATACAAAATACATTTATGGCCATCATTGCACTGAAGTATTCACATGATGTGAGTGATGACTACGACCACTTTTTAAATGTTATAGCTATTCTAAACAACCTTTATTTTTTTATCATTTGTGTATTTTACTGGTTGCACTGCAAGATAAAAATCTATACAGGCTGTAACAGCTGAAATTGTTTCATGTTTAAATGCTGTTGCACATTTTTAAATGGAGAAAGTAGGGAAACTGCTGAGGGTTCAAATTAATGAAATACAGTTAGCCACAAAGGGCAAACGTACATAGTGCACAGAAGCTTTCTGGGGTTACAAATCTCCTCAGTTTTCCATGTTTGGCAATCAGATACCACATTTAAATTTACTAAACTATTCCCATTCTACCACCACCACCGTTTTTTGAGTGTTTCAATTGCCTTTCCTTCTTCCAACAGCTGTGACAACTGTTAAAACAGTCAGTAAAATTAAGTCCACTCTATAATCCTTTAGTCAACGTTACATTTTAATCAGAGATTTCACGTTATGAACATACTGATTCATTTAGAATTATTAAACTGACACATATGTCAAAATGAGCAGATATATTTATTGCTTCTGTTAGCTTGTTATTACTAATTATTAGTGGGTTTTTTTGGCTGAAAAAGCAAAAAGAGAAGGTTGCAGTTGGCTTGAAGTTATTGCATTCTTTAACATGCTCTGCCTTAAAAATCAAAGCATACCTAGTGACGATCAGACAGATGTCTATGTACTCCCAAAATGTTCAATTTTTAGCTTGAATCCTCTCTGTCTTCATCCATAAGAACTGCAGAAACTAGTAATTTAATGTGTCTTTATGCTGCTATATGCATACACATCACAATATATAGTCAAAACACAATTACTATGAACATCAGTAAAACTCTGGGGTTTATTGAGACAGGAAAGTAGACGCTTCTGAACGCTATTTATTTCTCTGTTTCCTCTCAACCACACCTGACTCAAACCCTACACTTGGACCATACTGGGCGTGTTTTAGGATGACTTTTAATTGAGCCAAAGTGGAAGAAAAAAAATTTAGTTTGAATCTTGCACATGTGCCCCGATTTCATTTAAATGCATCTACTCTAAGAAGCTTATCTAAACTAATCATTCAAATTAGCTGTAAGAAGGTAAATTCAAGAAAGCTCCTTTTGGGGGGGCTGGAGGGGGAGCATCCACCAAAAAAGACCCAAACCCCACTTACTATATTTTTAAATATTCTAAATAAAATACATTGCATAGCAAAAGCTGTGGAAACTACATTCCTACGTTTACAAAGCTTTCTTACAGTACACAGCAGCTCACAGTGCACTGACCTATAAACCGTATCTGAGAGGGCATCCAATCTCTGTTTATTTTCCTTTATTTGTCCTGGAAGATTACAGTGGGTTTCCTTGTTTCCCCTTCCCAAACTGTCTTCCTACGAGCCAGGCTATTTGGTTACTTCCCGTATTATTTCACCCATATGAAATCACTGCAATTAACTTTTCATCCCTGGCTTAATTACAAATAGCAATGCAATATGCAGACAGTAAGGACAGCTAGTGGGCATCCACCTATAATACACTGTCACCTTTCAATACAGCCTTTCCACAGACTGCGTCTAGCTGGCTATCAGCCTGGGTTTTTCCTTCAGTGTTACTGTCACTCTCAGCGTAATGCGAAGGAACAGTACGTAAGTGGCTCGACATAAAGAAAAATGAATCGCTGACAGCTCCCGTGATATACTAATATTTAATCCCGGCTGTGGGTTGAAACCAAGTTCGGGAGCCACTCGTCAGCCCTAGACCGCCTAGTTTTGTTTGGGCTCCACGCTTTTTGCCAGAGATACTCCGCCAGGTAGCTAATAAGTGCCAGTCAAAGAGCTGCGGCTCGTTCAAAAGTCTTTTGCCATCTTTTGTGAGCAAAAGCAAGAGCAGAGGCCACGCCGTGCGGCACGGACCCCTACAAAAGTACAAAACACGCCCCGCGGCGGATCACGCTGCCCGTCCGGTCCGGCGTCCCCGTTCCCTCCGGGCAGCGCGGCGGTCGGCCGCTCCCAACCGCCGCCCCAGTGGCGAGCGGGCTCCCTCCGGTCCGCCGTTGCCGTCTCACACCGGGCGCTGACGCGGGAGCCGGCGCACCTGTCAGACTGAGAGCGCTAGGGACGCAGAGCGGTCGGGTGTTCGCCCACCGACAGCACCGCTGCCGGTCGCCTCCCGCCCGGCCGCCGGTCCCACTCCCCCGCCCCCGGCGCGCAGCCGCTGCGCAGTGCCCCGGGCCGAGCCGGGGCTCGACGCGCCCGCGACGGCTCACGTCCGCGGCCCCGGCTCAGCGTTACCTGCAGCAGCGTCTAGGCGCCTGTCATGTTTTGGGGCAGGCGGCGACGGTGGTGGTGGTGGTGGGGTGGGGGCGGGGAGCGGTACCTACTCTTCCTCGTAGTGCAGGGAGAGCGGCTCCGGCAGGCAAAGTTCTACCGAATCCATGTGCGCCCGGCGACCATTCTTCGTGCGCCCCCGCGGTAAATCAAAGTTTCCGTGGCCGAGCGCCGCGCACTTGGCAGGAGTGCTCTCCCCGGGCGAGGCGGCGGCGTCAGGCGCGGCCAGTTGGGACCAAAAGCTCGCCCGCGCGCCTAATCAAGGACTTAAAGCCCCGCTCGGCGCTCATGAATATGAAGCAGGGGTTTACATATGCAGTCCCCCCGGCCCGGGGGGACGGCCGATTGGTGGGGAAGCGGCCAATCAGGCGCCAGGGGCGCCGGGGCGACCGGGCGCGAGGCCCGCGCGGCAGGTAGAGGGGTGGGGACGGGGACGGGGGAGCGGCCTGAGGCGGCGGCGACGGCGGCGACAGGGACAGAGCCTGCGGACATGTGCGCGCTGCCGGCGGCCGGCCCGCGGGGGCTCCACTCCTTTCCCTCCCCTGCTTTCCCTCCAGGGAAGCCAGTTCCAACTTCGGCAGGTACCTTGGCAGGCTCCCGGTTAAGGTCGCGAAGGATTGCGCGTAAAGATAGAAGACGAAGTTTGCGCTGCCGTTGCTGGTTGTGGCGTTTCGCCGTGGCGGCCGGGGCTGGGGCCGGGGCCAGGGCCCGAGCCGGCTCGGCTCGGCTTTCGCCGCGCTCTCCCGACCACTGCTTCTCTAACCTTTGGAACTGCTCGGCATCGGGGGGAAAATAAATAATAATAACACCAAGTGCAGCCTGCCGAAGCTTCTGGGTAACTCAACTTTTCATTGTCATCCAAGTTGCTGGGAGGGAGTGAGGGGGGCTGGGATTTTAGTATGTATTATATATATATATATATATACTGTAAATATATACTTATCTATTTAAAAATTAAAACCCTAATTTTGCACTTACTGAAAAAGAACATAGCTAACAAAACAAGCACTCAAAATCCATTCCTTAACAGCATGGGTGCAGCTGGGAGCGTATATAGGTACTACGTGTTTATATGCCGGTTACCTACATATTAACATGGGTATATTTAAGGTGTATGCCCCTGAGCGAATATTTAGATGTTTAGATGTATATATTAAGATAAAGAGAAATCGAAGCTCCAGAACTGATCAATTTCTTCTGTAGGGATTATAATGGACCAACTTAACTTGCCTCATTTTAACGAGATAAGGGCTGCTCTGTAGTGGGTCTGCATTAGTAAAGCTGTAAGTGTGCACAGCCTTCCCTCCCCAGGGCCTGTTTTTTGTAAAGTACTTTTTACCCAACTAAAAGGGAAATAGACACACAGCCCTGCGTGCATGCCTGCATAAACACCACTAAGCCCAGTTCCAGCAAGTCACTGCTAAGAGTCAGCTCAGACTTCCTGCTCTGTCATATGAATGGTCCGTGATTAAACTTGTTCCAAGAAAATGACCATACTCAAATTTGGAGACACCGTTTGCACTGAAACACAAACACACACACCCTTTTGAAAGAATCAGTAATGAATTGGGGGTGCGTTGTTTTCTCTCAAACGCTACTGTTTGTACGTAATATTGCAACTAAGAGACCACACTTACATTCAAGTTGAAAGTGTTTCATTCCCTGCTAATGAAAACAGATGCAGGCTTTTCTGCCAAGAAAGAAAAATAATACACAAAACAGCCCTGGAAAGAACATAATTTTTTATAATTCAGCTCAACTCTTACAAAATCTTTTGTGACTGGAGCCCTAACATGAGGCAAATGGCAATCTTTTAGATCAAAGCAAATAAGTGCACACCCTCAGAATAAATTAATACCATTCACAAATGCCCTCACCAAATTTGTTTCACAGCATTTTAATAAATAAATACAGAACAAAACCCAATTCCCCAAAACATAAGTTCAATAGACATGTCTCTATATGTTTACAACAGAGAGATTCCAGTGTTCTGTATCTAACCTTATGTGAAGACTGGGCCTGCTTCCTATAAACTGGTATAAATGCATGCAAATTTAGGAATCAAAACTCAACACAGCAAAACTCAGACTACTGTATAAAAGAATGTAGTAAAAGCTTAATTACCAGTAGCTTTATGCTGTCTATATTGTTACATGTGAACTCTGTAATTAAGATGTAAATTTGCTTGTGAGCAGCGAATTTAAAAGCTCGGAAATGTAGAGTAAAATCCAAGTACTCTGTAGAAACATCAGAGACACACACAAAAAAATCAGGATTTATCAGATTTTGTAATGAGTGGCATTTAATCATGTTACTATATTAGAATGTCCTCTTTAAGTGACACTTTTATGAATGTGGATTTTGGAATCAAATCAGTACTTGGATATTAATGTTTTTATGTATAGATATCTGTATCACTATATAAACCCAAAATACAGTTCCTACAAACTGATACACATGTGCATGTTGGCAAAACATGAAAATGCATTGTTTGTACTGAATGTCTTTTATAGATTTTTATCCAAAATTGATATTTTTCAATATTTTTATGCTAAAATACTTAGAAATCTTTTCGTGTGTATGTGTTTTCATATTTAAAAATCACCCAGAATGAGTCCCTATATGTGAGTAATTTGATAAGGTTACCTTTCAGTATCAAGTTCCCTGGAATACACCCTCCCTGAAATAGGACAGCTAAAACATTTTGAAACTTACCAAAGCACAGGTTAGCTTGGTTTCTATTTCCATTCATTATCTCCTGAGATTATATATTCAAATTTAGGTGATGAAACATGATGGTGTCTTTCATTTTGTTACAGTCTGTCTTCCTGTAAGCCCTCCTTTTCATGTTCTATAGTTTGTGCTACTTTGTTGGCTTGTAGCCCCCACCCCCTTCTAGACCCCTCAGTAATACAGTTTTCCTCTCCCCCTGTGAACCATCACTGCTTTTCTATCAACCATCTTTCATACAAGCAAGCAGCTCTCTTCCCTGCCAGTGCTGCTTCTTGGAGAACCGTACTTTGCATGTTGATAAACAAAGCAGTTGGCTTCTTCCCCCAGGGACTGAAAGTGTCACCTACACCAGAATGGGACCTGGCATTCCAGCTCCATTCTTGAACTTGGGTTTCACAGTTCCCGATCAGTTTGGGGTAGGGGTGGAAAAAAAGAGATTACAGTAGCAAATAAATTGAAGCTACTAAGCTCAGCTTCATTTTCTCAAGCTTTTCTGTATAAATAAAAAATTAAAAATAATAGTAGGGGAAAGAAAAAAAGGAAAACAGGTATCAGTTCACTGAATTTTATCAGGGGCTATAGAGTAAGGACATGCATGCAAACATAGATCTGCACTAACTTGCCAAAATGTACAGTGCAAGATCTTACCACAAGGAGTCTATATAAAACAGTGGTAATGGAATCAGAGAGGGGAAAGAAAATATGTCATGGGTGCCTGTACCAGTCAAGGGACATTACTGAGCAGCACTTACATTTCCACGCCTCTCTGTGCACAGAATTTTTCCTGTCTGCCAAACACTACACATCTTTAAGCATCTTCACATTTAAATACTATAGACATTTCAAGGCATCCAAACAGCCAGAATCTTAAAACACAACTAACTACCTCAAGGCAGCTGAAGAAGTACGATTCTGTGGCACTTCACAGAAGCTGCATAGTGCATTGTGTCAAATGTGTATTTACCCAAAGGAGCAACAACCTCAAGCCACCTGGGAAGGAGCAAGAATATGAAAGAGTCTATTAGCTGCTAAGAATTTATTTGAAAACAAGTATACTGTGAGTTTAGATAGAAATTTGGCATACACCGTGGTACCTTATTCAAAGCCTATCTGGAAAACAGGAGTTTGAAGTAAATATTAAAGTATCATCAGAAATATGTGATTCTATTCACAGTCACTAATGAAAGAAACACAGCTCAGATGCGCTATGCAACAGTGAGATCAGCATTAGTACAATATTGTCACTACTGGTCTTTTATCTTTTGTCTTTCTCACTGGAAGGCCTGGGGGGCATCCCTGTATATACCACTAATGAGTTAAAAAATCCCAAACACTACAAAAGTTCCAAATTCTGCTCACCTGTTTATACATAGTTTGACAAACTGTAGCAGGTTATTACTTTAAAGCCATCTTCTACTTCAATCTGTATTTAGCATTAATTAATCCTTGTTTTGATCTTAGGGGAGAAAAAGCTCACATAACAATCTCTGAATACTCCTCAGAACTTTTCCACAGCCTGTTCACAAATACACAGAGCAAGGCTTTTAGCTTTTGCTGCTACACTCAGTTCCAGCATGTAAAAAATGTCTCTGTGAAATAACAGCAATTGCCTTACCATGTTACTGAACTACATTCAATTCATCTGGTCTCAAATAAATGCTCCATATTTTCTCCTCGTTTTATTTTCAAGGGCATGGGCATGGGTATTTAAATGACTGCCTTCACTGATACAGAATAGAAAGGGTTCACATTGCTACAAATGAAAATTATTCTCTTGATGAAACACCTTTTCCAAAGCATCTGACAAAAGGAAAGAGAAAAGGAAGGGGGGGAAAAAAGAAAGGGAGCTGCATGCACATTGCCTGTCACCCACCAAAAAAGGTCTTCTCCCTAAAGATAATTCAGGCACACACGCTTCAATATGGATATCTCACTGTTACCCCAAGCTCTGTTTTTTTTAGTGTAAGTTTCTTCAGAGAAGCTGAAGTGCATTACTGTTTCAGACAGCCAAGGATAAGATGACTGAGGGAATTCAGTTGCTCTGTTTAATTAATACAGGATTATTTCACTTTCATTTTGTGAAGCTAATAATATGACTGGTGGAATGTCAGTAAAAATTAAATCATAAACTAGTGCAGTACCAAAGGGAAAACTTACTTTAGTTATGGAGTATTCCCAGCAGAAATCTTGAAAATCTTATACATATTTACACTGATAAAATACCACATGTACTTCATGGGATACTGCAAGCTTTCTACAATCCTTGTGGCATGTATTTACAGAGCAAGAGTTAACATTTTGAGATTATACATTAATAAATGAGTTGCAGTTATATTGTTTCTTGAATGTTAAGCACCACATACTAAACGCAGGAACATGTTCAAGGTCAATGTCCTATTTTAGACCTTTTCAGCAGCTGTGATATTATGATAATCACACTTAAAATATTCCTATAGAAAGAGTAAATTAGCCCTTTTCACTAGAATGATTATTGTGATAAACAACAAATTCAAAAGAGAAAAACAAAATCATGTTTCTTGTACTGCCCCCCACCCTCACCCCCCCGCCCCCCAGTGAAATAAATTGCTGACCCTTACTGTGATGGCTTTTCTGTCCAGAAATTAAAACAAAATCCACATTATTCTGTGCTCACATTTTGGGGTTTTTAGAGGCCTCACCTATATAGAAATAACTTTCTTAAAAAGCACTTGTGTTTTCTGTTAGAACCAAAACACTCCAGTTGACATCCCATTCTACAACATACACTGCAGTGAAATGTAATATCCCACCAAACCAGAAGGGAAAGAAGAAAACTTAGCATCAGCAGCTATTCCTAAGCAAGATTAGGGGTTTAGCTCCATCTAATTGAGGGATGAGATGTGTCCCTCAGTGGGTCTCTTCCTACTCCCCCACCAGCCCTTCTACCTGACTTCAAGCTCAAAGTGCTAAAAATAGAAAACTAAGAAGGTGAAGCGTAAATATTTCCCCAGTGAGAACACCAATAATCTTTACTGTGAGCTGACATAAATTGCTTGTTACACTGCCCTAGGATATGGTGGCTTGAAGCAAGAGCGTGCATGCATACGCATCGAGCCACCAACCATCCTCAAAGCTTCTGTAACGTGTGTTAGTGCATGTGCATGTCACAGACGCTCCTACGACATCTGACATGAAGCCAGTACACCTGCTGTACCAACGCAGCCTCTCCAGCCTGCCCTTTTTTCCCCATGACTGTCCCAGCTCATCTACCATCACTCTTCTTCCTTCTTCTCCCCCTGCTCCCTCTCCACTCCCTTCACTCTGGCATTTTTATTATTAATGTTATTGCTATTATTACTGTCCAAGCATAAGCTGATCCACAGGGGACCCTGTGTAATTTAACCCCTCAAGCACTAAATTCCTTCACATGTGCCAAAGACACAGGTTTGTTGTTGCCTCCAGCAATATCCCAGGAAGACGAGTGATGGCGATGTCATATCATCACACAGCGACTTAATCTATTGCGACACCCAGGGAACGGGTAACTGAAGAGATTTACAGGACATGCTCTCTGAATACAAAACGTTATTCTCCTTTACCAACAAACTCAAGTCACACGAAGCAAAGAAAAGCAAATTTTGCCCTCTCAAAGCTCACCGTTTCCATACCTCTCTGCTTTCTCCAAGCCTACTACTGCAGTAGTTGTCCCACTGTACATCTTCGAGCTACACAACACTTTTTTCAACATTTTTGTTCTCCCTTCTTTGTTCTTGTGTTCTCTGATTAACAAACAGCCAGATCATGTTGAACTGCCAAGTAACGTAGCCTCAGAAATCTTTTATCCATACCCTAGATGACTGGAACCATCACTTACATCAGGGTTATCTCTCCATGTTGTCTTTATGTTGTCTGACATCTAATGCATGCTTTTAAAAACAATAGATTAAAGGGGTTGCACTTTTTAAAGGCGCAAGGAGCACTAAATGAAACACAGCTTGGCTACAATACCAACAAGCAGGAAAGAATCCATGTTAAGTACTGAAAACCAAAAAATTCATCTGCTTGTCAAACAGGGATCTTCCACATGGGTGTCCTACTTTTGCTATCTGTAACTATTAAGGAGGAATTCAATGTAATATAGAAGTATCTAACTGTCTTTCCAAGCTCAAGGTGAGGTTCTCCATCTTCTAACATTTCACTGACCTAGGAAGCAAGAATTTGGTGCAGAATTAATACTGGAGACAAATGAGACTAGGGAAATGTTCTCAGCTCTGGATAACCTGACTGTGCTGGTGAATCAGAGCTTTCACCATGGGAAATTAACAGCTCTGAAACAGTCAGAAGAAACCGGTAACAAAGGGTGAGTTCATGCACACAAGAGTAAACAAATCCTCCCTCCCCATAAGGTACTAGCTACCCTTAACTCATCTCTAGACACTTCAGATCTAAAGCAGGTATAGACTTCCATAATGAAGGCCACTGAAATCTGTCCCTGTGGTAACAGAATTTTAATTTTCCTTTGTGTATGCGTGCATGCTCTGAAATTCACACAGCAGCTGACTAACTGCACCCTTAATACTGTAAACTTTGTATAGAGACATGTAGACTCCAGGCCAAATGATTTCTTAGACATACAAGTATTGGTATAAACCACACACAGGAAGATGTTAAGCACATAATCTACTTTCCCCCAGTCCAAAGAAAGATGGAGTTCACCACCAATTGCTCTTTTCTCAGGTCCTACATCTCTATCCACCTGAAAGCCAAAGATCTGACAGTCTTAAAGTAAGCCTTTACCGAACTTATCAGTGTATCAAGCTGCTGTTCACCATTGTAGTATTCATATTCCACTTAAAGGTGGGTAGAAGGTCTAGAATGTAAGTCAAAAATATGTCAATACACACCGATACAAGTGCAACAATGCTGCTCTCTCTAGTAGACTGGTATGCTAACATCACAGGCTCACATTAACATCTTTAATTTGATACATAAGCATAGTACATTAACAAACATGCCTGTGTTGTACTTTTACAATGAAAATGTTATTTCTGGCTGTATTAGTACACAAGATTAAATGAGACAATATAATGACATCTTTCTGCAGCTGGAGCCTTCTATTATCACCTATGTTTCTGTCCTACAACAGCTTCACTCCTATTGACCAGACAGTTAGCCCTATTCAATTATTCAATCTCAAATCAATAGATTTAGCTCTGTGTGTAATAGCTAAGATATAAACATTATGCATATGTTCTTTTAGTTTATTTCACATACTTACAAATTTGGATTAACATTCTAATTTCTTTTTTAAGAAACATGCAAATCTAAGCTTTCACACCAGGTCTGGGTTTCTTCTCCCACCAGCTCTGCCCCCATTATAGGGAGTGCATTTCTAGAAATTGAGCTTAACTTGCCCATGACAGAATTTTCTGTCTCTCACAGATAAAAAAGTGAAAAGCAAGAATTGTAATTATTGGATTCAAGTATGCTGAATAAAGCAATAAAACAGTACTATGACTTTTAGGCAGATACAGTCAATATTTTCCTGCTAAGGCACTCACTCAAGGTGTGAATTGATCCAGAAACTACAGCCTTTAGACTTCCTGCAGCTGTGACACTTGTATCACAAACAATTTGGTTGAATTACTGCAGATGTGTGTGTGTTGGGGGGGGGGGGGGGGGGGGTGTGCCTATGCCCACACAAACACCCACTTAGTTGTATTATGGGCTCTTGGTTATCTACATATATTTACACACAAAAAAAGTAAGCTGAACCAACACATGTATGCAGAAATGAATAGCTCCAGCTTTCATTCTAGTTAGAAGTGACTTAAGTAATCTTGTCCCTTCAAAGTCCCTGCTTCTCTGTTTAAGGAGATCCCAGGTGAGCTGATTCAAATGCACACCAGTTTACAGCGCAAAACTTGCCTGCCACTTTCTCACTTGAGAGCTGGATTTTACATTCCTTTCTCAAATAAAGGCATGCAGATTCCCCACCATACAGTACAGCACTGTAGAACAGATTACTGACTACGTGCTTCCAGGAAGCACATCCATTTTGGGGCACCTAGAAAACAGATCTAACACTAGTGCCTTTACTGTACCTACTACAGTGCCTAATACAATATCTTTACTGACCAGGTAATCAGAAGAAAAGTTACAACTTACCTGAGCACAAGTTCAAACCATACTACCCAATGGAATACTGATTTCCTAGGGAACACCCTTGCTGTCACCTGCCTTGAACCTACACAAGACTGTGTCCAAAACAGCTAAAGTTTATAAGCATGAGGATGATGGCAGTGAGTTGTTAGAATAAGAAAATCTAAAGTAATTTCTACATGCAGCCGTTAATGTGACTGTTCAGAGACAGGCAAGAATTTCCCTAATATTGTCGGGGAAACAATCGGCTTAAAATACTGTAAAGGCTTTTAGAAATAACGTATCAAAAGGAAAAGTTGCAACTCAGTCTTCCTACTGATCTTTTTACCCCAGCTTCAAGTTATCTGCTCCTGAGGCGTTACCATAAACTACTCCAGCCTTATTAAAGGCTGTATCTGTACTCCTTAGCACTGTTTGCACTTGGTATATGTATTTTCAGGATGCTGGCTGTCTTTCTTCAACAATGAATTTGGCAGAAAACCAAGAATCGGCTCTCTTTTACTATCTTTTTCTAAAAAACTCCCTAAACCTGGTTGTGTTGGATCCTTGAATCATGCTTTGGAAGATGCAACTCAGTTTCTGAATAAAGCAAAGCACTTAAGCAAATCAGACTTTTATTCTGCATCCACTGAGAAGCCTGAGATTTAAGATGAAAGCGCTGGGCTGCCTTTCTCTTTCCTTATCCAGCAGGGTCCCTTAATTTTCCCTGTTTTCCCAGTAGATTTACTTGTAAATCTGGTGACAGCCACATTTGAAGTCTTGAGGTCTGACTCCTGACCTCAGTTATGTTAGCCCTTCCCTGCAGAAGAACTACCCCTTGGATCACTGACTTGCTATTATTCTATGGTTAATAGACCTGACCTGTGCAATTTTTATTTTTTTTTTTTTAATCTGGCTACAGTCCTATCTCTAAATTCTCTATTTTGAATGAATACCGATTTTGTGACATGAAGTCTGCTATATAATGAAATGCAAACAATGAAAAGGCTAAATCAGTTTACAAAAAATCTATTTGTCAAACAGTGTGGAGATGCTCCCAATTTAGCCTAGGCAGTGCATGCAGCTCTTGATAAGGGAGTTAAAACCAAGCCGTTCCACTGCATAAAAATAAAAGCATCTACAAGAGAGAGATATTTTTCTTTTGGAGAATCTTCCCCATAACCTGTAGCTAATTATATATATTTTTTAAATTAAATAAATAACACAGCCCCTTGGATTCTGCAGGAATTTTCCAACAGCCAGGAGCACAGTTATAGTAGGTAACAGCAAACGCCTCCCCAGCGCAGTCCCCTTATGTCACATTTGCATTTCTATTCAGCTACATTGCCTGACAATGAAGCAAATGGGTCTGCCTTATCTGTACAATTCTGGACAACAGAGATTTCTAAGCCATACAAAGGAACGAGCTTAACATTCAGCGCTCAACACCTCCCAGTGCCCACCGCCCCCCCCAAGCCCTGGGGGGAATGCAGTCAGACAAACACCTGTCCACACCAAAATCCTCAGATGGTAGCCGAAAAGCAATCGGTTAAAAGAATAAAAATAAAATAAAATAAAAAGCCATCGAGACTTTCAAGGAGCTTTCCAGCTTCAAGGAAGAAAACAGTCCAAACCCTCAAGATTTTCAGGCTTCGTTTGGGCCATAACAGAGAAGTGAAAGGAGTGACCCTGGAATGTAAAGGTAGATAATATCTAGTCAACCATTTGTGACTCTCACTGTCCCTTTTAGGATGGTATTTAATACAGCAGATGAAATCTAAAGATCCTTTTATCAGGGAAATTTCATATCACCCTACTTTTCATTAGAGAACCGTTAGCAGCTAGGCTGGCTAACTCATGCCATTCCACTGCAGTATGAGGAAATTTCTGGTTAATTCCTTCAAAATTAATATAGTTTCATTTAAAAGTTAGAAATGACATGAGAAAAAATAAAAAACCTGCACAGGCTGAAACCTTCAGATCAAATTTGTGTTATGACAGGACTTAAGCCAGTTATAATACAGGCTAGGGCTTTAAACAGCAAGAGAAAAATTACAGTGACACAGTTTTATAGATACTTTGGCTTTAGCCTGGCTTTCTGTGATATATAAATATATATGTGTGTGTGTACAGGTTGTATCAGGCTTATTGGCTCTCTCCCTCACTCTCAAATGCTCAGGGTAACAAAATACAATGTGGAGTAACAATGTGCAGTGTGGAATGCAAGAAACTTCATTGTGGAAGGGGTTACCCATGTTCATTTCTATCTACAGAAGTAAACCAGGGTAGCAGCTGTGGAGTGGGGGGTGGGGTGGGGAGGGGGGTGGTGTCTGTCTTTTTGTCCTATTTAGTATATCCTAAAGGACAATATACATTTTATGTAGCACACTGAATTTTACAATGCTAGCTTATACTTTAATTGTCCTGAACTTCCAGGTAAGGTTATTCTTTGCTGTTGAACAAATGCTGAATTTCTCCCCAGAGGTGGTTGCAATGAGTGGCAATTCTCTCTTTTTCTCACTCACACAGTTTTGAAGATTTACAGGCATGAATATCATCACGTTAACATAAAATGGTATTATTAACCACAGAGACATTGAGGAACACAGAATGCTCACTAGGATTCAAAGGAAACAACAGAGCTCCTTACAAAAGCCCAGTGTTTTTAATTTCACTGATACTGATTCTTCAAAAGCTGCTGTCTGTTGTTGCCTTTGCGTGAGTTGGAGCAGAAGGTTAGAACACATTCTGCTTCTTCGAGTGCTAGTAAGAGAACAGACAACTTTTATTATCCTTAGCACTGAAAATGGCTTTATTGCTGAGGAGGTATGAAACTACCAATTGTCCTGGCATCATACCTCCTAAAGCACTGCAGATCCCTCAAATGCTGTCAAGCTGACAGATCACTTCTTCCCCCAACTGTGCAGGCATACGTATACACACAAGACATGTGCATATGGTACAGTGCAGAGACAAATGTAGACCTTAAACTTGCTATGATAAAAATTAAACATAGAATAAGATTAAATAATTGCTATTAACATGTCAATGTTTTAAAATCTTTTTCTGGGCTGCAGTGTTAGAGATATTATGAGATATCACAGATTACTAACCTATTGGAACTACTAGTGTCTGTTGATTTATTAGTATAGATAGTAGCTCGATAGTTAAGAAGTAAAGTAACCAAGGAATACATTTTCCACTGAATCGTCCAAAGTCTGCTTGAATCTCAAGTCAAATCATCTAACAGGCTTATGTAGCTATACAAATGAAAATAATCCTTTACCTCTGCCCCCTCATAAACATGCAAGGACAGAATCTGTAGAACACACCTTGCTGACTGCATTTATAGTTTATGCCTGTGTATTAAATCTTGAAGGTACCTATCATGATGGTTTCTACAAGCCTGTCCCTTCTGGAGCAGAGAAAGTAACACAGCCACCGCAGAAGGATTAGATGAGAAATTCAACTAATTAATGAACCCTGCAGGCAAAACATAATTTCTTTTGCCCTTTGGGGCATTTATGAGGTCAGCTGTTTGGCTGGGGTTTTTTCAGGTCATACTCACCGGTCTGTCAACATACACAGGATTTGTAAGAAAATAGCAGCCACGTGAAATTCACTTGTCCTCGCTATCAGGCCAGGCAACATGGTCTATTTTGCCTCCTTCCCGCACCAAGGAAAGAACTGCTCAGGCTAATTCAGCTTTATCAAAATATGCTTCTCTAGTGCTACTTTGTTCTTTCATGGGCAACAGTTTAGAATCATGAACACAGTATTTCCCATTTAAGAAAATATTCTGGAACACAGCTTCAAATATTCTGGAACACAGCTCTGTTTGCCCATCCTGCTCTGCTGTCTTTCTGATGATTGCTTTTCTGAGCATCACATGGCAGTTTTCTTCCATCTGCCAGGGAAGTTTCCCAAGAACTATACCAACTTCATGAAATAAGGAATCTGAATAGGAGACTTGTTCAGATAGAATTCTGAAAAACGATCAGCTCACCTCATCTGTTTCTCTAGCAGTATGTGCACTGTTACTATCCAATGGCCTCTCTGGTAATAAACTTGTCCCACCTCCCATCTGCTCCTCATGCTGGCCTCCTGCCACTTCAGCCTCAGTCCTTTCCTGTCTTCAAGATGTCATTCAACTTCACTTGCTCCCCTACCCATTTGTTTCTCTTTCCAAGTGAGATCAAGCATACATCTTTCTATGTCTCTCGCTCCAGCCTTTAACTTCTGCTCCATCTTTTTAGTAAGTGTCTATGTTTCTGCTCCATTTATCATAGTTGGCAGTATGCACTATGCAGGTGTCAAGGAAACCAAGAGAGAGTTCACTATTCATGATACTGCCTTTTCAGCCTTCTTGTGGCTTGCCATTGAGTGTCAGCTCCTTAACACTAAGCTATATGTTGAGAAGAATGTGCATCAGTTAAAGACAAATTACTTTAAGCCATTACAAAGGCACATAACAAAACAAGGCTGCTTTAAAGTAAGACTTTTTCAGCCTCACTCTGATCTTGTTCTGTATTATTTTTCCTTTTTTTTTTTTTTTTTTTGTTCATTACCTGAGCTTTTATGTCATCCCTGCAGGTTTTTTTGCTTGCTAGCTAAAAATAAGTATTCAAAACATCGCACAATGCTGGACATAACATGCACACAGACCTCTGTAAATGTGAATGCCTAATGCTTGACCTCAGTAAGTGCCTCCTTTTCACATCAGTATGGCCTTGTGTTTCACTAATTGTAATCCAGCTAAGAAAAAGAAATGTCTTGGGCTCAGCAGGGAAAAAAGTCAAAACTAACTCAAATACCTAGCTGTCTTTCTGCAAAGACTGAGAACAAATCACCACCCGCCCCCTTCACTGTCTGGGGCAGGGATGAGATGCAGCCTTCCCTGAAGCTGAGCTCAAGAGATCTGTGTGCCCCACTACCATTCATAACTCATTGTTTTTAAGGACGACACTCAATTCTGCAAGCATACAATGGACAGCAAACCTGCATTCAAATCCTGGAAAACTGGTTTAATTCACTATCACACCTGAGAGTCTCCAGTTTCTGGCCCAGACAAACATCATCTAAAGCACAGTTCAAACATTTTTGTCTTACCAATACTATGCATTCCTTAAAACAAACCTCCAAAATGATTCTGCAACTGGCAGAGCCCCAGCTGACAACTTTTCACATCTTCTTTCACAGAATGTCTGTGGAAGTGAGAGGGACTATTCATGTATATACAGATATAAAACTAAAACTAAGAACCTAACATAGTTTATTACCTTGCAAAATTGCTCAGGTAAGTAAACTTCCATATTTCTCCGACACAGTAAACCTTATGTTGCCATTTGAAGTTCAAATCTGAACTTTTAGACAATCCATTTACTGGAATTTCCCTCTTTTGCTAGAAGACAATAAAATATCTTCTAGTCCTCTGATCAACTCTATCCTTTAATTTTATTCAGAGACCACTATAAAAAGTCCTCTGTATATACAATTGATTGTATATAAATGTACAACTGATTTATATACTGCAACCTGTTTTCTGTCACTCTCATATTACCTGAAAAAAAATCCACACCTACAGAAGAAGCTCAACAGCATGGAGTGGGTCAAGGTTATGGCTGAAAGGGCAGAAAAAGTGCAGGATAACTACCCACTGGGAACAAGGAACACGACTTAGCAGGCAACATACAATGGCAGATTACAATGATCTAATGAAAGGATGCTTCTCATACCCTGGAAGACAAGGACAGCACAAGACAATGACCCATCCAATTATCTCTCCTCTTATTTTATTCCTCACCCTTCAGTCAACTATCTCAAGCACAGGAAGCATCCTCTTAAATCAATCCTACATTCATTCCATTTATCCCTTTACAGGTATGCTCATTTTATTCTGGTCCACTCAGTGTCTGGCATGACTGAGGGGAACAAATGAATGCGAGCATACAAGTCTAGCAGACTCAGTCTGTAAGCAGCTACCACATAGTTCCCTTTCCAAAGTGCCATTAACCAGCCCCTGTGGCACAAAAAAGAAAAAAAAAAAAAAAAAAGAAAAAAAAAAGGAAGCAAGCTATTTAGTACCCCATGCCATCATGTGCGATGGGGCAAATCCACACCCTGTTGACCACCACTCCGTAGTTATTTGTGCTGTCTCTCTGGTTCAACAAGTCTGTGCTGATGGCACCTGTTAAAGCTGCTTCAACTAAGCTGTTCTGCATTTGTCTGGCTGGATTTGGACTTCCCGGATCTCTGACTGAATACAAAGTGGTTTGAAAAAAACGGTGTTTGGCAACAAGCACAGTGGGGAGTACACTGTGTGTTGGTATACAAGAGCACAATGTGTTCTTCATAACATCACTGAGGGAGCATGCTGCTTGAATCTCTCTGCTGTCGAGATCAAAATGGTCTCCTTTGTTGTCAGCTGTTTAATAGCAGCTGTTTAATGTAATTCCAAATGATCTGCTTGAATGAAGTTGTCATTCTTGCAGTTCACTTTAATGTGGGTAAAAAAAAATAAAATTCCACGGCTTGTTCATGTTATTTTTCTATTGTTCTTCTGAAAAGTTACACTCTCTCACTAGCATATAAAAATAATAACATTCTCATAAATAATAACATTCTCATTTCTCAAAATAAAACAATGAATTTTAAAGGGGGGTGGGGAGGAAGAGGCAAAAGACCAAATATTTATTTCAAAACATATTCCTTTTGTGAATATTTTGATTAAAGGATATCTTAGCTACTAAGAAATTACACAGAAAAAGATGTAGTGAACTTGTCGGTGAATAAGCAAGAAGAAGAGTATCTGTTTCTAGATGCATTTCAAGACATTTTCCTCTGAGAGGGATTATTATTTATTTTTAAATTTCATACAGCAAAAAAAAAAAAAAGTGGCAGCAGAATGTTCATACAGTAAAAAAAAATGCATACTCTGCTCAATGATGCAGTTTAACTTATAGGAATACACTTTTATAGAGTGTGTGGGTTTTGTTAAGATCCATTTGATACCACGAGTGATAATAAGCACCGTAATCAGCAAAAATATTTGCAGTTCTCTGCTGAACAATAGAGGGCACTAATGCTTCTAATCTGGCAAACGCATCACGCTTCAGACAGTCAAAACAGCAGTGGGTACTTGTAGCACCAAAACCACATCAGCTATGCTAAATATGTAGATAGTAGAGAGAGGATTTCTGTCTCTCATGAAAGTTCTCTTTGTCCTTTAAACTTCCTTTTTTTTCCTTCCCCCCCTGCATTAAGGAGGATGTGATAACAACACACTAATACTTGCAGCCATTCAAAGTGTTATTTTCTTTTGTTCATTGAACAAAGCAGATGCAACTTTTCCTCATACAAATCCCTCTTCTGTGTACTTTCTCACCACGTTCCTGTCTGTTTACCTATAGCTCTGTGCAGTAGTTCAAGGTAAAGAAATTCCAGTGATAGATGCAGAAGCCAAAGGGTGCTGCGTAACATGTGCATTACCTATGTGCCTAGCAAGCTAATGTAGAAAACTACAAATTGCTGCAAACTCAGCAGCTGGGAGATACTGGGCTACTACCTGAAAGCTCTTAGTTAAAAGGGTTTATCAAGGGATCTTACACCACTAAAGCATTTTAAGCAGTTTCACATAGCTCTGGAAAGATGCAGCTATTGAATATGGTGCACACAGAGCATGTATTTTGAAAGGTTCTGCATCTTGGGCTACCTTTTCTCTACAAGCATTTAAACCATCCATTTAGAAAACAATTTCACCTTTTTTTTTTTTTTTTTTCCAGAAGAAATCTCAGGAAGACAAAAACTTTGTTAGAACTGCTAGTAGCTGAACACTATCTACGTTTTTCAAATGCTTACCAGGCTCTCTCACTGCTATTCGAAGACACAGACTTCTCAGCTTTGGAGATTGAAACTTTGGCAAGAGAGACTTAAATGCCAAACACAAACTAACAGATTGTTGTGAGCATTGTGAAAAAAATGGTAAATGCACTTTGATTAATTCAGAATAATTGTTCAGAATAACTGTCCAGAATAGCATAATGAATGCTAAAATTCTGGTGTGGTAATTTTAGCACATATTTTTAATGGAAAACTGAAACGTATGTCCCGGCACACACTGCAGACAGCAAATTCTTCATGAATTGTATGATTTAAGCTTTGTCTCAATTTCAGTAGCAGTGCATCAGCTTTTCAAAGATACCAAGCCCTAGCAGTTCTTAATGACATCAGCATCTTGTCCAAGTTAAACAATACAGCTTCAAGGCCATGTTAGTAACTGGGCTCAAATCTGAAGGCTGGACTCAGTTACGTCCAGTACAAAGGTAAGATACCTACAGTTTGAGAAAATAACTCAACTTTCTGTCCTGAGCCAGTATGAAATATAATGAGTTTTCACCTTCCAATATGGAACTGTTAAAGACTTTCTGGCCCTGGATCTGAGAGAGTCAAAGCAAGTACTAGACATTCTTTATTTGACTATACTGAAAAGGTCCAAAGCGTACACACTATTCATCCAACCCTCACTGGACTTTATTGACATCTAAAGATTATTCCCTAACTTCAAAGGAGTTTGTATTGCTCAGTTTCTTCTATTTTTTTTCCTTTCCTTTTAAAATGTAACCTTAATACAAACATTCTGCCTATACTAGCTTTAATTTTTGTGCCATTCAAGAGATTGGCCTTTGCATATTTCTCCACTTCTTTCAAACAGCCCTATGAGAAGCTGCAAAATAACAAGCAAAATACAAATGGTGCTACAAGGGATGGTCATTCCAATTCAGCATGTTACACTAAGCGCTGCCATACCTGTGGCACTCAGTTGTGTCTCACTGACTGTTTGGAGAGACTATTAACAGACAGACACAAACAATATCTGTGATGGTACCTAAGACAAAATCAAGCACATTCTGAGCCATGAAGGCAGACAAATTCTTGCATATTCCTATGCTAAGAGTGTAAACAGAGCTATGAATGCTGAGACAGTTTGTATACATTGAAGCTGCAGTGAGCCAACAGGTATGGAAAGGCACCAGACAGATAATACATATGTAGAGTATGTGAAAAAGGAAAAAAAAAAGTTTAATAGGATAAAGACAGGAACCTTTGATGGGCTGTATTTAAAAGAATTATTCTGAGCAACTCATTGCTGCTCTATAGAATCATAGAATCAATAAGGTTGGAAAAGACCTCAATGATCATCAAGTCCAGCCTGACACCCAAGACCTCATGACTACTAAACCATGGCACCAAGTGCCACATCCAATGCCCTCTTGAACACCTCCAGGGATGGTGATTCATATTAAAGCCACAAGCCAAAAAAATAAGATAATAATTGTGTAACAATTCAAGTTTCTATTACTTTTCTCTGTACCATGCATTTTCCTAGCCTAGCCTTCAGGAATTAAGCAATGACTGCTATCCCTACTACCACCCCATATGTCACAATTGGCTGTTTTGTGGTAGCCAAACCCTTACCTAGGTCTAAAGCTGCCTTTAGTGTTCCATTTTTCCTAAGTCATCAGTATTTTTTAAAAGTTTATTACAAAACTGTAGATTCCCAATATTTTGAAGGACACATGGTATGACTTGTCTTTGTTACTCAACCCTACATCTAAGTTTTCTCCAATGGCTGTCCACCATTTCTAAGTACTGATTGCCCCCTCTGTCATCTCAGTCATGGTCTCAACATTATTTTCCTGTTATTCTCCACACTAGACAATACTCTACACAAAATGATCCAGATACCATCTTGATACAGGTATTAGAATTTACTAGTTTTAATCCACAGACTGTATTTGATGGATACTTGGCCAAATTTTGTTACTAGTTACATCACTAAACCTAGACTTCAATAGAGTTAGAATGGACTCATATCAGTGCAAAACTAATCTAGAGACTAATGAAATAAGAAAGGACCTTTATCAAGCAATGATTCTAGCAAGGTCATTTTTATTCTTTTCCTTTTATTATTGACCTGCCTGGAACAATAACCAACATGGCTTGGAAATGCAATAGGAAGTACTGAAACTACAGTTACGCACAACTGCTCAGGCACTAGAAACTTCAAGAAAACATCAAAAGTTGCAGAAAACGTGTGTGTGTGTGTGTATACCACCCACACCATGGTTTTTACAGAACTTTGACACTATCTTTGTCATATGAATTCAGACATTTCAGCTGGTATAGCCAGATGTAAAGATAGAGATATTAAACATTGAAGGAAATACTGTATGTTGTTTCCTGCATTTCCTTCACATTCATCCCTCAAATTTTTCTGCAGCTGATCATTTGCTCTCTTTCCTGGTTCGTTAATAAAAGGGTTTGTGTTAATAACCAACTGGAAATTTAAACATGAAATAATAAAATCCAAGATGCTAAAAAGAGAAGTAAACTCAACAAAACCTCTTTGGCCTTAAAATGAGGTGAACACTAGACCTCTCTTACACTTTACAGCATGATGCATGGTTATTCATCCTGAGAATACTTCTCACCAAGGATTTTTCCCCCAAAAGAGAGAAGAAGGAGTAGAGCAAATAGCTGTTTGCATGGTGAAGATATGCCATTACCATTGTCTGGCATCAGTGCTGACTGCACTCTGTATCAGTGAGACTTGCAGTGCTGAAAAGGGAAGTTCATTCCACATCTCCTAAACCCCTAAAGCAATAGTGAGTTTTCAAAATACTAGGCAAGTTAATCAGCAATTTGCAGAGAGTATCCTTAGGGCCAAAAAGCATTCTCCTACTCACCATCCCAGTTCCTCATGTCAATAATACAGAATGATATTTAAATTATTACCTAACTCCTGATGCCAAAACATAAACAGAGAAAGGCCACTGCAGCCTCAAAAAAATATGAATACCCTTTATTTTAAGTGGAAACCTATTTCTTAATGAGAGGACATGACTTTGAAGTGTTTTTGTTGTTGTTGTTTTTCTTTTCCATAAGCAATATACAGAAGTTCAATTATTCGTAAGAGGGACTAGTCATGTAAATAAGGTCTGGAAGACCGAGCACCATGTTGCCAAAACACATCTCAAAGTACAAAGGACGATTTTAGCCTAGTCCTTCCTTGGAGGGTGTGATCTCAGGAACTCTGGCTGGGGAAAGCATGGTTCATAAATCAGCATTTACATCATGTGAGGAGACCATTTACAGCACATTAGAACATACAGCACAAAGTTTTACAACAGGAGATTTACAACAGGCAGAGTCGATAGCATAAAAAACAAAAGCACAGAGCACTGATCTATCAAACAATAGCCTGAAAAAACAAAGTGTAACTCCTGAAAAATCTAGTCTACATGGAACTGATGCTCTGATTCCTCTAGAAAGGCTGAGGTTTGATGTACAGCTATATTCAGGGGATTCACTAATTCTTTCAGTATGTCTTCATAAGGAGCATGTCCTGCTCTTTAAAACAGCAATTCTGCTCACTTCAATCAGAAAGAGGGAATGATTTAGTATTTCTGTTGGCTGGTTATTTATAAGAGATCTACTCTAGATTAGTCCTGCTTGAGTGGCATCATAAATGGCTCCATTCCCCAGCAGTAGTCTACTTCAGATGGGAACCTGACAACCTCTACTTAGTGTGTCTTTCACAGTACACAATGAAGTGTAAAAACTGCTGTGAAAAAGCCTGTGTTTCAAAACAAACCATCTCAGTAATAAGCACTTAAAAACACTTTTTATTAATATATTTCTTTGTGTACAAAACAAAAGCTTAATGCTACAGCAGGCCTTTGACAATATTTTTGTTGGGTTTGTTGAGTTTTACTTTCTCTAAATGAAAGACTGCAGAAGCCTTTAGAAGGTCCAAAATAAATTATTTGAAATAAAGTGTTAAAGTGAAGCATATGAAAGGGTTGGTTTTCCCCTCCTCAGAGCTTAATAACGTGGGGTTTTCAACCAAAAAGCTTAATCAAAATCCAAAGTGGAAATCCTAAATTAGTAAATATTGAATTTAACCACTTTTATATCTCAGGTATTAGCAAATACCTTTGGTCTGCAGAGATACAGCCCCTTCTAATCCTTATCAGAATTTGCAATTAAGACTTCAGAGCTACAGATATCTGTACACAGCTCTGTACACAGCTCTGCTCTCTTATTTTTAAATGATTGGACCCAAATCAAATCAGTCTTCAAATACATTGAAAAGTAAATGTCTGATGTCTAATTGAACTAATAGATAACACTCTTTTTAATACTGTTAATGCTTACTGTGGGCTTCACACAGCCAGGAACAAGGGGAAGGAGAGAGTTGGAAAAAAAATCTGCGTAGAAAACCTTGTCATTATATTATCACCATGCAGCAACTTGGAATGAATATAGACTAAAGCTAATATTTATAAATTATTTGTCAAAAGTTAGGGAAAAAACAATATATATATTCTAAATGTGTGTGTGTGTATATATATATATGTATATGATATTCTAAATGTGTTACGAGTTAGATTCTTCTTCTCTTTCACTAATTGTCACCTCCAACAGGACATTGTAAGCGCCTGAAAATGAAGCACTTATGAGTTTTCTTTTCCAATCTCTTGTGGGCTTCTCTCAGTTTATCGCAAATGAACAATCGTGTTGGAAGGGGCACCGTCTGTTTAATGTCATTAGTGATTGTTTCATAAAACAAACAGCCGCTCCGCCATTCTGCTGCAGTTAATCTTAAATCTAAACGTGGCGGCACTTGGGGAGAGTCTCAAACATGGTTTGTTCTAACCAATGCAGGGCTCTTAATCTATTGCGAGTCAAGGCGCTTATCTCTCTGCTCAGCTCAGAGCGGTGATTTCTTTGTCCAAATATCAAACCAAACTCAGTTAATATCATGCTTCCAGCCTTTTTCCAAAGATTTTTTTTGCCTCCTTAAGTTGTGGCCGAAGTCTTAAGGCATATTTATTTATTGCTTGTGCCATTTCATGCTTATTTTTTCAATATTAGCAAAGTCAAACTGTTTGCAAGTTAGTGCACAAGGGTATTTCAATGAGCTTAATCAGCCAGGTGAACTGATAACTTGGAGATTTACCTAATTATGCTGGGAAAATCACTCATTCTAGATTAAGCCTATAACAGCACATGTGTTCATAACAACTGAGGATTTTTAGACAAAAGCCCAGTCCAAAGGGGTATTTTAATCACCTTAAACTTTCATTACTGATTATAGAAGCAAAGGTTGCCCATCACTTCATGGAATCATATTTACAGGAGCAGCAGTCATTAAAAAAACCACCACAGAAAACCACCAATGACCAAATACTATGCTGAAGAAAATATCACTATAGCTTTTCCCAAGTGCCGTATTCTGCCTTGAGTACAACAAGAATAAGTTTATCCCCGATGGTGTTCAGTGCCACCACACCCTTAGCTGGTACACAAAGGTAGACACATTTTGGCAGCTTACATATTTAGGACAATTTCAACACATGTGCACAGAGTATTTGGAAAAATTGAGAGATAATATCTATGATGTATGTATATACAGGGTATTTTTAACTTTCTTCTTGCTTGTTTTAAATCTGTTTGAGTCTAGGATGAACACTAAAGTCCTGAATTTGGAACAATGCATAGGTATGCTCTTGCAAAGTCAGAAAAAAAGGGTTTCTTTTAAACAGATGAAAATTCAAATGAATGGGTCTGAACCACGCTCTGATGGTAAGTGCTCATGTAGTGGGGTGTATGGGGAAAAAAAAAGTTTTGCTGCTGTAGGAAAGCCTGAAGTATTTTTTTTCCCTTATTGCTGCCAATATATCATCCTTTATGCTCTGAAAAGTGGAAGAATTCTGAGCATTTTCTCACCAAGAAGAAAGAATTAAAACCAAAAATCAAAACCAAAACAAACAAACAAAAAACCCAACCCAGCCAACCAACCAACCAAGTCAAGTAGTAGTGTTCACCTCTTTGAAAATTCTTAGAGGTAAGAAAAAGTTGTGGCAGGCAAACAGTTGTGGGCAGGTATACCAGAAATATCTTCTAAAATGCCTCAGTGCTAATGTCTATATAGTTTATGTATATATATTCCCCAGTTAAATTTAGCAAGCTGGGCTGCAGATCCATATCAATATGGAGAAAGCATTTAGAAAATGCAAAGGAAAACAAATGCAGCAATACACCTAAGTCCCTACTCATTTGTGGTCTATCCCTCAGCACTTGTATTAAACTCTTCCAATAAACTCAAACAATTGTCTTTTTCATTTGTCTTTCAATAAAACAAAAACAAAAACAAAAACCAGAGTGCTGGATGGACAGAGAGGAAAAAATCAATTCAACTTAGGTTTTTCCACATCTTCATATCACTTCTCATCTCAACTGGCTGGAGTAGAATTTCAATTAACTGGTAGGAGTCCAAGAGAAGCCCGGCTGCCTCTCTTCCTCCCGGTCATGCCCCATAATTGTAGAGGGACCTGCATTTTTCAGCCAATGACACGGCTTACAAAAATAGATACACTGAGTTATTTGATAAAGGAACCAAAGCCTGTCACTCCTGTTCAAGTGCCAAACAACATGAGAGTGAGTGAGATTGTGTTCAGATCCCAAACTGGCCAGGCTTATTACTCCACAGAACCATCTCATGCTAGGAGGAATGAAAAAAAAAAAAAAAGAGGAGGTGAGGGTGGTGGGTGGTGTGAGAACAACATCACAGACAAGCCAGGCAGTTTCAAAACCTCCTTTTTTTTTTCTTTTTTTTTTTTTTAAAAAGAAAATTAACTGCCATGTTAATTGTCACCCCTCCAGAATCTCTCCAGTGCAAGACAGAAGTGTTACGCATCTGCTAAACATCTTTTTATTTCAGAGACAAGAAATGTTGGCAGGTATACATCCCCTCTTGTATTCAAATATAATCCTGTCTCCCTAGTAAAATATCAATTGTCAAAGCACTGCTAAGAAGAAATAACTGCTAACAGCCCTCTGCACCAAAATTTTGGGCAAAGAGGCTTATAACTCTGATGAGTTACTAAATCTAATCTCTAAGATATTTTACTGTACAATTAATTAATCCTTTTATCCAAAAGAAAGAAGCACATTCATGACTAAGTAGCTGACAGAGTCTCTTTGGATTATAAGAAACAGTTAAACAAATGTTCATACTTCTATTTACTCTTAGAACCAGCTACTAATGTAGATTCCAGGGTTTTTCTTCTTTACTTCATTAGAATTAATTCTGAGCATCAAAGGTATCCAATTCTATAGCAACTCAAAGACAAATATTAAATGCTTCATAAGTGAACAAGAGGAGTGAGTACTGTTGTAGCAATATTTCACGCTTACCATGCTACAGGTGTGCCCTATACTTTAGAGATTAAAAAAAAAAATTAGGTCACTGTTTGAAGGTGTGTCTCCTAATGCACCAACATATTAGGTTAATATTTTCTATTTTATAATCCAGAACTAGTACCTAGTTTTAAAACTCAATTATTGAAAGAGCCAGTAAAAATAAAGCCATAATTATCAAGTGCAGACATTCCACCTTCAATGGCCAATCCAGGTCATCTGAAATATGTTCTGATATGGATAAAATCAGCAAACGACTCTGCAGATCTTGCAGACCCACTTCCAGACTCAGACCTTAGAGCCCAATCACAAACAAGGTCTATTTCCTTCTTTTTCACATGTTAAATGCTGTCATACAGACTAACCCCACACACTTTTGAACTGCCTTTCCTGCTGCAGACTCTGATTCATCTTCCGCAGCAGGTATAAACAGAGGGTAGCAGGCCTGCTACTGCAGATCGAGGCAAAACTTGAGCAGACAGCGATGCTGCTCTTCCCCTCTCTCAGCGTCTGAAGGCCATCTATGAAAACCTTGTTCAAGTGGGAACAACAACAAGGAACCAAAGGACAATTCCCATCAGAAGCAACACAAAACATTCTTCGATCACCAGAAGCTTCAGATCTATTTGCACTTGGATAACAAAACAAATCCTGTGATCCATCCTATGCCATGGTCTTCCTTCTCAACAAAAATGTCACTGTAGCAGCCAAACAAGTAACAACTCAGAGCATCTGGATTAGTAACTCTTCAAATAAAATAATCTCTGTAAATAATCACTTTCCAGTTTCATCTTTTCTTTTTTTTTTTTTTCCTCTCAGTTCTTTCTCTTCCTCCTCTTTGCTTCTTTTCTTATTTTCTTACTCACATATTAATTCCCCCTATTTCATTCTGTTCATTCCACTCTGACCTTTTTACCCTCTACCTTTATGGTTCCTCCCCTTCGCCTGACCAAACATTTTAATTAAATCTGAATTACAGAAGTCTAACCTAAAAAAACATGACCAGATACTCTATTCAGCCACCACTAAAAAGAAACACAACCCGAAATCAAAATGCCACAGAGAGACATGAACACACGGTCCCCCACATACAAACACACAGGAATTTGTACCAGTTGGAAGTTCAAAGACCTGTGTGCTTTGTTTATTAATAATATGGGTACAAAGCAAAAAGAAACACTCAGGACTACAGCCTAAAAGGCCATCCTGATAGGCTAATCTGAAGGCAATCACCAACAGTATTATATTGCAACTTATCAAAAGGCTATTTAAACAAGGAGATACAAGCCCTTTAAACAACATAGACACTTGGACTTTGTAACAGAGGTTGCCATACAGATCAGGCTGGCTTTGATTTCTCAGTATTGTAAATATGGAAAATTTAAGTAAAGTCTACCCTTTTAATTGGCTGTCTGGGCAGTTTACTTAATCAGTGGAACACCTTCAATGAATGAAATTCCCACAGGAAAGAAGGTTTCATAGTCTGTTCACTAGAAACCCCAATTCTATTGTACAAAGTACTATTACAAGAAATGTTCCACTTTCCTAACTATTAATTTGTCACTATAAGCCCCCAAACCTGTTTCTACTTAGTCTTAGTGTCTTTCAAACTGTCCTGTCTTCAAACCCTAAATTTAATAGATTTTTTTTGGTCTGAAGATTGGAGCATTCATCCCATAAACCACAATGCTGTGTTTTTTAAATAGCTATTAAAAAATATCTAGGATGAATCAAAATGAGATTGATCATCTTCTCTTATTTTTATACTGCTCTATTTACACTTGTTCTGGAACATCTTCTGTGGCATATTCTGCTCGTTAATCCTCAATTAGTTTCCTGTGTCAAGTTTAATACGAAGACATTTTGCAGGTAACAATAGAGACTGGTAACTGAGAAAATAAAAATTAACTCCTTTTGCCTGATTTTGCCAAGCACCACAGCATGCTCCAAGGCATCTCTATCTGACCAGCACCTCAAAAGCTCAAAATCTGCAGCTAAATTTTAAAGGCACAGCCTAAAACTGCCACAAATATTAGTAACTGCAGTAACCACAAACTTTTTTATCCCTATAATGAAAAGGGGCAAGAGGAACTTGTAGTTTATTAAGAAAGACTGAGTTTTATTTAGAATGACCGTGGATCTACAGAAAAACCTGGTTAGGGAGAGCGAGGACTCTTTAAGGAATGAATACAAACTAGTCTGGCTTGAACAGCAGTAGTGCAGTAAACTGACTACTTCAGAGGAACAAATTTAATTACCTTGAATTTTCAGCAGCCCATAAACACAACTGTCTGGGAGAACAGTCACCTACATTGTGAACAGAGTACAAAGGTAAATCCATTGAACAGTAGTTATTACAAACTCAAAGCCAGTTGGCTGAGCAATAGTTGCAGCCCAGCAGAAACCTTCTGTGGCGCCCAAGCTTCTAATAATAATTAGCACTGTTGTCATTAATAACATCGGTGCAAGCAAGTAGTACTAGAAAGGAATATCCATGATTCCATTGTATTATCGTACACAGTTTTCTCAAGGGCACATTTGTTGTCAACTGCTACCACTGCTCCAGATAAGATCATGGTGGAGGTTTTTCAAATTCATAAATATGAATATAGAAGTCTAAACCTGACTCTTATGCTGATTTTACTTTCATGAGATTCTGCTTTCAAACTGTATAGCTGTAGAGCACTTTCACAGCAAGCACACAGACAGCAACAATATGGATTTGTCTACATACAGTAGTTTAATCTCCAACTTCTGAGTACAATCTACTAGGGAGTAGCACCATAACAAAAAAATCTGCCAGCACTTAGAACTCATAATGCTATTATATTTTAAATAATGAAGTCTGATGACAAACCACAGCTTCTCTTCCATGCTGAGTACCTATGGAAAGCTACATGCATTCACTTTCAAAGGAGGGACTAAGTATACAAAGAAATAAATAAGTCCTTTGGCCACGTTGTGCATCCATTTCCAGAATGCAGCAGAAACCTCTTACACTGTTTGCAGAAAGCAACAAAAATGTAAGTTTATGACAGATAGATGGAAAGTTTGATGGCTTCTTGCAGGCTGCGTTAACAATCCCATTTGATTCTCTCTTGTATATGCGTAAGAATCAAAGCAGCACAGCAAACTTGCTTGTCAGTGCAGATAACTATCTGTGCAAAGGAGGAGGCCTGGTGGCTGGTATCTCATTAGTTTGCCATAAGGATTGAACAGACTGAATAAACGTTTTCTGATTTTCCCTCTTTTTTTTTTTTTCTTTTTTTTCCCTTGGAAGAGTTGAGAGGAAAGAATATTAAAGAAAAAAAAGGAGTTCAGAAAATAAATGGTATAAGTGATATGTATAATACCACAGGTAACTCCTTATATCATACAGCACTTTCATCTGAGGAGTTCAAGGCATCGAAAGCAGTAACTACCCTGCAATAGGGCTAATGTATTTTGCATCCCAAATGTGCTCCTGAACCTGGCTAGCTTGTGCTTTAGTTTTAAACACAAATTCAATTTCCACTAGAGATGCAGTGAATTACACTGATCTAATTTAAGCAACAGTGAACTTTATTAACCTCACAGGATTGCTGAGATTTTCAGTGCTTTATTTCGGGACTGCACACTGGTGCACCAAGTTCTGTTGAAGAATTTTCAACATCAGGAGGTGGTCATTGCCTTTGAAAAAAATTAAGATGTATGTAGGCATTTGCCTATGTATTAGGGTACATACATATATGTGCATGTACATACAAACTTATATGTACATGGGATTGTGTGTGTATGCACGTAGTTTACAGCTGCTTTTCTATAATCAAGGAGTCACTAGAAGAATGGTAAAGTGACAAATATTATAAGGGCTATATTCTCCTCTCTAGAGCACACTGTAGTAGTATGGCTAGCTGCCACATATGTACCATGAGAACAACATAGCCCTCAGAGTCTCTGAAGGCCAAAGGTAGCTCACTAATTTAGTGAGCACCTCAAAGTAGAGTTAGGTACTGGGTTCCAAGAGGAAACGTTTTCCTCATTAATATCTTCTCTCTTGAAATAAGCTCTTTCCTGCGCAGAGGGAAGAAAGAATAACAATTGCAGTAAGAAACTCCCATATATGATGTATAACTGCCACTACCAGTAGTAATTTATTTTCATAGTTGGGGATGTTTTCTAAATGTTAATATGCACAATTAGTACTTGTTGTTTCTATTACCACTGTGTCTGTATAACTGTGCTCACAGACCATGACACACCGTCTTGTAAAAGCTGAAGAAATTCGAAACAAAGGGACAGTTCATGCCACAAGAAGCCCACAGGATGTAATATGGCTGCAAATTTGAGCTGGCATCAACAGCCACCAAAATAGTCTGACAACAAAACAACCAGGAACACAGAAATCACCACATGGGTTCAAAACTAGTTTCATCTAGAACTATAAGCAGAACCTGATGTGTCAGCAGAAAACACAAAAAGCCCTGCACTACGCAGATCTGGGATAAATCATCCCCCGAGAAAGCATCCTTGCAATGTCTCATAGCAATTAGAGTGCAAACCTAAATAGTGTATTTTCAGACCTTACTTAGTAGCCTTTTTTAAATAGATAACAACAACACAGAATATTCTCATTCATATAAAATATCAAACCTTTTCCTAAAACACATCGAATTCCTCAGCAACTTCCCAGAGGAAAGAAGTCCATTCCCTAATTGCACATCAGGCAAAAAAATTGTTATTTATCAGCCACCTTTCTATCATGTTCCTGTGTCCTTTTATCATGAGATAGAGAGAAAAGCTCTTCCTAAACTACCTTTTCTATGCAAAATAATGAATGTCAGAGTCTTATCATGTTCTTTTTTTTATTCATCTCCTCTCAAAGGTAGCAATCCAGCAATCCCAGTCTTTTCAATCTCTCCTCATAAAAGAGTTTTCCCATGCACCTGATCATTTTCTTGCCTCTGAACTCCTGGTAAATCTGTTATACCGTATTGGAGATGGTGTCACCCACTTGATGAACCAGCACCATTTGCATAATGGCATTACTGTATTTTCCATATTATTCTTCATTCTTTCCTCATGTACCTAAAGCTGTCTTTGAACTGAAACTGTGCACCAAACAGATGTCTTCAAGCAGCCATCAGTATTGATGGTTGGCTTGCTTTCCTGAGTTGCTATAATCACCTTATAGTCCAGTTAGACAAATAGCAACATTTTTGGGCAGACAATTAGTAAAAAATTTCCATCCTGGTAGTCATTAGTTTGTATTTATCATAGATTAATTTCATGTATCATTATGCAGTCAGTTAAGTCCCTTAGAAGGTCCTTACAGGCTTTCATCTAGATTTGGCTAAAAAAAAAATCTACATCTGCCTGTTTTCCAGAGCTCATTCTTACAGATAAAACAAAACAAAAACATCTCAGGAATAGAATAGAATAGAATAGAATAGAATAGAATAGAATAGAATAGAATAGAATAGAATAGAATAGAATAGAATAGACCAAGTTGGAAGAGACCTTTGAGATCATCAACAGCTTCCTAACGTTATCAGCATGACTTAACTCTTCTCTAGAAATAAAGCCTTATGGAGGTGAGAAGGTACAGAGGTGCTCAAGCCCGCTTCTCTAGTGAAATTACCAAGTAGGTGGGAAAAACTTATTGTACAGGAAAGAACTCATCACATAAGTACCCATCTAAGCCTCCATTATCTGGAAATCACACTCACTTACTACAAACTGGAGCTAAGTTAAAACTACTTAGAGGTAAATGCTGCTATATTGTGTAAGAGACTACACACTACTGAAATTGGCATGCTGGATTTTTTTATTATAACTCAATACACTGGAATTCTTTAAAAAATGTAGCTAGCCTATCTCTCTCCTCGGTGAAGAAAATCCATGCATACGAATCTGATCCCATCTCTCATCATAAACCAGTGCACCATTTCTTCCCCAGCTTATTCCAGTTTCAGTCAAAACGTTATTCTCTTAACTGATATGTTACAGAAGAATAAACTATAGCCAGCAATCCAGAGATCAAGCAGATGGAATGACTTAACCTAAGTCACACTATCACTATATACCACAGACAAGCATCAGCCTATGTTACATCAATGTCTGCACTATGAAGCAGTCACGAAATACCAATGCTGAATATTAGTTACATTGGATTAATAGAACAGCAATCCTTTATAACTAAAAACATGAATCAAATCAGTATTGCCATTTACTTTGAGTTTTCTTGCAATGCTTCTTTTCTCACCTAGCTCTTCTCTTCGATACATATGATGCCCACAAATTATCTCTTTGAAACAGGCTCACCTAATTTATTTTAACAGCATCAAAGATTCTGATTAAAGAAAAGGGGAGGAGGGGGGGAAGTGTGTTTCCTGCTTCTTAACATGATCAATTTTTCTGCATTACTCAGATACTGTCTCCATAGCCTGACCTTCACAAGACTTGTTAAGTCAGTCTGAAAGAAGAGATAGTCTAGTCTGCAGCCAAATTCTCAACTTATTTTTATAAAAAGGCCCCAAAATCTTCATTCTTAATTGTCACAAGAGAATAACAAGTTGCTCTGACCCCCTGCCTCTTCCAAAAAATCAAATAAAGGGCACAAATTTTTCAAGCACCAGAGGAGAGTGTACATATTCCACTGCACAATTAAATTTGAATATAAAATAGTGAGAGGCTACCAGTTGAGACAATCTCCTAGATTTCTTTAGAAAACACTTTCTTAGGACCTTCACTGGGCCTAGAACATTATGGCAACTACACTAGGGACAGGAAAGTGCTCTGCACCCAGTATTGCAGATGTCTGTGTTAGGAGTGATTCAGAGCCTCCATAGAGAGAAGTCACCCTAACTGGATGTCTAAAGTTGTGCACAAAGATCCTTCTTTTATAGCATGCCTTTATAAACATACAAAAGCACAACCATTCTCAAGGTTTGGGTGAGATACTACAGTAAGGCCTTGTAAGGAATCACAATTTACCACTCTCTCATCTATAGAAAAGAAGAAAGCAGAACAATGCTGGTAGATTATGCATTAATCTTACCAGGCCCTGAGAGGAATTAATTTATGTTATCCTTGAGTTATGTCTAAAATACCAATCTGCACCCATAAAAATGATTTTACACATCTTTGCTACTCAAAGCTGAGGGGAAGGAACAGAAAGCAGTGTTGCCTTTAAAAGAGGACTATCTGGATAGGAAAATGCAGTGACAGTTTGCATGCCTGATTCACACATCTCTAACAACAGCTTTGAACCTTCAACAGTGGCTGTATATGTGACTAAAAGTAAATGCCTACTTTTTTTTTTTAGAAAACAGGAACATTTTCACTTGCTGCAGGATAACTTAGTGACACAGAGCTGTGCCACTTAGAAGTAATGTCATGGTTGCCTCATTATTTGACCATTAAGTATCTTTGTGCATCTGTGTCTGCACAAGGTACATGAGCTCCACATCGGTTATCAAACTGGGGACAAAAACTCCCCAGTGCTAATGTGGAAGGAAGATGATGGTTTTAAATAGCTACAGAAAAATTAACTTTCCGATCAAGATTTCCACTTGTTGATTTACATGAATCAATATGTATCATTTCCAATCTTTATGTTATTGCATGCTAGAAAAGTTGGAGCTGAGCTGCAGAAGAATTAGGTCACTTGCATTAGATCTTCTAATTAACCAGTTCTTCCTTTAAAAGAGCACTCACTCGGCTTTCAAGACTACTCCAGCATTTTGTCAATAGAGTTCAGAACAGGGCTAATGATTACCATTAAAGAAAGCCCAGAGTGATTTTAAGAACTTATCTTTTTGTATTTTGTTCTTTTTATCCAACTGTGGGATCCTGGAGTGAAGCCACTTCAGAGAACTGCTTAGGTTTATATATATATATATAAAAAAAAAACAACTAAGGAGAAGAGGAGGTCAGGGAGGGAGCAAGAGGAAAATTTTCCTTAAGTGGGAAAGATGAGCTACTTCAACGCAAAATACTCCCCTCCAATTTACAAGCTGATGGTGGTAGAAAACCAACACATCCCTAGGCATACTACTAATATTTAATTTATTTTTTGTTATATATAATGGACTAGCAGTCTTTTTGGGGGAGGGGAAGTGTGAAAAGAAAATCAATACATTGACAAATATATTTTCTGTATACCATTCTCTTGCTTTGATTCCTGACCTTTGGAGTTTTATTCTACTGTAAAAGCATTCTGCCTAAATTCTTCAGTGTCTGACCCTTGCCTTAACTATATTTGTGCCTTCATCATTGGCTCAAATGGCTTCAGTGGTCTGCCTCATCTGTTCTTTAGAGAAGTATCTTTAGCCAAACCAATGCCATTTTTTCCAGGCTAGCTCAGTATTTAACTATTATGCAGAATTTCTCCCTAAGTTTCACCTTTCCCATTTCTGAAACTCTTCTGACAGGTGTTCAACTACAATCCTGACCGATTTCAAAGAAAGTGAATGTGGCTGCATATTGTATGCTCTGTACACATAACTGGTTTGCAGGAGATACCATCCTTATTTGCAGTATCCCCTTTTCTCTGCTGCTGCCTCTCTTTTCTTTCTTTAAATACCTAGGTAAGAAAAAAACTAGTCCAAGCTACTTAGGAAGAAACCTGCATCACTCAGACATGTGCATCACCGCAGGAATAGTGGAAGTTCTAACAGTTAATACTGCCTTACCTCCACAACATTCATCAGAGCCTACCTACACTTCAGGTTTTACCCCACTGGTGCCCTGACCTGGCCCTGAGGACCATGCTGCACTTGAAAGCTGTGAAGGCAGGGCCTGGGTAGGAGATCTCCATCCCTCTGCACAATTTCCTGTGGGGAAGTTCAGCTTTGGCACGTATTCCAAGCCTGTCCTCCCACTGAAGAACTGAATATCCTTCCTCCTGTCACCAGTGTATGGTAGTAAAGGTTTCAAATGTGTCTGTGCTTTTCACACCCTTTTACGGTGTGAAAGCAAGCCTTTGTGTCAAATACAGGTGAAAAACATATCACTTCAGCTTACTGCTCCACTTAGCATGCTCAGTTTATGTTCCAATAAACTACTTTGTTTACTTTTTTTTTTTTTTAAATAAATCCTTTTGAATTCTGTTATCTCCTCATACTGCTATCTCAACTACTGAGAGTTTTTTCTTTACATTTATGTAAGGCTGCTTCTCCTCCCTGCTGCCTTCCTCTTTGATCTCTTCTCAGGAGTTGGAAATTATTGACCGTCCATGCTGTGTTGATTTTCCTGCTTGGCATTTGAATGAATTATCATCACTACACAATTCCTCTAGAAACAGTCAAGTTAGAGGGTGAAATTTGTCCAGATGGCTAACGAGTCCAATGGCCCCTTTTCATTTCTACTTACTAGACACCCTTGACTCAAATTTTGCACATGATGGGAAGGTAAATTCCACAGAACTCCAAGGCTGATGATCTAAAATACAATAAGACACTGGGGAAAAGCTTACGTGAAATCAGTGAGGAACTCCTCCTGGTTTTCACTCTAACCCTTTTCAGCATTTGGTGAGGACTTCCTATATGACTTGTCATCCAGGTTATCTTAAGAAAAGGAAGTAGTGCTTGATTTGCTATAAATTAGTAATAGGTAAAAGTAGTCAGCTGGGCTATTTCCATTGATTTCTATGAGTAGGATTCCTCTAAGAGTATCCATTTCCACATAAGCCCTTTGCTTTTTCTGTGATTGAGAACCAAATTTAAAGGAAATTATGTTATCAATATTTTAGAGGACACACTCCATTTTAATGAGATTTGTAAGGTACAGTTTTGGCCCTAGATTAAAAACAAAACATGTCAGTTTGTTATTGCCATTGCTTTTGTTGCCAGTGTTATTTAAAAACAAAAATCACAGTAAAATATCTCTTTAATAATTTATCTGATTTTACATCTTTCTGGCTGCTTTTCTTGCCTTTTTTGGGGACACACACACACACACACACACACACATATGGATGTGGCTGTTTGTGTCAACAAACAGCAATCCTCAACTATTTTCACCCTAGATTCCTGTGGAAGACTAGAAAATGTGGTTACCAGGAAAGTGCTGTGAGAGGATTTTCAAACAAATATGCCCAGACTTTGCAGATGAAGCACCTAGAGAAAGTCCTCTGCCAGAATTTAGCAGTTGCATGTTTTAGAATTATGATGTTCCTTAAACATTTATTTTAAACACAGCTTTATGTCAACCATTTGAGAGCAGGGGAGCACAAGAACCAGCAGTGAAGCTTCTAATGTCTACATTGCCACGGTTTTTAATTTATAAGCAAAGAGTCACACTACCCTTTAAGATACAATTAAAACAGCAAATATGATTTGATTTATTGAAAGCTACTAATAAGCAAAGCTAGCCAGCTGGGCTCAATCTACAAGGAAGGCAATGATGGATGAATTGACAGATTCATAGTTCACCTGACAACTAATCCCCGCAGTAGCTATGGTGGCAGTTCTGTGGGAAGTGGTGCAATTGGGTACAAATCATCATCATCACCCTCATCATTTGTATGTCTACAGCAGCTTTCAGTCCTCTATCTAGCAGATCTTTGCAGATGCTTAATTAAGCCTCATGATATCCCCTAAAGGGAAGTCAATATTAGTTTACCTATAGGTAAACTGAGATACAGCAATGCACAACTTGCTCAAGGTCATAAAGTGGGCCACTGGCTAAGCCATGAATAAAGCCCTCTAAATTTGACCCCAGAAGCCTGATTTAATTACAAAACGAAGTTCCCCTTCTGTTACCAGTTCCACGCTGGAAATAGCAGTGGCAGATGCTTTTGGGAAGGAAGCAAAATGTGGCAAAAGCAAGAGGTAACCAAGTAGTAAAAAAAATATCCCTCAACAATATGGAACCCATGCTCAAAAAAATGTTTAAATGTTCCCTCTAAACATGGAAGCAAGTCTACTGGGCATCTTTTCTTGAATAGTTTTCTTTACTGAGGGGAGTATTTAATAATTCTATTTGCTCCTTAAACTACCACTCTCAAGAGCTAATTAATGTTAGTGGTTGGATAAGTAAACAAAACCATTGTGGTAACATTTCTCAGATGTTTTGCATGTATGCAGACAGTGAAAAAAAACAGATGGAGAATACTATAATGAATTGAAATGTTCTATTTAAAAACTGTTTGTCAGCTGTAGTTAAGTTGACACTGTCATCATGGCAACAATTCATAACACTTCACATGTTGTGCCTGTGTGCTGAAGATCGTCCCTCAGAGCTGAACTGGTAGCAGTTGGAAGTTCTCAAGAAGCCCAGTGAGTGGAACAACAAACAAGTGATGGCTACTTCAGGTGACTATTGCATTTGGAATAGGATGGAGAAAGGTCAACAGAGCATTTGGTTTTATAACAAACTGATGGTTACCTCTACTGCACTGCACCAGATTAAAAAAATAAATAAACCAATCTACATAAGCAAAAACACCCCAAACCATTCAAAGCCACTTTGTGGTTCAGGGCACTGATAACAGCCTAACGTTTTTCAGCTCAAGGTCACTGGCTGAAGTCAAGTTTGCTCTTGATTTAACTCAAAGTCATTACCATCTGAGTTCAAATCCTAGCCTACGCAAAACACACTTCTGGTCTCTTTGCAGTCCCTAGTGGACCAGACCCCACAGATACTTAAAATGCAAACCATTTCAGCTGACACTGATTGGCACCTTTGTGGATATTCTCAGTGGAGAAGTGAGTGGGCATTGACATGGCACTTTCTGAGCACCCCTCTAGATGGCTCATTTGATTCAAGAGGTGCCCTGGCCAGGCTCTGCTTCTTGACACGGTCCACTCCCATTACAGGGGCTTCAGCCCTTGGTGCTGCCACTTTGATATTTTTCACCAATTTGCTTTAAGGCTATTGTTTTTTTCTTTCTATACATGAAAGGAAAAAAATACACATTTTCATACTTGTAATTTATTTCCCAAATCCAAAGCCAGTGAATCTGTAGCAGGGGAAAGAGCAGGGCATTTCACAACGTGACAAAGAATCAGACCCTGGAATCCTTTGTCTGATTAAACTTCAGCTCCAGTTGAAGCCCAAGTGGGGATCTCGGCATCATCCATCCGTAATTATGATTACACTACTATACATTGTAGACAGTAATAACATTTGCCAGGTCTGAGATTTCTGTCATCTTCTCACAGGGCTTTTGAAAGTAAGTCATGTTGCTAAAATAGCTTGCAATTCTAAACCACTCCAGATTAATTTAAATGGATTTGCATTTATATTTCCTTTGCTTGTATTAGTTATGGCTACACATAGTCAAAAGTAGTAATTAATAAAGGTAAAAATGCAAAAGCTTGATTATTTTTTTTTAACATCACCAGTAACTAGTTTGAATCTAATAGAACTAATGCTTGCATAAAAGAGTGGAAAATGATAGGCAAATAAGTCGCAAACACTCTACTTGGTCTTAATTATTCCACATTTTAAGAGATGTGAGAAAAATGTCTGCAGAACTGCCTACTCAATAGAGCATGAATAATGAAAATATCTCTACACAGCTTGCAACCTCCTATAACAATAGTTGTAGAAAAAGAGAGTACATTATTAAACATTGTGGCAAATGCACAGGACATTTATATCTCAGTTCTTTATTCTGCTAGATTTCTGTATTTAGTTCATTGTGATCACAATTATTTGCTGTGCAATTGTTCTTGCTATTGTCTCAGTTTTTGCACACAGAAAGGTAGAGATTGTCACGAGGGAGAATCAGACACTGGTTTTAGCAGCAAGGACTTGATTTATTATTGCTTCAAACAAGTTTCATGCATTAAAGATCCCTGTACAGAACATGACATGTTCTTTCTTTAAAAACAGCTACACACTTCAGGACAAGTGACATGATCCAAATGGTCTCAGCTGACGTTGATGGCTATTCTAATGCAGCACAAGACTGTCTCCTGGACTCAATGTGTTTAACATTTTTTTTTTTTCCTCAAACAGAAAGGAGAAGAATAAAGGGGGAAAATTACTTAGTTAAAATGAAATCTCTGTTCTGTAACAATTCAGTTTTCATCTCACTTTCTGTATTGACTGCTATCCCTTAGGCTACAGGAGGCATTTTTACATACATGCACACACTGAGCCCCCTTTATTCAAATGTGATTTCAGTATTTGATAATTATCTGTTGAGAGTCACATCTGAAATCCACTGATCTGAAGGGAAAACATTCCCTCATCTTCACATGCCTTTGGGTGAGGTACATACAGATATGTTAATTATAGGAAATAAATTTCTAAGTAACACCACTGAAACAAAACCAGAAGTAGATGTTTTTACTGGGAGAAAGAATGGGAGGAAGAAAGGGGAAGACTGTCAGCGTTGAAGGGACACAATGGTATCACACAGGGTACCGATAACGCAATGTTTTAAACTGCTGTAATACAATTACTCTGGAGAAAATTACTTTGCATAGAAGAGATAAGCACATTTTTAGATTTTAATAGAGATGAGATATTTTACAGTTAAGTACTCTCAAAAGGTAATTAATTACATAAAACTGGGGGAGGTGGGGGTTGGGGGAGGGAGAAAGAGAGTTTGTTATTTTACTTCCTTGAAAATATACAGAATACACAAATCTGTCATTTTCACCAAGGCTTTGCTGTTGTTGCTTGGTTTTCTCCCTTTTCTCTACAGAAGACACTTATTAAATGTGTTATGGTTCCTCTATTACAAGAAATATTTATTGAACCCAGCACTGGACACCTTTATGACCTGGCTGGACAGGCTGCTGGGCTCTTTTGTCGAGATGGTGCTTTTCCCAAGGAAGTTGGACCAGGTGGTCCTCGAGGTCCCTTTCAACCTGCTATTCTATGATGCTACAAAAACAGATGTAAAGTGATCTGAAGTATTCCTTTTTCAAGGGACAAAGCATCAGCCACAGTGTCAGCAATTCTGCTCACATATCAGAATAACATGAAGACAGCAGCAATTATGTTATTCTGGATTTATGTATATATAAATGGACAGAAATACTCTCCATCCTTGAGGTTTCAAGGAGTTATAGACAAATTAAATACTCTTTCTTCCTTCATCACTTTCCAGCTTAACTTCTCTCCTGCTTTCCTCCTACAGTCTTGATCTTGTTATGATCTTCTTATGGCTCTGATTTCCTCTTTCCCACCCACACATCAAAACTTTCAAAAGAAATGAAAGGTTCCTCTGCTTCTGTACACACACATCAGCTACAGTAACTGCTCCTTTAAGTCAAGCATCTACACTTAACCAGAAAATGAAACTATCTCAAAAGAACAGCAGGCCAGCCTGACAGTGATCATGTGGGAACTGCAATAAGTCAAGCTAAGCTGATTTATGTACACCAATGGCCCATTGATCAAAGCAGTTGTTTTCAGCACTTCAGTGCACAGGTGACTACCATGGCAGGGAGACCATTGACAACCTCCATGTAGTCACCTGGCCGGCAAGGGCTGCAGGGAAACAACAGTCTCTGAAGTGTACCCCCTTCCCTGGTAAAGAAAGCCCAGAGAATAAAGCAATTAAGCAAATCACAGGACACCAGATCATTTTAAACCACAGATTTTTACCCTGATTTTATTTCATCTCTGCACAGACACTCTTTGCTAAAGAACACACCCTAAAAAAAAGGCTAATCACAACACAGAAAGTGAAAGCACACCTAAACAGCACCTTCAGTATTACAGGAGCATGATCTTTTTTCTGCTTAAACTGAAACCAAAACAAACCAAAACAAAACCACACACACACACAAAACCCCAAAACCAAACCATCAAACAAACAACCAAAAAAATTCTACAACAAAGTCAAACTGTTAATTCCCACCTTTAAGTGATTAAAGTTATTCCATAAGGCATTGTGGACAAAGCTCAACAGAAGAGATGCTCAATACTGACTGCTGCTTAGCATGCTTTCAGTGTTATTCTTGATCTCCATGTAGCAATTGCACATGATTTCCTGAATGTTCCTCTTTGTATTATGACCCACGCTTATTTCTCCTTTGGTTCATCTCTATCTTAAAGCTAGGAATGCAAAGAATAATTGCACAAGAAGATAAGAGGTATCAGAGCAACTTGTTTTCTTCTAGCAATCCTCTGAATGGATTCTTATTGTTTTGACAGAATGTTTTGAGGTGAATAGAGTGAGTCCACTCATTCAGCATTTACACAGAGTTTTACAAACAGCAATGAAGACAGAAGGGCAGTACCTTTAAGAGTAAGCTTAAACACCCTCTACATAACTCCAGATTTTCTACAGTTAAACAAATTCTCACATAACAGAACTCTGAGAATGCAGGTAGAGGTGTGAAAGCAGATGACAGCATAACTAAAATGTACTACCAATCTTCAAAAACATACAGTCTCTGATGTGAAAAACATGGATGCCCAAATCATCTCCGGAGTCACAACAGGTGGGTTTCTTCTGACTAAAGGAGTGTGACACCATCAAAGTAGCTCATCTAGTTCCTCTTAAAAGCTGACAGAGAGGCAGTTACTTAGAGTGTTGAATTTCTCTCTTCTAAAATAGCCATCTGAAACAAGGAAGATGAATTGTACCCAAGAAGGCCTCATTTCTCTCCACCAGCTATAGAGAGAGTCGAGGATGGGGAGCTCAGATATAGAAGTTTGCACTACAGATGTCTAATGTTAGGTGAAATGAATCTCGTCGTAGGAGTTTTTCCAAGGACTTGAAAGAGGAGAGGATTTCATCAAAGAGCTATTTCAAGATAACTGTCACAGTCAGAAAACAGAGTAATTCACTTAGCTATGACCAGCTTTAAGTTGGGTTCATTTATCCTTAGGAAAATTGGTTTAAACATCACGTGCAGAATTATTTCACTCTGTTTGCAACAACACAGTAAGTGGGTTGGAAGAGAAGATGAATATGAGGATTTTTCCTCTTTGTTCTTGATTTCATAAGTGAGTGACTCCAGGGTCCCATTCACAGTCCCTTAAATGGTCTGCCTCTCCAGCAGTCACTTCATAAAAGCAAAGAGGCTTTACTGGGTCTTCACCAATTACACATTTCTAAAATGACTGAGATTCCTTGATACAGGAATTATGAATATCACATGTTAATATTTTTCTTCTCACTTAGTTTTTCCTTCTGTAGCTCCCTGACATACATCTAACAAAATTCTAGCTGGACAAACTCTCTTTTGTTTTTCCTGCTTTTTCAAGGGAAGGCAAAGGAAAATGTGATTTCCCAATTTATATTTGCTGTTAAGCCTTGTTAAGCTTTAAGAAAACCTTCTTATTAACCTCAGTCTGTCCATCTTTTTTGGCAAATGTCACTGTGAACATTAAGTACAAGATTTTGCAGACAACTGTCCAGGTGCTATTGGCAATTGCATAAACCTACAAAGATTGAGGGCTAAAGGAACAGAGTAAGGCAAAGTGCTTCAATAAAAATGCAAAGGGTGGAGCTTTTCTTGTAAGAAATGGATTAAACATAGCTGAAGATATTCAAACAGGTGTGGTTAGGGTCCAACTGCACTGGATTATACTGGCATTAATACAATTTAAAGCCTTCAGTTAATAGGCTTGAACTCTCTTGGCTTTATGCAGGGTGTACAGAATTGATGTACCAACACAATAAATACTCCCAATGTTTCCATTTCCTTCCTTGACATTTCTCTTTGACCACTGTCAAGCTACAATTTGCATTTTCAGAGGAAGAAAAATTTCTCATACACAGAAAAGCATTATCTACTTATTTATAGCTTACTGTTATTCTACCGCTGTGTCACTGTTACATAGCAGCCAAAGAGGCCAGGCAGGTGCATTTCTGCTTGCAGCTGAAACAACACTTCATGTTGCTAACAAATTATGATCAAGATCATAATCAATGCAGTTTAAGATAGAATATTGAGACTGGACAGACAAACTGACCAACTAGGTATCTTGAACTTTCTTGTCTGTTCTGATCCTCTTCCACTTCTCAGGTACACTTCAATAGCTTAGCCTTGTTCTGATAGAGTAGGATGAATGCACAAAGGCACATAACCAGCCAAAAGAGGCAGAGTTTTTTTTGGTATTGCCAAAGTGATATAGAATAACTGGAGAAGCCAGAAAATCTGCCACATCAATTTGATGTAGTAAAAAAATAAAACAACAGAAGAAGAAGAAGAAAAAGTTAATATACAATAATAGTATCTTAAATGGCCAGAAGTACAATTCAAGGGCCACTTCTTGGATAAGTACCTATTTTGTTTCCTGTACATGGCAGATAATTTTTAATAATAACCTTTTTAATAATGTCTACCTGGAGAAATCAACAGAGGTCCAGTGGGCCAGACATCACTTTTCCTTGTAAAATAAAGTACCCAAACAACATTTAAAAACAAACCAAACCAAACCCAAAGCCACAAATAAGAAAAAAACAACATCATCAAAAACCCAAATACAAAAAACACCTCAAGCAAAAGAGGATTGAAAAATCAACAACAGTGAATTACATCCAGCACTTATCATAGGATCAATAAGGTTGAAAAAGACCTCAGAGATCATCAGGTCCAACCTATCACCCAACACCTCATGACTAACTAAACCATGGCTTCAAGTGCCACCTTCAATCCCCTCTTGAACACCTCCAGGGATGGTGACTCCACCACCTCCCTAGTCAGCACATTCTAATGGCCAATTACTCTTTCTGGGAAAAACTTTCTCCTCACCTCCAGCCTAAACCTCCCCTGGCACAGCTTGAGACTATGTCCTCTTGTTCTGGTGCTGGTTGCCTGGGAGAAGAGACCAACCCCTACCTGGCTACAACCTCCCGTCAGGTAGTTGTAGAGAGCAACATGGTCTCCCCCGAGCCTCCTCTTCTCCAAGCTAAACCACCCCAGCTCCCTCAGCCTGATCTCATAGGGCTTGTGCTTGAGACCTCTCCCCAGCCTCATTGCCCTTCTCTGGACACATTCAAGTCCAATGAGGGGCAGCATCCAACAAGACATAAAAGTTCTCTATGTCATTGGCACCAGCAAACCTGGTTTAGATGCATCAGTAGGCTGGGACGCTTCACCTAACGTCCAATACTATAGGTGTGAATGCTCATGAAAGAGAACATCTGTTTATTCATAATGCAAGAATTATATAATCATGCCACTGACCTTGGTGGATTCACCTCCCTTCAGGATTCCAGTGAACTCAAATTGTTCTGTGCCAAGAATATTGCATCAGTCTTAGCATAAAGTTTTTCTAATACCTTAGAAACTGTGAAGTCATGGCAGAACAACATCTAGGTGGTTTTTTAAATGCAACTCAAGAAAGCATAATTGAATCTCTGCCTTGTGCTTGCAGACTTGTGACAATTACAACTGACATAGATACAAACTAATGCCACGAGACAGCTAAGTTTTAAGATAGCCAAGCTCATTTAGGAAAATAAGTTGGAGCACTCCCAGGTCCTTAGGATTGAATCTCCTATTCCATGTCTTTATGATATCTTTGAAGTATTCAATGCTTGGGAGGAAAAAAAAAAAAAAAAAGAAAAGAAAAAAAGAAAAGAAAAATATTGAAGTCTTCTGTGAAGATACTAGCCTTTCATTCTTTTTGTCCAGATAAAATTGTCAGGCTGTTCAAACCCTAGACAATCTACCAATCCCCAATGCCTAAATGACATTCATCAAATAATTTCCTAATGAAATGTATTAGAAGCCACTTAGAAAAAAACATATCTGTCTAATTTCCCAGAACAGACTTGAGGCTTAATTTTGTTCACAGCTACACTGGAGTAATTCTAGAATAACTTAATTGATGACATTGAATTACTCAAATTCTCACAGCAGCATATCTGGAAGTTGAATTGGTTGTGGGAACAATGGATTACAAGGACTCAAGGTGCATGATTCAAGCCCCAGGTATCCATCTGATTTAGAGGGGCTGTCTTCTTTCCAACAGCATAGTGCTGGGGTTCAGGCAGTAACTACCAAAACAGATTTTTCCTGTAATACGGTGAGTTTGTGGGTATCGTGTAGAAATATCCAGCTACAAATACAGAGTAGCCCTAAAGTTGCTCTGAAGTACAGCAGTGTTGGGATGGAGGACAAGTCAGTCCAAAGAGTCTCAGAAGACTCCTTGGCAGCTGCTCTCCCAGTAGCATGAGCAGGGCACAGCTTGCCATCCAGCCCGTGTGTTAAATGAGTTCCCAATGCATTGTCATTGTTATTTGCCAGGGGTAGATGGAAGGCTCCTAAGCAAACAAGCTCCGTAATACACTGCTGAATTTTAAGACCAACCTTCAATAAAATAGCATTAAAACAACAACAACAAACCAAACAAAACAAACACACACCCACACAATACCAAAAAACCCCACTGGTGCAAAAACTCCCAAGAAAAATCATCTGTACAGAGACAATAAAAGCTTCCATACATCATCTCTACTGGTCACAGAGGCATTTGGTTTTTAAGGTATCAGAACTTTTTCTTTCTAGGAGAAATGGTTATATATCAGTTAAAACAATCATGAAAGGTGTCTATCAGTTGGAAAGGATAAGCACATGCAGTGTATTTTCTGCTGATCTGTCTGGAAGAGAGAGTGAAAAAAATAGGTATCCTTAGATTTGTATATGCCTACACAATCTTTTTTTTTTCTTTTTTAGCATGATACATTGAAGCACAAAGGAAAAATATTGAAGAGTTCAGTGTTAAAGGCAGGTTCTGCAATGGGAAACAGACTTTGAATCCAGTCTACCCTACATTTGTGTCATAAAAATTTCATTTATATATCCTGTTCCTCTACTCTTGGTCAGCTTATACTGTACAAACTGATACACGAAAACTATCTGTAAGGTCTGTGCAAGAATGCACTCTATGGGCCTCAAGAGACCCTTTATTCATACCTTGTCCTGTAGACTTGGAAGTTCATTGTTGTATTCATACATGTGAGTACTGTGGCCAGTTCTGGGCCCCTCAATTTAAGACGGATATTGAAACACTTGAATGTGTCCAGAGAAGGGCAACAAGGCTGGGGAGAGGTCTCAAGCACAAGCCCTATGAGATCAGGCTGAGGGAGCTGGGGTGGTTTAGCCTGGAGAAGAGGAGGCTCAGGGGAGATCTTATTGCTCTCTACAACTACCTGACGGGAGGTTGTAGCCAGCTGGGGGTTGGTCTCTTCTCCCAAGCAACCAGCACCAGAACAAGAGGACATAGTCTCAAGCTGTGCCAGGGGAGGTTTAGGCTGGAGGTGAGGAGAAAGTTCTTCCCAGAAAGAGTAATTGGCCATTAGAATGTGCTGCCCAGGGAGGTGGTGGAGTCACCATCCCTGGAGGTGTTCAAGAGGGGGTTGAAGGTGGCACTTGAAGCCATGGTTTAGTTAGTCATGAGGTGTTGGGTGATAGGTTGGACCTGATGATCTCTGAGGTCTTTTCCGACTTTGCTGATTCTATGATGCTATGTTTTCCATTTCAGAAGGGCCATGCACTATGTACATTTCTACATCTACTTCTATTTTTAGTGAACCTCAAATCTGCCATATCTTGTTTATTCGCCATCCAGAAGCACATCGGCTAGATCTTTAACCTTGGAGAAGTGCAGGGGGCAAATCAATGTGCAAGAGCAAACTAGGAAGCACACACACACACAACCCTGATAGTCTTCCATGACGGGAACTGATGTCAACCATCTTATGGAAACTGCTCCTTAGAACATGGGTTGGCATAGTTTAATGGTCATGGAGTGGATTTACTTGCTGGTAGCAGTAAAATGGCTAAAATCTGCAATGAATTTTGTCCATGTTTTGATTAGAACAAAACATCCTTAAATAGACATAACATGAGAAACCATTATTTATTATCCTCCAAAATCCATCAGTAATAACTTTTGTTAGAGGAAATACCAGCAAAGTAAGCAAGAAAAGCTAGTCTAGCTTCTTTTAACAGAAGTAGAAGATTTTAATTGCTGCAGCTATCACACAGGTTTAGAGACAATATCCTGAGGGAACTGGAGGTCTTCTCAACACAGATTACAGGCTAACACAGAGCATCACCTTGTGGATGCTCTGCTTCCCTTTTAAAGCTGCAAACACTCTTTCCTCTTCACTTCTACAATCATAAGCCTGGAGCAACTACAAGAAGAGTTCATTTGGAAGCCCCTTACTAGTAAACCTTGTAGGGTACTGTTACCTGCCACTTCATGCAGCCTAAGAGTTGCAAATCAGATTTTCCAGCATCCCACAGTTCACCTTGCAGAATGTCTTAGATCATATGATGAAAATCCCTGGACAGGTCAGTTGTCCAACTTGTTTCTGTATCGCAAAGATTTTTTTTTGTCTCTCAGGCACATGTACAATTGCAGCTCCCACTGAAACTCCTATTTTCTCTCCATGTTAAGAGTAATGGCTTCTTTTGAGAATAATAGCTTCTTTTGTACGTGCAGATCTTATGTCCACAAAAAAACCTCCTCAAATGCAATAAAGGTATATAAGCAAGCTAATAGAAGCAGTCAGAGCTTTTAAAACAAGGGACACAATGAAACACTTTCTGACACAGGTGCTTGCCCAGCCAGGAACCCATTAGCACCTTGTCACTAGAGCCCCTAAGCACACAAAAATATGCATTTGGAAGTCATAAAAAACAATGGGCATACACAATTAAGTGACCAATGAAAACCTGTCATCTTCTCTCTCTCTCTCTTTGGAACACAGCCAGAAACGACTGGTGGGAAGGAAGAGATAATTTGGAAATACCTCCACCTCAACTTTTAATGTTTATTGGAAGGAGAAAAAAAAAATTAAAAATTAAAAATGCCAGTAAAGGGTGGGAGAGAGAGAGGAGTGGTTTGTGGCAATGTCTCCATTAATTTTATGAGCCTTATGTTACCTGAGGCCTGGTAGCAAATGCTGATTTAGGATCTAAGGGAAAATGTACTGAGTATCTCCTGACATTCCCATGCTAAGCAAGTTGCAAAGCATCTGTCACAAACCCAACATCTCTACTTTCACAGTCTCCCAAATCAGTTGTCCCAGCTTCCCCTAGCTCACTTCATCTGCTGTGGCTGCAGCTACCATTGTCCAGTTTCTCCACCTCAGCTGACCCACTCCTCCACTTCAGTCACACAAATCCCAAGTCTTCTAACTTCAAATCCAAAGCTTCACCACAGCATCAAAACTACTTACACCTTGGCTGTCAAACTTGACACGTGGAGAACTTAAATCTTTAGTCTAACTAAAAATATCCTCTGCTGGAGTTCTGGATTCAAATTTCTCACGTCATAGCTCATAATCTTTGTCAACAATACCCACTCAAATCTGTTCAAAACTTGTTTATCCTTTCTAGGATTCTACCATGAGTCCACCTATGTGTAACTTCATAACATAAGCCTTTAATTATGAAAAAGACAAAAGCTTGCATGAGAAATCAACACACCCACTCTTACCAACATACCTCTCCCTACCCTGCTTTTCTTGATTATACATATTTAGGTGGGAAACTGTTTATTAACACCAATTACAAGCAACTTTGTCTTTACTACAGAACTCCAACATATTAGACATTGCATAAGTACTGTAAAATAAGGCAGTCCTTGATGTAAAGAGCTTTTGGCAAGCTAGTCCTGGGGAAGACTATCCTGGTATTTGCTGCCCAAGACACCTCTCTGGAATCCCTTTACTGTTCACTGTACAACAGATGGGGAAAATCTCAAAAGAAAATATGCATCTAAAAGTAAATTTCACAGATTTTTAAAGTAGAAGTTGGACCTTATGAGGTATTTTTATGCAATCAACAATTCCTTCCCCTATGTTGCTTATTGCACAGAAACTGCATAACATTAAAAGTCTTGGAAAACAGATCTGACAGGCACTTGGAAATACCTGTTTTCACGGCTTGAGAGAATTAAGGGCCTGACTCTTCTACTAGCACAAATCAGAAATAAATGCAAAGAGTCACCCAACATTATGCTGCTGTAAAACACGTATGCAGCTGAGATGTTGTGCTTGCTTCAGTGGAATAACTTCAGTAACACGTGCAGATTGACATGCAAATAAACCTCTTGAAATTGCACCAAGAGAGGTGGAGAGAGAAAGACAATCTTGATTAAAATTTTTTGAAGGACACTACTATGAGGTGCTTAGTTATGATCAGCTCAACATAAATTATCATATAACCCATTTCCAATGAGAATGCAATATGAGCTAAATTTTACACTGATTTATAGCTTATGAAGGCTTCACTGAAAACCCTCATTGCTTTCTAAGTCCAGGTCAGTGCAGAATTTGGGTTTGTTTTCTTTCATTAAACATCTACGGTTGTGCATTAGGGGTGGAAGGTCATAGAAATAGCAAGAAAAGGACTTCAAAAAAATAATACTATTATCATCCCACGTAAAGAAAAGATTATTCCCCTGTGCAATGTCCTAAACCTGTGTTCAGTTTGCCCTGAATTGGCTGCAATAACATAATTTCAAAGATTAAGATGCAGATTTCTAAAGAAAAAACAGCAATACAAGTTATATCTGAAGTCTTACTCTTATGTTCTCAGATTCTTGATTCCTCTTCTCAGACAAAAAAAGCCCTCTACCTGCATTAAATCCCCATTGAGTTCAGCAGTCTGAAAAGAGCAGGCAGTAGCCTACCTTAGACAGCAATTAAAAAAAGGCATTTTTGTTCCTATTCTAACCTGCTTCAGAGACCCTATGAAATGTCCTGCTAAAAAAATACAGACTCTAGCAGAGTCCATGTTCTGCTCTCAGTTGCATCACATAGTCAGAGAAACAACAGAAATTTTGATTATTTTTGCTAGTGTAAATGAGATCAGAATCAAAGCTCAGAGCTGAGACTCTATGACAAGACTAACAACTTGCAAAACTGACTTCTGAGAGGACTCGGAGTTTTGGAGATACTTGGGGCTAGTCTGTATGTTTGGGTTTTCTTTTAAATATTATTACATGTCATTAATCTGCTCAGACATTATCTTCTTTTAATTTTGCTTGTTGTTAAAATAGTGTATTTCAAGATATCAGCAAAGTACCTCTCTTCTTTTGTATTAGCTTTGCTCATGCAACCCCTAGAGCTCAAAGTCATGTGTGATTAATAGCTCTGCCAGCAATTCCTATTTAAAAACTATTCCTATTTTATCTCTTTTTACCCTGTCCCTGATTTTCGTCTACTCTTCGTGCAGAATAGCCACTGCCAGCATCTTCATGCAACCCAGAACTTTGCAACTTTATTTCTCACTGTTCCTTTTCCACTTGAAGGTGGTCCTGTCAATTTTGTTTGACTAGAAAATAACCAAGCAACCTGAAAGCACAGTCCTAACATGTAGCTGAGTGGCCAATATTGATGCAAGGCCAAAGCAGTAATTTAGCACCTCTGAAAGAACCCAGTACCTTGCAGGATTGTATCAATGTGCTTCAGCTTGCTAAGCTTTGACTTGACCGTGCCCATTTCTCACTCAGAATTCAGTAGTACCTTTAAGTCTTGGATTTCAATAAAACAGAGAAAAGTATTTAAACAAGATCACAGAGGATTTGTCACCAAGGAGGCAATGCAGGTTTCTTATTGCAAGCCTCCCAAGCAAGCACTGGAAGTGTAAGTTGTAGTCTCAAAATTACTCTGTCATCCCTCTGTCAGTTTTTGTTTTGTTTTGGTTTTTTTTTTGGTTAGGCGTTTGTTTTGTTTTGTTATTTGTGGGGTTTTTTGTTTGTTTGCTTGCTTTTGGAGGGAGTTCTGTTTTGGGGTTTGTTTTTTTTTTTTTTTAATATATCTAGTACTTCTTGACTGTTTAGGTAGCCATGTCTCCTCAATATCTCATTCAGGTGTAGCACAGAAAAGTCTAACAACCCTGGGCTGGCAGCCAAGCTTGCCAGTGACTGACGCTCGCTTAACTGAGCAAAGATTTGCTCTGCTCCAAGCAGGAACCTGACTACACAAGGACCAGCAGTGACAGCAAGGGTGCAGGCTTGCATCCTAACAACGCCACTTCCAGCTTGTGCTCAGGCAAGTGGAACCAGCACTTAAGCTGAATGCTAAAAGGCTTCAATCTTCTGCTTCTTTCCAATTCACCTCCTGTATAAACCCAGGACTTTTTCGTAAGAGCGGCACATTAGGGTAGTTACATCGCTAATCCGGGCATAATTTTAAACTCAATGAAAGGCAATTTAAATGTCGAAGGAGGAGGAATGCAAAGGGAGGCACAGAAGAGAGGAGATAGAGAGGAATGAATTGCTTAGAATACATTTTAAAAATTGTGTTCTTGCCAGTAAATGACAGAAATAAATCAGCAGTATGAAGTCACTGGTAGCTGGATTTAAAACAGAGTTTTATGACCATTGGCTAAGGGGCCAACATAAAGCATAAGCAAAACTACTAAAAATACAGCTTCCGCAAGCAATGATAATGTTACACCTTTGGAACAAGTTCCTTGATTTGAATGAAATTTCACTTCTCCAAACACAGACTAGAGGCAAGTTTAACCAAATCTTTGCCCCAGAGGTTTACCTGTCTAACCAGTTAATGATAGGGGGAAGGGGGAGAGGTGTAACAGAAACAAAAAAGCGTGAGGTCTGTGCCCAGCTGAAACATGTGGGTATCTAAATCTCCTTGCATCACTTCAAAAAAATAAAATAGAATCTCATTTTCCATGGAAAACAACTGAAGAACTACAGCTTTCATGTCAGCAGTTCCATGATTCTTAACAATTTTCTTTTTCTGTATTTCCCCCCTCCCAAAACAACTGCACACACTTTTTGTTGAATAGAAGCATTTTAAAGAGGTAAAATGCTCTGGTGGTACTTCAGTTTGAACCAAGGTAGATTCTAGTCCAGATGTCTTGGGTAGAAGTGAAATCTGAGTTGGTCCCATGCATATGATTTCATCAACATTCATACAGTTTTGGAATCTAGTCTCCAATGCTTTTCAGTCTTGGAGAAGTTGCCTAATGTAACCCCATTTATCAAACAAGCTACCAACATACTGGTCAAAGAACACACTCTTTACACATCCAGTGGTCTGGTGTTTGCTTTGATGTGTAAGAACCACTGTAACAAGTTGTGAACAGCAACAAAGTCAGCCTGTGGACTGAGACAACCCCTTAAACATTTCATCTCTTAAAACACTGTTTTACATTTCAGATAGGTCACAGGCAAAATCCATTTGGTCACGTCAATCTACAGATGACATAGCTTGATCATAAAAATCATCACAGAGATAAGTACCATTGGTAATCTCAATAGCAGGCAAAGATGCTCTAAATTAGAAACACGTGGGTGGGTTATACATCTCTACTTTGTGTCTTCAGTAATCCATCCACTAAGTATTTGATTTAATGCATTACGCTTAAGCGAATATGAATGTGAAAATAAAAATAAACGGACTAAGGTATACTAAGAAATAAACATTAGTGGGAATCGGCAGCATAAGCACAAGAATGGAAGTGAAGCCATTTCAAAGAAAGACCTTACAGTCCACAAACATCTAAGAGATCCTGCAGCCAGATCTCTGCTTTGCCTTTCAGGAGACAGAAAACCAAACATCACCAAAAAACTTAAGCACCATTACTATTGAAAAGGGTTTTTTTGTTCTCCTTTCTCTCTCAGGGATTTTTTTGAACCTGGATCTTATAATTGAAAGCCAGTGGATTAAGCATAACACATCAAACCACTGTTAACACCCAGTCTCCCGCAAGGCTGAATCCTAACAACTCTGTTTTCTGCCTACAGTATGTGCAAGCAAGTGGAACCACCACATGCACTGCATGCTAAAGGCCACAGCCTTTGTCTTCTCCAAGTTCTGTCTATTTCAGAGGCTAACATGCTGCAATTAGTCTAATTAATGTGAAACAATGAGCTGTGTTACCACTTATCAAATTGATTGTTCCCCTATCAAAACAAAACAGGCTGGCTTTTTGATGTAATTTCAAGAGATGATTTGAAATGTCATGTTGCTGCAAGCCAATTACCTTATGACTGGAGTCACGGTCAACAGAATACATAATTAGCACGAGTTTGGGAAGGCTGCTTACTGCTAGTATGCTAATTAACTGTCTTTTGTCATAAAACAAAAAGGTTGTAGCTAGGGTTGTGAAATAGGTCCTTTTTATTTACATTTCTTTGTGCTTATCAATGTGAGGCATGACAATGCAAAAGAATGGAAAATTTTAATTCTACTACTTCAAATTAATATTGAACTGCAAGGTCAGGCACAGCACTGGACTACAAGCAATGTTCAACTCTTCTGTGTGTGACACATGGGCTGCACAGTCTCTGCCCAGAGCACGGTAAAATTAAGCATCAAGAGAATCTCATACCTAAAAGTCATTGAGTAGCACCTACTCTTTTCCAGAATGGAGGAGGAGAGTATCTGGGATAGCCTGAGAATACCGGATGCTATCCTGACAACCCCAAACTGCTCCACCACACCTCTTCAAAAGCAACCTGCAGAAAGCAGAAAAAAAGGCTACAAACAAGTGACATTATTGCTTCTGCTTCAGCACTGTGCTCCAAGAATGCTTAACGAGGGCCTGCTGGATAACAAACGAACATTGCCTGCAAGTGAAAAGCTTCTAAGTTAGCTGCCGCTACCTCCCCTCCGTTGCCTCATTTGTGTGATAAATTTTGTATTCCTCAGACATTCATTAAAGAGCTGATCCTTTACGCCCTCTATACCTACAGGTTTCAGGGGAAGCTGAGGAGCTCATTACTTTACAGGATAAAGATCCACCAGAAAGAATCCAAACTTACAAGCCGTCTGTCAGCGGCTCCATCTCTGCCCTCCTCTCATCCCAGCACTGCTCCACATGCTGCCACACCGTCACGCGAGGGTAACAGAGAGAAGAAATTAGCTTAGTGAATCATCACTAATTTCCACCAATTTAAATTCTGGTTTTCTTTTTCCTGCCTATAATTCAGCACTTTATCTAAAGTTTTTCTTGGCCTGAGTGACTCCCGAGAGCAAGGTCTGGAATTGCAGGAAGTTTTAATGATGTTGTTTCACTAACAGCTGCTGACTTACGAATCCTCCTATTTGTCGTAAAAACAATTTTGTTTCTCTGTGCATGCTTGGCTTGAACCACTATAGAGATAATTCTCGTGCTTCTTGATAGCCCTTAAAAGCAAGAGAGACATGTAAATCACTCTCTCATAGAGAGGAGAAATTAAGTGTTCAAAGCCTAGATCAAAAACTTGTCAAGCTTGCCTTTTCTGAAGACTTTGTTTAAATGCAAACCCAGTCTACTCCAGGTTCACATGAAGAATTGTAAAGTTTCAAGTCCAGAAGTGACACAAAGTGAACCACCTTTAAAATCATGATACAAAACTGGTTGGCATTCCTAAGTTATTTTCCTGATTTCTCTCTTCCCATTTGAGCTGAACTCAAAGTGCAATAAAATTAGGTATGCGCGCAGGAAGGCTAAATTTTTATCTTAAATGATGAAACCTATTATGATCAGGAAAACACTCATTTCTACTGCTGCTGTCATTTACTAGAATCAACATCATCCTTCCTGTCTTTATTCAGCAGAGAAAACAAAGCTAATCCCAATTTCTAAAGAGCTGGCTAAAGCTGGCTAATAAAGGAGTCAAGGGATCATTAGTCTAATTAACTCATTCCTGTTTTCAGTTTACATTTCATTATGCTATTACACTCTTTGAAAAGTCAATTTTTAAATACCATAGAAAACTGTTTAACATATAGACATTATGTTCAACAAATGTAGGGACGTATAGAACAGTTACTCAATATTAGTAAATTAATAGTATCCAGGTATGCAACTAAACATCTCCCAGCTAAAGCATTATTGTAAACCTCATTCATTGATACAAAAATCAGGGAAATATTTCAGTGACACCTGGCCCCTTGCTTTATGTTGATGCTTTTGCTACCTGAGTATTTTGTACATTCAGGTAGATGTCTTTAAGTCCACTTTTGGGAATTAGATCATTTTATTCCCAACAAAAATACATCCACATACTTAGCTATAACTTCCTTTCACATTTGGGTTGTTCTTCTTTTTATTGGGTGTCTTTCTATAGCTTAATATAATGAGTCACTTACTGTACTTCAAGTCAATTTTTTAATTGATTTAGTGAGTCATTGAGTCATTTGCTGTCTCTTAAGTCAATTTTTAAATAAAGGCAACTTCTGTTCAATTGATGGTAACTTCTGTAATCAGCTCTCTGGAAACAGTCAACCTGAGTTAGCAGTGAAGGCTGGTACCTGCTACACTTCTACAGACAAGGGCAAGTTTCATCAAACTCTTAAAATATTAGAACTATTACATAATAATATGTGTGGGGACATAAAAACAAATAGGAAGGGAGAAAGCCTGAAGGCATATGCTCAAACACACACTTGTCTGTACCACTGAACATCTCACGTCTATAGGCCACCTACTTTCTGGGGAGCAGACAGCTTTTGCTTTGCATGTAATCCAGTAAATCACTAAACTGGCATAACGCTACACATGACTTGTCTCTCAGCATCTCTTGGACGATTCATGTGTTTAAATTAGGCACATATCACAAACTGCTGGACCACAGCCTGAAGTACAGAGACAAGTTTCAATGTGCTCCTTTGTAGTGAAACATCTGCAGGAGTTTGGGATACTTGAGTAATTAAGATGTGCATGATTGGCATTTATCTCCTCAGTATCCTCTTCTCCAAATGCACCATGAGGAGATGCCCACTCCACCTACCTGGTTCTCCTCCAAAGAACTTTTTTCTCCTACAAATTTGCACAGTACCTATACCAATGATCATCTCTGTGGTTGACAGAATCAGGTTGTATGTGCCAGGGCACACCCATAATGTTCTCTCAGTGAAAATGTCAGACATCGTGATTCCTTTGTATGTATTTTAAGGGATGCTAATGATTGCTTGTGCTGACTCCGACTCACAGGCAAAATGAAGACAGACACACTGAAACAGGAATGAAGCATGACAGCAACTCTTACATAAATACGATCCAGGCATCAATTATATCTGTTACAGGATGGGCCCAGGATTAGTCATGCTGGCTGACAGGCAAAGAGATCTGATACTTATGTATGTGTGAGTCTTTGCTTGAGTGTCTGAGATTCACCAAACCATCTTCTAAAACTTTCTGATGTCATCTGGCCTTTACCTACACCAAAACCAAACCAACCCACAAACACCAACACAACAGGCTTACTAGTTAATTATTTTCATTTTTGAGAACTGGAATTTGGTCTTCTGAATAGACTGGACCCTGAACAGACCTCTATGACCTCTCTACAACATTCTCCAACTGTGACAGTGCACTAATTAAATATAGATCATCTGTACTATAGATGCTACAGAAATTTAAAAAAGAAGGAAGGGGAAGGGGAAGAAGAAGGGGAAGGGGAAGAAGAAGGGGAAGGGGAGGGAGAAAAGTGAAGAGGAGAGGAGAAGAGAGAAGAGAGGAGGAGAGGAGAGGTTCAGAGAGGAGAGGAGAGGAGAGGTTCAGAGAGGAGAGGTTCGGAGAGGAGAGGGGAGGTTCGGAGAGGAGAGGAGAGGTTCGGAGAGGAGAGGTTCAGAGAGGAGAGGTTCAGAGAGGAGAGGTTCAGAGAGGAGAGGAGAGGTTCAGAGAGGAGAGGAGAGGAGTTTAAGAATCCACCTGTTCAGTCTACTGCAGGAAAAGAAGTCCTTGCCAATCCCTAGCAAACAGAATGTCCAACTAGATATGCCACTGGCTGAGGGAAAATACACAACTATTCATGATTGGTGGTTTTGTGTAGCTGTCCTTGCATTTTGCGAGAGAGGAAGGTTTGGCTTTAGGCAATCAAGTTTGAAAAGCCTATCTGAGAATACAAGTTTGCATTAGAAATCTCTTGCTTGATAAAGACACATGACTCTGCCTCAGGATGAGATGCATATTAAGAGATATTTATTCAAAGTTTTAAATTGAGAGGAAATTTGAACAGTGGCAACCATTTATGAATAACCAAGTGTCAGAGAATCCGTGTTCTGGGATAATACTACAGAGACCCCAGGTCTGCAGAAGGCAGAGAGAATGATATCATTCTGCTTTTTGTCATCAGCAATAATACACTTAAAGAAAACAAGTGCTTTTAAAAAAGATGTAAGGGGGGTCTGTGATTGCAGCATATGGATTAATTTTAACGGTTTAACAAGGATTAAACCACATCCACTAATGTATTTGGAGAAGGATAATGTAAAATAATGTATCTATCTGTTAAAAATAGAACACACATATCTTTAACATCAGCTCTGCTTTAGAAGGACTGAGTCTGGGTAGGGACTGTGTCTAACAAGGTACCTGATAATGCTCCTGCAATGAGATGAGCATTAACTCTCATTAATTCATGTTCTTGGTGTTATTTGGCATCATGGGCTGACCCGACATGATGTAACAGGATGTGGCATGCCAGCATGCATTACTACGTGTTCTGAATTGTAAAAACAAACACACCATCAACAACTAAACTTCCCTGCAGCCCCTGGTATGGAGTTTGGCATTCCTGATCAGGCACTGTCTTAGCCTTATCATCAATGTGTTATATCTCTTGTTGGTTGGTCGAGTACTTTCTCTCATCCATTTTCCAATTAGCCAATGTAGATTGATTCATCTTAATTTAAAAACAAAAGCATAGAACGCTGGTTAAAGCTTTGACTTACTGGGGTCTTTTTGTTTTCTTTCCCTCTATGTATTTCTACATGGTATCCCCCAAATCTAGCTTTGTCAAGAGAAGACAAAGGAGATTAGAAGATACATACTGTTATTTTAGCAAATCCCTTAAAAAAAAAAAATTAAAAAATATATGTATTTGGACTTGAAACAACTCTAAAACATTAGAACAAAAGTGAGTATAAAAGCAGGAGCTATGGCACTGTATGCCCCATCTAACAAAGTGCTGAGCACCAAAGCCCAGGGGACTCTTGGTGTTCTCGCTATGAAGATTAGACAGACGCACTCACGCAGGACACAGTAGGAATATGAAGGGACATGAAGTGAGCAATCCCAGCAGACAGCCTGTTGAAATGTCAGTCAGGCACTCCGCCTCCACCACCTTTCACAGAGCTAAATATCTCTTTATGTCAGAACAAATTGGGCAATCCTCAAATCTTTTTTCCTCTCCCCTGACTTCAATGCGACAACGAGCCTGGGAAGGAGGGCAGGAGGAGAGCGGGAGGGAGCGCACACAGACAGTTCAGTTCAGTTCACATGAAAGAGCCCTGACATGCTACAAGACTGAATACTGATATTGGCAACTCTTACAATCTTATCAAGAGAGGAAAGTGCAGCAGCAGCCAGCGTACTACAGACCTTCCTCCTTTTCCAATTACATTGGGTGGCTGTTCCTTTCCCAAGCATTCCCCAACATCCTTTGAAAATAAACTAGGCATGATCAAAGGCCACAAAAACAAGCATGTTGTTTCTTTATTTACACATATTTACTTTTGTCATTTCTTTCTTCTTTTGGTTACTACCCTCCCTCATTTGCCCATTCAGAAGGTCTGATTTTAATCAACAGTGTCTAGCACAGTGCTCATGTGGAGATGGGTAAGCGACTGTAACCTTATTTAAAAGTATTTCACTTGCAAAATTCTGTACAGGGTGTTTGGTTAGGGGTTTTTTGACCACAGAAACAACACAGAAGGTATTTTTACAGCATAACAACACTAAAGAAACCTTCCCACTGGCTTCTGTGAATGTTAGGGGAGCCTTAGTATGATTGCATAGAGATATAAGTACTACTTTCATTGATTTTTTTTTTCCATTTGATTCAACATGTGAAATATTGCCTTAAAAATAATCAGACAATTTTCATTCTTTAAAAAGAAGAAGAAGGAAGGCATCAAAGGAAAACAGACAAATTAACCTAGTCAAAATGAAGAACTGCTAGTTCACCTTTAGGTTATAAAGGTGTCAAATAACAAAATTTCTTCTGAAATAAGTATCTATATATTAAAAAACCCCAACCCTCCACATACACACACCCCCCCCACCAAACAACAGCCACTACACCTCAAACAAGGTAACAAACCCACAACACAATAATCTGTGGTTGTAAAGAATGCAAAAATGAATATTCAATAAAAATACAGTTAATTTGAGACTGTCATTCCTGACCATCTAGTGGTCAGATCACAGGTTTATTGCAAGCACAATCGTTTGTACAGAATGGTCAATTTGTAAGACTTCACTGTGGAAAAGATTTTCTAAATGTTGCCTACAAATTCTGCTATTAATTCATTATAGTTAAAGATTAGATTCATTACATTACCATTTCAAGTTTCTATTTACGACAGTCAGGTCGGTAAATGTCCGTGTGTATGGCACAGGCATTAGCAGACCATTTACTGCCCATTACCACCAAGAAAAGAAGCTCACACTAGAATAAACTGTGCAGCATTCCTGGCATTCCTTAAAGGAAGAAAGCCTTATAAGAAAAAAGAAATAGCACTGATTTTTACAGGTGTTTAATAAAGATAAGCTGAAAAAAAGGCTTCCTATTTTAAGCTTGGTGATAGCTAAAAATGCATTCAAATATGTTCAAAAGCAATCTGAAGTCTCCTAAAAATACTTTAAAAGTATTCAAGAAAACAGTAAAAATGCAAATAATATTTGTCACATTATTGTAGGATATGGGACAAAAATGCTCATAAATTCAAAGAACCCTGCTGAGGCAAACTGCATTTCATTTAAATATGACATTATTTGGGAGTCATTAAAACAGGAATAATGTTTATTGGTTCCTTTGTAAAGGTTACTATGAGAAAACAGCAGAAGTTTGCTCGTAGTAGAATGAGTGGTTCAAGGCACTGTGAGCATAACATCCTTAATTTTTGTTGTTGTAGCTGTGTCGTGGGAAATAAAAAGGCTTCATGTAATTTATCACTCACTACTGTAGAAATACTAGAGTAAAAATGATGAGGCACCATTTTTTTCCCAAGAATCACAGTCCAATGTTCTAAAATCCTTTGTATATATTACAAACAGACTGATTTAACAAAAAATATTAAAAATAAATGACTGACTGCTGACTTCCCACTCATGTGTCCAATCCTGAGAAAGGAAAAAGCATGCAGAGCCTTGTGATTGCTACACACAGCCCTCATCCTTCCATTGAAACATCCTCACTGATTATTTTTTTTTTAAATATGGAAATATAAACCCACCTAATGGGGCCCTTAGGCTACACAGAAATGGGCTAATATGTTGGTTTTAATGTAAAGTATCTAACTCTCACAATTAATTGTGCCTAACCTTGATGAAGACAGCTTTTTCTAGCTATAATTGTGAAGAATCTTCTGCAATTTAAAAAGCTTTCATAGACTTGCATAACTCTGTCTATACTCACATCTAAAAGCATAGTGAAATAATACTAAGAGACCCCAAAAAACCTGGAGTTGCCATTTTGAACCTCAAACTGTTTCCTGCATTCAATCAGCATCATTAATTGCTGGTTATTTTGTACATGGAAATCAAGATGTAGATGCATGCAGAGGCCTTGATTACACAGATATTTAGTCAGTGGCTTGACTATTGTGAGTAGTTTTTGGAGAAGCAATCAAATTAAGCATCCCATTAAACATCTGATGTAGGTAAATCAGCTCCAAGGTCTTAAAATTTGATCTATCTGCTTTCCTCCATCTATTAGATTCATTTGTATTTGCAAAAATCAATCATGCACTTGACTTAGTCTTGCCTTAATTCTTTCAATGAATTTAAACCCATCACAAAGAGCACTTTTATGCAGTTTAAATTCAGCTATGAAGATTCATTATTATTCTGAGTTGAAATAATTCTTCCTTGTTCCCACTAAACAGTGGCTAGCCTGGAAGTGATGCCAGTCACCTGGACCGTTCATGAACTGGTCTCTCTTCCAACCCATGTTGTGTTTGTCCCCTTCTGATATGTATTGAGCTGTGCGGTCAGGGCTGAGATGCCAGATTGTTTCTTACTAATGAGGCAAAAGTCCCTCAGACACACATGCTGCTCCCCAAGTCAGCATTGCTGAGGCCACTTTTGACAGAAGCTACAGCTGAGTAAGGTTTGGGGAAGGATCTAACAAAACGCTCACCAGTCAGGTTCAGTTCTCATCAAGTGCCTTTGTTAAGAGCTCAGCAGTACTACTATTTGAAGTATGCTTCTACCAAATGTTTGGGGCTTTTATGGTGGTTCTAGAACAGTCTGAACCACCACATTTTCATAACTCTTAGACAAAATGTGCGGCCTTTCCTGAAACCATTCCGAATAGAAACCAGACTAACACCAGCAGGCTTTTGCTGAAGACCACCACAACTGGCCTAATCTGCATTGCATCACATGGTACGCTGTCTCCTGAAATCTTCACATGGCCTACACCAATTTGTATTCACATTATTTTCTTTGAGCTTGAAATTGATTTGTGATGTTCTCTCTGAAGACTTCCAATTTACATAATTTGCCATTATTCCTGCATCACACCACTCCATGTCGTGGGCGAAATTCTTCACCATGGAAGCGGTCAGGCATGGGCTTAACTTTAAGCACAAGAGGTCCTACAAGACATCTCTGGCACTGCTCACAGGCTATTCTTAAGCATACATTTACTGTCATGTCGTAGCCTATACCTAATATAGCTTCTTGCAACTACCAAAAGTGGGCACACAATAACTGCAAGCAAAACTGGGCTTATTTTCTCCACAGATTTGTGCTAATATACCAGTGTCTCGAGACACTACTTCATTTTCATAACAAGGAGGAGATTTAATTTCTGCAGATTTGTGTAAAAAGCAATTTGAAAACTTTGCAACAATGATATTGCCTCCCATAAATGCCAAATTGGTAAAAACATCATCAGAGGCAAACACAGCACATTCACAGTATCATTTTTTCTATCTTAACTACCAGCATTATTCAAAGACATTATACTGCTAAGTATCCAAATAATTTATTCATTTTAAGGATTGAAAGCATAATATTATTTTGTTAAATTAAGCTCTCTCTTTTCCAAATCCCTCTTTTCCACTTAAACTGAGGGAATAAAGGCATCTGAAAATGCTTCTCTGTGTAAAGCTTTTAAGTTCAGTTTTCAGGGTTTGTTCTGCTCTGTTTGGGGTTTGCACTTCCCTTCTTGCTGAATACCAAAATGCAGAAATAATGGCAGTAAGAATGTAAATCCCTGTTTTGGATCAAAAACATGAGCCTGAGGTATCATTTAATTCCTATCTTCCATTGCTAGCAGGAAGAAGGAGGTTGGTGAAGGGAAACATTGCTTACCTTGAACTTATTTGCACCACTGTCATACAGTATCCCCAGTTAAAAAGCAATCATAATAAGTGAAAGTGAGTGTTTAAAATGATAGCAAAGATCAGAAGTTCTGACTATGGCAGGTTGGAAGGGGATAGAAAAAAAGCCAGACAGCCTGGTTTTAAGCACACCACACTAATTGATGAACATCAGGACTTGGTGGTCATTTAACACTCCCTATAAATGAAGACTTGATAACAGTTATTGATCTCAGTTTTCCTGGAAGAAGATCCCTGGGCTCAGCTTCTCTCAGTTCATAAATACAAGAATAGAGCTATTGCTCAAATGCCACCCTAACTGCTGAAAATGAAATAAAAGTAAAATTTCAGTGCAGTGTGGAAGCAATATAGGTGTATTTCCACAGGGTTTTTTTGAGTAGATAGCCCAAGGTTAATATAATCTCAGATTTTCTTATGGGAAATACAGAATTGCCACAGCTGACCTCTGCTATCATTGGAAAAAAATTTTCTTAGTGAATGTCTACTCAAACTATAGAAGTATGTAAGTTACTATTCTTATTTATTTATTGATCTTCCTTGTGCTACCATGGAACCTGAATACCTCTGAACATTAATGAATTCAGCCTAACAACACACAAGATGGGGCTGCCCAGGCAAAAGCTGAAGCAGGGAATAGGAAGTGTTGAGTTGTTGCATCCTCAGCATAAGCATATCACAAGAAACAGCTGGAAACAACTACTGTCTCTCCTGTCATATTCTTCTGCTATTAAAAACTTGTGTCCATTTTCTTTCTTTCTCACGTCCCCCCCTAAAACTCTGCTATTGGCTGGTCAGATCAAAAGCAGATTTCTAAAACTTTTCAGTGATGCTTCCAGAAGTGCTTACATCACTGATAATATATTATCACACAATTTAAACAGGAAAAAACAAAAAATCGCTTTTCTCTCTTTCCATCTCCCCTTCCCCAAAATGAGAAAAAACAATCTACATCTCCCAACCCTCAGTTCAGACTAAACCTGCGTGTTGAAGAAGAGACCTAGAAAGAGGTCTAAGTCCCTTCCAATGCTGATATAAGGGGAAACTACACAAGTAGATGAACTGTTGAACTCAGTCCTCTGTCTTAAAAATACATTTCATTTGGATCATTAATGCATAATGTAAGTACCCAAAAGATGTAACAGAATTCTGAAAAATGAATTAAGGATGCCTTGTCATCTCAAAAAAATAATAAAAGTAGAGAGATTAAGAGGCAAGCATATCTTTTTGAATTGTAAAATAGGTTTATAGGTCTTCTAATAACAACTTTTACTCAAACCTTACATAAATAGGCTTATATGATACAAATATTATGTGGGCTATGTGGAAACTACAAGGTCCCTAATCATGTTTAGGGATTACTTGACAGAACAGAGACATTTCATTCCTATTGGACCTAGGGATTACAGCAAAGAAACATCTAATATTCCATTTTTTAATTTCATGCATTTTTTATTTACCTTTAATGATGCTGTATATATTCATCATCCTGAAATATTAAAACAGTATGAAAAAAGTAATAAATTGGTGGAAAATTTAGGGAATGGGAATGCAACAGCACGCAAATCATACACTATCAAGTGCTTGATACACATTTAAAATTACTGCCTAGTACAGCAAAGCCAAATTCCTGGCAGATTTCTGAAGCGCAAAGTCACAATAAGAAGATCAGCAGAACAGACTGAAATAATAGAATATTCATCCCCCTAATCCATATGCAATTCTTTAGGGCTTTTTTTTAACAATGCATATGAGGTCTGACTGTATTCAGGATTTAAATAAGTTGTCTCTCTCTCTCTCTCACACACACACACACACTCTCCCTCTGTATTTTTGTTTAAAAAAAAAAAAAAAGTATATACAGTTATCATTTCTGCTCTACTGCTCCCACATTGACAAGGTTAGCACATCTCCTCACACCTCAGATGAAACAATAGCATTTTAAACAACAAAAGTGTTAAAAGATATACATTTATTCATACCATTGAAACCTCCCGCAACAGCTTCATTGGAAGAAGAGGTTCCAGTTTGCCTGGGAAAGGGATTTTTTTCCTTATTTTTTTCTTTAATTCTTTCCTAGCTTTATTCTAAATAATTGCTGGTTAATTTAAAGCAATTTCACATTTAGATATTGGCAATAATGGCAATAAAATTATGAAACCAGGAAGAAATCTTTGAGATCATGCCTTTCTCTTTAGACATATTTAATTTCAGATCTAGTATTGTATAAAGGGACAGAGACCTAGAGACAAATAAATCACTGCTCAAAAGACACATGCTGATGATAATAATGATACATGTAGAAAATGTGCTTGAGGATGGGTGATGGAGAGGTGTAGTATAAAACTTCTGCTGCCAGACATGAGATTACTGAATTAGTTTCAAGTAGCACAAAGCCACAACTGAGTTATAGCTGTTTCTCCGAACAAGGGTATGAAGACATTCATACCCTATCACAGAGGCATACAAAGCCTGATCTTGAGATCAAGCAGGTTTTATGCAGGTTTAACTCTCTGATTACACTGTAGAATATCAACACCACAGATGAGAGATATAAAATGAATGTACCCAAACATAAGACATTTGCAACAGTGATACATATGTGGACTTGCTAAATAAAGGTGCCTATATGTGGTAATTACAATGGACACATGCAGAAAGCAGCTTTCACAACCATCATAACAGATCTTGTCACAACTCTGTTAGTGAGGCAGAGGAGTGCTAGGACAGGTGATGGTACATGGAAAGCCATCTGGTAAGTGAGAAAGAGCAGCCACATCCTGTTGGATCCTGAATACCCAAATGTAGCTACATCCTATTTGTAGTAACAGGTCTCATGAGAAATGGCCCAGGGTATCGATTGCTGATGAGCATTTACCAGGACTTTGGGTCTCTACCTGGTTAGGGACACGCTGATTCAACCCCTTTCAAATCATGCTCATGTGTTATTAGCCCAACTGTGCTATCAGTTGACATTGCCATTCACCTTGCAAGGTCACAGTTTTAATTCAATACAGATTTTCATTTTGGTATAGAGCCTGCTTTTCTTTGGTAAGAACTTGCTATGGTTTATGAAGCTGTGGCACTAGTACCCACCCATACAGTGATGCCCAGCTACTGACACAGAATCCAAACTCATTGGTGCTTATTGCTTACAGGTATCCAGTTATTATTGACAGACTGGGGGATAAAAACATAACCATACTGAAATCAGCAGGAACAGCAACAACAAGGCTAGAGTACATCCATCTTGTTTGTATATTTTGCAGGCACATAAGCAAAAGAAGAAGCATTCCTAGAAAGGATTATTAAGAAAAGTGTTAAGGTATATAAGGAAATAAAAGCCAAATAAAGAGCAAGCTCCTGTTAGAAAATATGATGATTGATCAAAGTTTACTAATGAACACTGAATTTTAGACAGAAAGCCTAATAAATGATCTACAGAGATGCATTGGCTCAAATCTGAATCTGAAATGCACAGGTGACTGCAACTGCAAACATACCATGGTTTTAAGAGACAGGGTGATTAAGCAAAAAAGCACCATTTCATTTGGAAGGGAGATTACAAAATAAAAAAAAAAATTTAAAAAGGAAAAGGAAAAAAAACAGGCTACAGAAGGAAGCAGGGATTTATCAAAGCAGAACAGAGTACCCACTGAAAATCAGAGTATGACTGAAATACATTAGTGTTATTCTTCCTTCTATTCCTCTATATTTTACAGGACATAACACGTGCCTGTACGAGTATTTTAGTGAAGACAACACTGCTTGTGATGGAGAAAGCTAGAAAAGAACTTCTTGCCCAAATGTCAACATTTTGTTCTAAAGCACAGAGCTACTAAAAGTTTTCTAAAAGTGTTTAAATATGGTGAATGTTTCTTAATACACACAAGGAATATTTCTCCCTCGTACTCATTAAAAGACATGATTCAACCACCTTTAGAAAATTTCTGAGTAAGCAATGTGAGACATATATTTGGAATATGAAAGTTAAATCCTACTCATTAAAACATGACAAAATTAAAATTAATTGAGAACGGAGTCAATAATGAGAACATCCTTCAATGTAATGATGTTGGTATTATCAGCTTGTAATATAGGAAAACGTTATAGAGAGTGACACATAATATGTAAAACTACAAGTCAGCTTAAAAAAAAGAACAGTCTGAAAGTTCTTCCTTGGGTCCAATCTCTAAAACACAAATTTTAATCCTCAGAAGTTACATTTTCCCACTCACCAAATGAGATAATACATTATGTTGTTTTCCTGTGATGAGGAATAATTCAAGGTCTTACATTGTCTGATTAATCTTACAATCAATATTTAGAAAAGGTTTCTCTTTGAGCTAATCAAACTTGACAAAAGCAATCTTCAAACTATGTCACATGCACTGATTTGTAAGAGATTTCAAACTTGTCTTTTATTAAATGCAGTTTAAATTAGCAACAGTTCTAAATCCACCTGCTTATGATACCAAGTCTCATAGTGTATGAGGTGGGCAAAAGGGAACTACATGCAGATAAAATCATTATGACTTCTGTTTTTTTGGTTTTTTTTCTATTTTTATTTTTCTATTTTAATGAAGGATGCTATTTTTCAGTTTGAAAGATAACACCCAGATCCAATTCTGTTGCTGACATGAAGTATTTTTGGGGGCTAGTTGCTGATGGTACTCAGTTTACTTTTTCTTCTGGAGCTAACTGCTTTGACACCTTACTGGACAAGGTATATCCAGTGATTTCTCTAAATAATACTTCTTTCTTTATGCATATGAAAGAGGGTAACTTTCAATATACAAATTTGTGAACATTCTTAGGCCTTTGGTATCACAACAGTATCATTAGGTTAAAGGACATTACTCAAGAAGCGCAATGCTGTAATGGTACTGTGTAGACAATTGGTAGGGTAGCATTATGACACTGACTGATAGTGAACACTGAGGGGAACTGCATAAATACCATCTCGATCTTCATCTTTGCCACTGCTTAGTCTTGGTGGTTTACTTTCTTTCTGTAAGAGCAGGATTTCCCCATGTATAGAGAATAAATTTGTTTGCATGACTCTCAGCATTAAAAGAGATTCCAGAGTCAGTATTGCTAAGAAGGAGTAAGAAAGATGTGGGAGAGATGTCAGTACAATGCAAATATTCTAAAAGGAAATCAGGCCTTCAGCTTATTCTTCCTTTCAAGTACCACTTAAGTCTTGGATAATCAAGTTTCTAAGCGACTGACTAACTGTTTCCTCATGGTTGTGTGTGACAGATAAACTGCATTTCATCATATACAGTGTCTATGATCAAATAACATAATACTCTATTAACAAAGACTCACGTGAATTAGAAATTGCTAGCTCAAATCTTTTTCAGACCCAAGGAAGGATATCCAAATATTGGGTATCACACTGTGACTGGGAAGACTATCAGTAAGTTTCTCTGTTTGTTTATATAAATGGACCAATGCTTTTTAAAGCACTTCAGAGCACTTAACTAAAGCAAACAAGCACTTGAACTTTAAATATCCAGCAAGAGAAGCTATTGACAAGTATGACTTTACTTAGTAAATCCTCATATCTTTTCGACCTTTCATTCATACAGTCTCCTCATGAAGAGAAGCACCAGGCTCTCAGCTCAACTTCAGCTTTACTGCAACATACAGATTGAGAGGGGTGAGCAATTGCTTAACTCCCTTTCATGTGTCTTTCTGTTAAAGCAAACTGCGTTAGTTTTTCCTGTATGAGGATCCTGGGGCCACAGTGGTCTCTAGAAATCAGTTTCTCACTTTGAAATCTTATACTCTCTTATTTGGCCTTTAAAGAAGTTTTTTTTCCACCTTATGAACCTCCTTTGCAACCCCTTGCTATCCACGGGAAGTTAAGCCTTGATTTGGGAATATAATATTTACCAAATACCATCCTATTAATTCCCAACAGCTGAATAGTGCTGTCAAAATACCTTATTATGCTCAGAAAAAGAGTGTCCTTGGTAAGTAGTCTTGTAATTGTGCTTGTATCGCATGCATCTTCATACTTATCATACATTCCCTAGCTACAGCATTATGTACAATTACGCCGGTCACTTCCCAGTCTGGATTGCTGTGATCTTATTGACATATATCCTCCTGCTGATAAATCAGCATCCAAATTAATGATCTGAATGATTATTCTATAGCTTTGGATGGTGTGTATATATATATTTTTATTTCTGATATCTCAAGTAACATACAACTTCACAGATGGACTCCTGTCAAATCAGGCTGGCTGTATTCTGAGAAACTATGGATTTATAAAAGAATGCCACTAACGTATGCCAGTCCAACTCAAGTATTAGGTTGGCCCTGAGAATCAAGAAGGTGGTGCTCAAAACAAGCTTCTCTATTCACTAGCAGGTACATTTCATTCCCTGAAATCCCACAGCGCATTTTGATTTTTATTTCTCTCTGAATGGGTTTTGCATGCAGTCTGCATAATGTGGCAGAAGAGAGGTGATAGAATAAACCTTTAACTTGGTCATTACCCTCTTAGAGAAATGAAATACAGTATTTTTCAGCTATAATTTGGACCTCATTAGCCACACTGGGATTTCAGTTTACTGGTTTTAGGGGCCATGTCTCATGTTCTAGAAGTGATACTGACTGTTTGGGATTTACACTCAGTAGCTTGGTAATAAACATTCTTTACACCCTGTTTTCTTAGAAAGAAAACTACAATAGATCCAACTGAGAGTAAAAACTACTTAGTGCAAAAGCCTCAGTCTGTGTACAGTTCCTAGAAGAAATAGCTTTGAAAATTCTTTGAAAGAGCCTGTAAGTTCTAATTGTGTTTCAATGTATAAAAAGGCTGAGTAGTTTAAATGTTTGGAAATGAAAACAGTCTCTCCTAGAGTTTATGAAATGGTAAGTGCGTCTCTTAGAATGATTAGCTATGAATCTTGATTTCAAACACAAATATCTACTAGCATATGCTCTCCACAGCTGACACTTTAAGATCATAGAGTTTTATCAAATTAATATTTCAGGGGCCCATTCTAATATTATCCCCTCATTCCTCACCTCCTCCTTGAATAAGTGCCTTTATTTATACAGAATTTTACTTCCCACTCTTGAAGGGAAAATGAAATCACCATGAAACTCTAGTCGTGATGAATTTTGGACTACTGAACAACACATTAGATTTCAATGTACAAGATGCATACCATGACATTCCCATTGGAGACTGAAAAAAAACACCTCAAAAACATAACCACAAATTCAGAAAACTACTAACATAAGTCAAGGATAATACAATACTTATTCACTTTAAAAACTTTGGGTTTTGTAGTGAAAGCATATTAGAGAGAGATGAAGCACAGCCAGGACTGCCAAAAGCATGCTTTGGGGTAAGAATTCCCCAAATAATGTTCCATTTCAGAAATGTGATAAAACAAGACTCTGACAAAATCAGACGTAACTCAGTTTTGAATGCACTGCAAATACATAACGAGATCTAATTACTTAGAAAGCCCTTCAAAATCCCATGCCTTTGTTAGAAATTGAAGGGTGAAATTAAAGAAGAAAATTTTAGAATGAAATGAGAAAAAAAAAAAAAGAAAGACAAAAACAGTGAAAAAAAGACAGATCCAGGGAAAGTCTGGTCTGCTTTATTCTAATAATAGAGTCAACAGGTCTGTATGAACTAACATCTAACTTGAGCATCCTGATTCTAATTTCCAGAAATGGCAATTATACATTAAAAACACCCCCAAGTCAAAAACAAACATCAAAAAAATACCCCACCAAAACTCCCAAAACTTGAATTGCTCATTACATACCTAGAAGTAGATTGATTTGCATGAGAAAGGTACAGAGTTGGGATTCGCATTTCATTTACAAATAATAAGATAAAAAATATCTAAGTCTCAAAGTAAGTCCTAAGTCTGAGGCGAACTTTTCGGTCCTGCTGGGAACAGCATCACTGTCCTTGGGACCCAGGCAATAATGCATACAGTGGACACAGGGAAAAAGGAAGTCTGAGTTAACCCAGCAAAAACTGAAACAGGGCTTAGGAGATGAGCGTAAGAACACAGGTCAGGGCAAATAACCCAAGCCAGTTAGATACCTGGGACCATTTAGTAGAAGAGGAAGGATCTGCTCATGCAGAACAACTTCCAAAGAGGTGGTCACATTCAGCATCTCCTGTCTCTCATTAGCTTTACTCCTTCCAGCAAACTACTTTGTTTTTCTTAAGTATGTGAATGTAAAATGACAAAAATAACAAATACGTGAGTTCACCCTGGTAGAGAAGCTAGAGTAATCCAACATGGTGTATGTTTGACACAGAAGATGATGGCTGATATTCTGCAGTCAGTTAATTTTGAACTGCATGCTGGTTTTAGGTTTTTAATCCTTTGCTAAATGCTAACTTTAGTCATGGTCTGTGTTTTTGAGAGGATGTGTTTGAGTGGTTAGTGTTAAATTTAATATCAGCAATTCACCAAGGTATTAGGAAAATAGAGGCTCATTTATCTGGTGCTTTAGAAAATAGCTCTGGGATCTAAATTATTGTTTTCCCATACTTCCAGTTCTATACTAAACATTAGGTTATCAGAATTGTCTTCATCCCCTGAACACTGCATGCAAAATCTCTTATTTTTGTATTATAACGCTAAGCACAGTTCCTTATATAGTTAAGAGCCACCTAAGTGTTCTTCAAAATCATACTGAAGAATGAGATAGCCCTTTGTCTTGAAGGTAAGAGTTTGTTTTATCCAAGACAGAATCATGACAACTTGTAGGACCTTCAGAAACTAATCTCACTCTTATCTATAAGTGTCTAACAAGTGTTCCCTTGTTTTAATTTCCCGAACATTTATAGCAGCCAAAATGCAAGTATTTAACATAGCTAAAATGCTGTCTCTGATCACCCTGGACTGATAAAGCTCAAGAACAGGACCAAAATTTGAAAGACTGGCTTAAAGATTAAGCGTAAGCCATTCCTGCGTCTGAAGTAATACACTTCAGGAGGCAAACAACCCCCCCCCCCAACTGCTGGCTGCGGTCTCCCACCACCCCCAGCAGCTCCTGCGTGTTCGTTCCACCACACAAATTGCAGAGGAGAGGGAGCGAACCCCCTTCATGGACTCACCATCCTTTTCTAGTCACATTCACTATGCATTGCATTAGAAAATCGTAACGGTGTTAAAATATTTTGGCAGGATTTGTTATGGCCAGATCACTCACTTCCTTTGGGACACACAAAGCCTCCTCTGGCAATGAAACAGCCCAAATGTCAGCAAATCCTATAGAACAGAAAACGGTCCGTCAATGTAAAGCCTAAGTGAATCTCCAATTAATCAAAACAGAACTACATAAACATGAAAATGCACATACAGAGAAAAGAAACAACCTAGAAATGTTCACTTCTTATTAAGGTGGAGTTTCCCCTCCCCTCCAGAAACTTTTTAACAGCATTACAACGTATTCATCACAAGGTGCTATTAGAGCACAAGCTCACTCCAAGTGTTACCAATTCACAGACAGATTAGAGGGCACATTAATAACATAGTTAATATGAAGTGTTTAGAGCCTTTATGTGGGTGACAAATACGACTCAGCCAAATTTCCTGACCATTGAGGCCACGGAGGAACAATTTGGTAGATTTCATCAACAGTTCTAATTATGTTCCTGTCAAGTCGAGAACAAAGTAATCCATAACTGGGGGGCTGCTCAGAGACAGTGCCACATGAGAGTAATTTATGCCCAAGACACAGGGCCCTCGCTGTAGTTAGTGTGCACAATGCTTGACTAACAAGTGGGTTCACAAAAAGGAATTTATTAGGGGAAACGCAGCCCTCCAGCTCCAAGCAGCTCGTCAGGTGCAGGCTTAGGAAGAGTTATGAGGCAGTCCTCTTTTTTATACAAGCATCCAAAGTCCACGCTGGCCTCAGCAGGTTTTGAAACACGGGATTTTAGTCCAAAGCATAGAATGGGCTTCTGCTGGAGATAGGTGAGTCTACTGCCAAGCTAGGTACCCTACTTCCAAGGTAGGTACCCCTGCTGCCTAGGGAGCAACTAGTGCTTTTAAAAGCCATTTCAGTCCTTGGGATGCTGGCAGCACCACCTCTGAGGCTGAGTGGTACCAATGCCTTTTTGCAAGCCTATTAATAATATGCTAATGAAAAATGCAAAGGGATTATTAGCAACTGTAAAGTAAAATGTCACAATACATAACATTTCTTACCACAGCCTGACCGGGAAACAGGCTGAAAAAGAAGGGGAGGGGAGGGTGAACAGGGAAGAAGCTGTCATGTAATTTTGAGTCATTTTCCACTGTGATCTATATTGGGATGCAGCTTCTATGCTTTCAAACAGGATCATTTTATATATGACACTCTCCCTGCATTTCACAAAAAGGTAGGAATGTCTCCCTAGTGCCAGGAGAAGTGCAAGGCCTGGCAGTGGTCATTCAGGACCGGATACTTGCATAAGTATTAAGATGCTAAAGAAAGTAAAATGTTGCATTTCAAAAGCAATTAAGAACAGTAGCTGTAGGCATAGGGGAAAATTACTTTAGGGGGAAAAAAAAAAAGATTTATGGGATAAATACAAAACACTTAATGGGTTTTAAAGCATAGTTTTCTGAAGCTAGCTGTGAGCATACACTGCTGTCAGCAGTTTTAGATTTTATTTAAGAAGACAAAAACCCACAGAACCTCTGAAGGGAAAAAAAAGTAGGAAGAAAAAAAAAGAAGTCATTTTACAACCATTTCTTTGAGCCTGAAGAAACAAGCTTTTAAAATTGTTACCAGCTAACCAAAGCAGTGGCTTGCTTTAGTGGATCAAACATCAGCTCAGATAAGGGGAATGCTCAAACCAAGGACTTGTTTCAGAGACCAACTTGGTGTGCAGCTCTAGGAGGGCTGACTTCTGCACCCACATTCCCCACTGATAGAATAGGTTCGAGTGTGTGAAGGCAAGGACGTTGTCCCTATATGACATATCTTACCAATCGATTGTTTGCTATACAAACAAGTTACTAGCTTCACTGAACTATTTGTTTTGCTTCACCTTTTAAATACTCAATGAACACTGGCAGAGAAGGAATGTGGAGCACAGTTGTGGAGCAGTACATCAAAACCCTGAATTTCTTCTTTCACACTATACTAAGATTTCTAATTCGAATTTGCTTGCACCTGTAAATTCTCTGCTATCAAGTTTAGGGAATTTCCCAGCACTTACACAGCTACTATTAGTCTCATGTGACTGAAGCTTCACAGAATTATGATTACTTGTACCCTTTGCATCCAAGAATAAAAATAAAATACACTTTACAAGCATTGGTGGCTTAAGTTTCAGAAGGAGGCAAAGAGAAAAGGGAAAGACACAGTCCCATTCTGCAGATTTGAAAAGAGAAACCTCTCTGGTAAATCAGACCAAGGGTAATTCAGAAGCCAAGCAATGCCTGGACGATGTAATTCCCAAACTCGTGACTCAGTCACAAGACACGCTTCCTTTCCTGGTGAAATGTCATGCTGCCGCTTGCTTCTGTTACAGAACACATCTTAAACAAGTGTAGCAAAAGCATGATGATCCCATTAAGAATCTAACATCTAATACCTTGTGAAAACTAATTTAGTGCTTTATCAAATCTCTAGTTTGTATGTAGAGCATAAACTGGCTACATTTGCTAATAGGACAGACTGACCCATCCCATATATTATCAAACCACATCAAAGTCTGCTGGAGGACATGGCCTTAGCTACTTATTATCCCTTGCATTAACTCTCTCACTAGCTACTCGACCAATACATTTTCCTGTAATACATCTGTCATGATTTTGCAGAGAAATCAGCAATTCTGAACAGTGCAGCAGTAAAGAGACAGATAACAGGACCAAACCTATCATGGTTGCCTGGCTTTCCAATCTACTGTTAATTGACACAGACAGAGACCCTTGGATCTAGACTTGCACAATGGTAGACCACTGCTGGGCCCCAGAGATTCATTCTCTTAGTTAGATTTGTATTTTTAGAGCTTTACTCATTCACATGATTTCTTCATGATTTATTATGTATGAGAGAAGTAAAGTTGGATGCCAACTCCTTGAAACTCACAAGATTTTTATTTTTACAGAAAAAGGGCACCTTATGCAAGAGAACATGTGGCTTAGTAATCAGGAAAAAAGTGCTAGAGTATTACTAATAATAATGTTAGTAATACTAAACCAAATGAGAACATCTTTCTTGGCTTGGATGCTATGCAATTGTATTCCCACGTGTGTTATATTTAGGGTCTTATTTGTGACACTGTATAATGAATTATATGTGTGAAGTCATGTTTCTAACTGTCTGGGAACTTGCATATATGGTTAATAGCAGGTTTGGGTTTGTTTTGTTTCAAAATCACAGTTGCTACTATTTTCTCTTGGGTAGTGTTTGCCTTTAGACTCAGAAATCCTAAACCGTGGTACACAGGTCTCTTACTGACCTTTTTTGACTACCAATCATCACTGTAACCCAGAAGACAGTGCTAGAATATTTAAGGGGAAAATAAAAAAGAAAAAGAAAAAAGCCAGACCATTCCTTTCAAACAGAAGCCAAATCCACTTAATATGGGAATAAATAATGCTTCTCTCACTTTACATATATGATTGTATATAGTTCTGAGGTATAATTATATCTGTTGTGCAGCCCTGCTCATTCATTTGATTCTACTGCTTCATCTGTTTTCTCCTTGTACAGTTTCTCAAGCACTGCCATCTTCTTTCTCCCTTACAAATTCTGGCCCTCCATATCCTTAAACAATAATATAAACATGTAATAGGCATCGGGGCAGGGGGAGGGGGGAGGAGGGAGCTGGGGGAGGATTGTGAAGCTTGTATTAGAAGTTTTCTAGTTTCTTAGATCACATTAATGACGGGTTATTTTTAATCCAGAGAATGTTTTAAAACTGCTTACATTTCATCTGTGGTTTAGCATCACCGACTCATGCAGTCTTACACTGGGTACAACTTCTAGCAAGTAAACTTCTAGCCACGGGGAATAAATGAGATTAAAAGAAAACAACCCACACAAAACAAAAAAAAAAAAAACAAAAAAAAAAAAAAAGAAAAAAAGAAAAAAAAGAAAAAAGGGGGGGGGGGAGAAGAAAAAGAAGGGGGCAGCAAGTGAAAATATCACAATTCTATGTTACTGAATCGAACTGCAAATGTTCAGAGCTTTCTTTTCCCCCTCCCTCCCCTTTCTTTCCCTCCATATTTTTCTTCTTCTGTTTTTATGTTGAAATCACAGGAACTACGCAGCCTCGCAAGGCTGTAATCACTCAGCAGGAATCTGGCACCAGCACAATGCAACCACCAGCCAGGCAGCAGGAAAATGAAGGAAATCTCTCTTTCCCTCCCCCCCAGGTTTCTTAAAAGGGGCTCGGCATGAATGAATCTTCCCGGTAGCCACCAACAATTTCTTATTCCTTCCGAGCAATCATCAATTTCAGCATCAAGTGGTTTAGTAGCTCTACAACTGGTAGTGGCAGCGGAGTAAGCCCAGCATGCAAACGTTTTGGCTAATTTAAAACCCTTGTGCTGCCGAATCAAACATGACAAGACAACAGTAAAAAGAGGCTATTATCCCAAATGAGAGCCGGCGGATGGCTGAAATTGGCTTGAGTGGCAGAGACAAAAGAGGTAGAAGGAGCAGGGAGAACCAAGCATGATAATACCAGATACAGCACACACTTTCTCTCCGACTCCCAGTGCATTCACACATATCGCTACCTGGAGGGGGAAAAAAGGCAAAGTTTAAGAGTTTCATAGCCAGGCAGAAAAAATGCATTTAAGAAGATTCAAAATTAATTAGGACCCGGTAAAGCATCTGCCCCACGGGCACGGAGAAACTTAACTTAGAAGAGACGTCACCTTTACAATAGAAACCCTAACACTCCAAAGAGTAAAACTGTCGTTTCCTACCTGAATTCATGTCCTGCTGCCCAAAGTTCATTACCATGAGTTGAGGATTGAAAGCACTGATTTAGGATAGAGTAAGCTTAAAATGAGAATAATCTGTGGCATGGCTACTGGTGAATAGCTGCCACACAGTGCTCACCAAGCACCCAGATCTCTAAGAGCTGCTGGGGAGGAAAAGTGGAGGGCAAAGGAATTAATTTTGTAAGGCATCTGGGAGACCACAAGCAGACTGATGATGTTCAGAGCCATGAACCCTGGTGATGGCTTGCAGCTCACAGAATGATGACCTGTGGGATCACTGGAGAGCAAGCAAGTTGTCTTTTGCAAGATTAACAATTTAAAAGTGCTGAAATTAATTTTGTTTAATAGCTGTGGGTGCAGGCTCCTTACAAAGTAGGTTGCAAGGTCAGCAAGCCTCCTAAAGCCTTTTAAAATGCAGCTTTTTATAGGGACAATAGATTTAGGGTGGCTTAGGGCTTAAAGATCTAAAAAGCAAAAGAGGTGTAAGAGGTCATTTCCTACCAACTCCAAATCTTTGGTGAAAACATTCTCTGTTTTATTTTTTCACTCTAGAATGTATACTTTTTGGTACATTCAAAGCTACTTGAGACAGTATACATTTCTTAGGGTAGGCAAAGTGAACAAAGACATTAAAATCAAACATGAGAACCAGATTAACCACAGGCTCATCAGAGTCACACTGGAACGTGCCTGTCTGCATTACAAAGAGATGGTGGGAGGAAAGGGAAAAAACTATATATAGGAGAATGAGAGACTGGGAGGGGAAAGAAAAGGGCAGGGAGAGTGCTCACACCCTTGTCATCATTCACAAGTAATTCACCTGTGATTCACATCTGTCACCTTACACAAGACCACTACACTCTAAATTACTGTACTATATGGAGTGTTGCAAGGAGCAGCTGGGCTCAACACTGAAACCCAAATCAGCCATTTTAGAGACACTTGCTCAGCTTCACACCTTAGTACATTTGAGGTGCCACTCACAACATATCAAAATATGCTGACAAGCTCCCTTACAGGACACTTTTATATTTTTAGCAACAGCATCCAACTAATTGCACAGCTAAACGTCATAGCAAGTACAAGCTTGGGAAATAGAAACAAGGCATTTGTCTTGCACCGCAGTACAAGATGGTCTGAATTTACTGAATTAATCCATGTTGCCTTGAAAAGTATTCTTGTTTTGTAAAATCAGGCCTGTGTATAAGGTGGATTCACATATTTACATGAAAGTCCAATGCAAAAAAAGTACGTACCCCAATGCAAAACCCCCTCAATATATATAACATATCCACCTGGTTCTGCAAACACATCTCAGGGAATCAAGAAGCCCAGCTGAGTAATGACCATGATAGATACAGCACATGGCTTTGTTTCATTCTCGCTGCTACTTTTACATCTTTGCTTCCCCTCAGTGGGAAGCAAATATGAGGCTTACTTTTCAGAGAAAACCCAAAACCAGTAATGTGACACACAGCAGACATGTGAGATGTCAATACACGGACTACACTGGGCCAGGTAAGCCTTGCTGAGCTGAGAAACCTGTGCTGCTCAGGCACAGGGGCAAGCAGAAAATGCTTCAGCTTTTGCAGGTAGCCTGAAGGAGAGATGTGTGTTGTCCTGTGTATCAAAACTTATTTGCTGTGATTCTGCAGACAGAGGGGGCGATTTCCTTGGCAATGAGGTAACTGATGGCCATTAGACAGGATAGAATTAATTCTGCAGTGAGCCTGTCGCTGACAGTGGCCAAAGCAAACACATCAGCCATTTTTCTCTGCCCCTTCCACAGGGAGTTAGAACAAAGAAAGGAGCCCCTGGGAAATACTTAAGACACCAAAGAAAATCATTTTAGAAGCGTATTAATACTGCCACCGAATATTGTGCGCTTTCAGGCTGACATATGCTGCTGTTACGTGGTGTTTGTTCCCTTTTCTTGGTCTCAAAGTTGAATTCATATCCTCATGCAGCACTCCAAGAAAATCCCAGTTCACAGTTCAGCAAGGCACTGTTTAAAAGGGAAGCCTGATACGGGTCCTTAGGGCATCTCATCCATCCTGTGCTTGGATGGCATTCTTCACCAAGGGACCCCATTAGGAAGGAAGGGCAAACTGAAATCCTAACCCAAAGCAGTCTGAAACAGCACCAGCATACTGGTATAGCAGCGATGGATGAGACTCCATTTGTCTTCAAAGCATGGGAAGCCAATATATCTGCTTCACTGCAAACTCAACTTTACTTTCCAACCTTGTAGTGTACTTAAAGTTAAAATGTAGATCAGCTTTCTATCCAAGCATAAGGCAGCAGTGAAGTGTCACCCAAGACTCCAATTAAACAGATTGGAAGTGATGCACTTCCAAACCAACTCCATAAAGCTAAACATCCTGAGATCCACTTCTGTGTTTATAAATCAGTTGCCCAGGAAAGCATCACCACAAGCTACAAAAGGCTTCCTTTCACCCCCACACAGTGGAATAACTCAGAAGCATATTATGCTGGTACAAAGCATGCTGGAAAATGCAGTTGCTGGAGGAACACTATCAATACCAGAGATATCACTGATCCTACTCTCCCTTACAGAAGTGTAGGTCCTTCCAAGCAGGAAGAAACAATATGTTTGTTCTGTGGCCAAAGTAATTACAGACTTACCTACATTGCTTTGTATTTTTCTTTTTTTTCTTTCTTTTTTTTTTTTTTTTTTTTAAATGAAAAGAGCTTTGTATCTATGTTGAATGAACTGAGCTGTGAGACTAATACTTAACCTGGAAGACTCCAAACTAAACTTTAGTCTGGCAGAAGTAGATACAGCTTCGCTCACTTCAGGAAAGGTGATTCTGTTTATACTAGGTCTGAAGCCAAACGAGTTTCCCTCAACACTGCTTATTAAACTATTTAAACTTAAGTAGGTGTAATTCCTTCATGGAGAATATATAAATATACATCTTTGGACATGTCATGGCGTGTTAGCAGAGTAGGTATGTAAAGTTACAGCACAAACTCACATTCTTCACCCATGAAAGCAGTTACAGAGAGAACAGAGAGATTCAAATACTGCAATTTGAAACATGCTCAGTAGAAAAGCATTGTGTTTTCAAAAACTGATCACCTGCTTACAGGAATCCTTAGCCCAGCCTCCTATTTACAGTTCAGTGGTATCTATTGTTCCAGGTGAGATCCTTCTGCACCAGGAGCTGTACAAGTGCAAAGAGAGAAGACCACCACAACCAGCACATACTGCAATTCAAAGAGACCAGACAGAGAACTTCTGGGAATTGAATGTACATGTTTCTTGTGCTCCCGCCAGGAATCCTAACCTAAAGGTTATCCTGTCCTGATGTAGTACCGTATCACCTCTAGCGTCAGCTAGGCAGAACAGAACTGTATGTATCTACCTGCCTATTGAATTCATATCAGGAAGAAAGGGGAAAGGGGAGAAAAGGAAAAAAAAAGGAAGAAAGAAACATCAAGGTCAGACACTTATGTATGAGCCACATACCTTGTATGAGTAACAGCAACCTCACATGGACCCAAATCCCCAAACCAACATCAGAAACTCTGCCTCCTCCTGCTCAGTACACAATTAATTCTTAATAAGTCAGCTCACTCCAAATGCCTAACCAGTTCTCTTCCTGTGTTCAAGATCATAAAAATATCTCCAGGCAAAAGCCTTTTTAATGCATCTATGTGTATTGTCTCTGTAAATCTAGCAAGAAGGCTAACCTATTCTGCTAAACTACAAAACCTAATTAGTGTGAACCAAAGCTATGTTCTTGCATGTGCTGAGAAGTTCACAGGATGTCATCCTAAGTGATTGAAAAAACCTGTATGGAAGAGATGTCTAACTAGTCTGTCCCAAACCTCCTATTTAAACTCCCTGCCTCAGAGTTTTGAAATATTTTTTTTCTTACACATCAGACTCTGAATTGATCCTGGTCAGCAGAAGAGTCAGAGAAACACAAGAACCACCATATTCAGTTCAGTTTTTCTTGGGATTGAACATCTTTCATGAAACAAAGATGCTGCCTCAAAAGCTTCTACTTCCTCAACCTGTAAAGTCCTAAAGGCCTCTCAAAAAAGTGTCTACAGCCTGGAGGATGGTAGTGAAATATCCCTCATCATTGCTGTGCCTCAGCAGTTCTTCATGCCCACAGTAAAGCACCATTTTTTAATTACTTGGAAAAGAAGGGGAAGAGTTAGAAAAATAAGCCTGAGATTCTGGCAGCCAGCCTCAGCTGCAAAATTATTTCTATGAACTTCTCCCTCTGTGTGACACAGGTGAGAAGAGCTTGCTCTCTTTCTGAAACACCAAAATTGTCAGGCTCTGTCAGTGATTTTCTATCTATATCTGTCTGTCTATCTATCTATCTGTCTATAGATATATATGTAGATACTGGGTATTAACTTTATTGAAATAATTTCCATAGCCAACATTATTATGCATAATTTCAAAGAGAAGCCTCAAACCTTGGTCATGAAACCTAATGCTATCCTCTTCACCTCACCATCTTTACTTCTAACAACCATGAGGTCAAGAGACATCATACCATATAATGGTTTTCTGAAAGACTCAAATTAATCTGCTAGTTGTTGGAATGCTCAGAAAACTGGGAAACTTACTGTTTTCACTGGGGGGGTGGGGAGAAAAAGTAAACCAAACTAACTTCCAGTCACCTTCCAACTTCTGTCTGTACCACTGGGACGAGTCTGTTCAGGATCAGGAGGAGAAGCACTTAAGAGAACTTTTAAGATAAGGTACAGTTTGGGGAGGGAAAGGGAAAGGGAACACAACAAGAAAAAAAGGGAGGGGGGGAGGGAGGGAGGGAGGGAGGAAGGAAGGAAGGAAGGGAGGAAGGGAGGGAAAGAGACAGACTATGGAAAAGGAGGGGGGGGGGAAGAGGAGAAAACAAAATAAGGTGTCACAACATGTTCCATTCTTATTCTTTTTTTTCTTTTTTTTCTCCTTCTCATGAGAGCAATCCTCCTGTCACAGAGAATGTCCCCTATTTTCAATAGGGTTTTAGGTCTAGTCTACGCAGAGGATTTCCAAACCAGCTGTTATTGTCTCACCAAAACACAATAAGAATAATAAGCAAATTAATGAAACCACCCTGATTCACAAAAAACACTCCAACCACAAACAAAGTCAAAGCCAAAAATCTAAACAAATCCACAACAGAAAAAAAACCACCCAAAACACAAGAGAACCTGAAACCCAAAAATAAAACAGGGAGGTAAACACTGAATACATTTTTTTGTCTTTTTTTCCCCCAGGCACACGGAGAAGTCATTAGGGAACAGTCCAAAGGAGCTGAGGAAACTCATTACCAATACAGCAAAGCATGGTCAGGGGGCCATTTGTTTGTTTCGTGTTTTGTTTTTTTCTTTCTTTTGCTTTCATACAGAGACAAAGCATGAAGAGACTTTTGGGACCTGACCATGTTACGGAGCGGGAACAACGTGCCTCCAGCCCCGCTCCACAAACCATTCCATCAGCAGAAGTCTCCGGCAGGTCGGAGACGGACTAACTTTTCCAAGGTATTAAATTAAAAGATGTTGAATTAAGTTAAACGCCCCACATTGAATTGACATTTCCCTTTTTTAATGCAAGCTAAGATTGATGAAAAATACCACTTATCTACATTAAGGGTCAAAATATCCAGCAAAAGAAGCCTCTGGTTCAGTGCGTCAGAGCAAAGTCAGTCTTACATAATCCGGGGACCAGAACGCGGATCACATTCTGATGATCCAATTAATGGTGGGATACTTTGCAATCAGCCAGGAAGCAAGGCCCCTAACAGATTGTGGGGCTGTAACATCAATTTCTTAAGTGCATTTAAAGGATTACAAATGTTAGTCCTGGCTTGAGATTGAAACACCTATTGAGGTGCTCTGAACCACATTACAGTAATTGGGTACCTGAATTAATGCCATTTCTTCTGATGGGTGAGTTGAATACATTGGAATTACGGATTTCTTTTGCTGTGTTTCACTTTCAGCCTCTCCACACCCCCCACCCCCTCCCCCAACATAAATCTGAGGGAGAATATCTCTTTTTATCTAGACAGCTTTAATTACAGCCCTGAGGCACCCAAGTACTGTCCTAATTTTACCTTCTTCATTGTTTGGGTGCATTTTTTGTCCTTTTCTTTTTTTTATTATTATTTTACTATGCAATGACATTAAGATGGCAATAAAATTATTTTTTCTTTGAAGCTTCAGAGGGAAAAGAGAATAGGCTGCTGAGAGACTGAGAAAGAGAAGTCTTTCTTTTCCTTTCCATATGCCTCTTCCACTATGTAAACCTTTTTATGCATGCACCAGATACATTTGCAGTGTTTTACACCTCTAGAGAGCTAGAACTAGGGCTGCCTCAATTAGTCTTCTATTCCTTCTGAGGTCAGTTCATGTAAAGGTCTCAATCATATAAAATTGGCAGAAATGCTAACTACCTGGGTATTTCAGACCATGCAGGGTTCAGCTAAAGAGCTTAAAAGCTGGTTTCAGGAGTATTCAGTGATTACCCAGAGTAAAACTATATGTGTGTGCCAGAGACTAAACTTGCTCACCTGATGTATGAAATGCTTAAAACTCTGAAATAGGTCAGAGCACAGGTTTGTTTGCAGGGCTTTTCACCCAGGCAGCATCTCTGCTAGGCTGCAGGTACATGGCACACAGGACACATGCATTTTCCTCTCGTATCTCACATGAGTTTTGATAATTAGAGTTATAACAAGGAATTCCATCCATTTTTGTCCTCAGTGTATGTGGCGCTGACATTTCAGTGACCTCAGCAGTGATTTCTCACTTGCAGCTAACTGGAATGTACACAACTATGATATTAATGCTGTGAAAACAGGGGTGGGAAACAGAGCATGGTATTCCAAATATTCCAGTTCACTCTCTACATTTCTCTTATCTGGTTGCTACACATCAAGTTTAACTACAATTTTAATTACTCATTTTTTGAGGTCTATTAGTAGTTGAAGCTGTAAATATGCATGCAAGTACACACACATACACATTTTATATTTCATATAGTACATATCCTTTCTAAGGCATTCCGACTTTTTGTTCTATATTCAGGATTCCATAAGGAACTGTGATGCCACAGTGATTCTGCTTTAGTTTTGCTTTTGCTTAAGATAACTGTAAACAGCACAGATACTAGAACTATTTATCTTCATTGTTGGTTAAGAGGAAATCCTAGCACATACCTAAGGGGAGCTAAGGAAGCACAATGATTTAATTGCCATATGAAGGAAAGAGACAGCTTCTAATTCAGTAGTAGAACTGCCTGACACTCAGGAAAAAGCAGTGTGCATAGCTTGGTCAGGTAGTCTTTCACAGTTAACTATTTTATTTTATTTATTTCCTATCACCTAAGAAACATCAGATTTAGGTAGGGTCACTAGGGACCATTCAGCTGTGCTCCTTGTTTCTCTTGAATGGTTTTGAATGTTCCTTAATTTCCCACATCCACTAATGTGGGATATTCCTAGAGTGTAGAAACAGCCCTCCTGAAACACAATCAAACTTACAAGCTATCTCCATATAAGAGATGATTAATCAGAGGATAAACATGGACCTTCATTGTGAAGGCCATAAGATGAAGCAGGGCATAAGGATTTTCAAAAAGTGTTTTGCAAATCTCAGTTCAAATTTCACAGCAGTTTTTGACTCATTAGATCATGTTCACTGAAATGATTTACGTATGAAAAATGAAAATGCAAGCCCCAAGGACTACTTAGCTGTTTAGCAGTGTATACATTTTATATAACCATTTCCATACATCTAGTTTTAAATTCACTGACAACAACTAATTGCTATCCAGTGGTCTACATTGCATAGCACATGGCTTCAATACACTTTCTAAATGACCTCTTTCTATCTCTCCTCCAATGATCCTACAGACAAGTCAAACTTGTCTTTGTTGTGCTTACTACCAGTCTGCAGCAAAGCTCTTGTTTATTACCATTAGTGAGAATCAACAACTGAACTTCAGGAAATATTTTTTTTTTCTTCTTTTTAAAACTATCTTAGTAATACTTTAGAATAACTGAAAAATTGCCCTTTGGCAAAGGCAGCAAAATGTCCTTAGGACTCTACTGCAGAGACATCAAGCAGTAACAGCTCCAACATGCTCAGAAAGCACGGACCTCACTAACTTCCATTTTGGACTTGATCCAAAGTTAACTGCAGTCATAAGGAGACTTTGCAAAGCTTCAGTGTTCTGTAGTTCAGGCCTTCCAGCTCTATTGCCCCTCTTTTCCCCAAAAAACCCTCTCTGAGCTTTACTATGCAAGTGTTAATAGTGTTGATATTGTTGTGGCACATTCAGCATTGAAGTGCCTAGTGATAATGCCATCCAAATGTCTGTCTGCTTTTTTATGGCCTGGGTAATGAGGGAAAAAAGTTATGTTAAATAACTAATTAATAGAAACTGGTCTTGGATTGTTACAGATGAGTAGCAATTTGGGACCCAAGAGGGGACTAAGGATAATTTTTTAGTAATAGCATTTAATGGCTAAAAAAACCCAAAAGAAGTCTTTCGACACTCTTTCCATCATATTTTGCAAATATTTACAGTGTACACCTCGGGTTTGAAAAAAGCCAGGGAGAACTAATGCATTGTTTACACTTGGAATCCGAGGTGGCCCCGTCCCAGCAGGGCAGTACAATGTGCTGTATCTTTCCCTTCTCAGTACTTATCTTAATCTTAATAACTAGCCAGACAACTGACTCCAGAGTCCTGGGCTTATCAACTGGAATTCGTCACATGCACACAAAAGAAGACAAGAAATGCATTATATAACAATGCCATACAAATCATTATCTTTTAATATTTAAAAGCCTGTATTCAAAGTCTGATATGAAACCATTTTGGTTGAACTCAATTCCACTGGTTGTTATTAAATTTGATAGCAAATGAACAAAAATACACTTGTAATGTATTTATCTGCAAAAGAGTTTATTTGCAACAGATCAAAAGGCTGCTTCTTACTGCATTTTAGTTACTGCTATCAAATGCAATCTGCTTTTTAAACATGCTTTGATATGGGAAGACTATTTTCAAAACAGGTTAATAGGAAATATTTTTTCTCAAGCCTCTTAAGTATGAAGAAATACCCAGAGTGTGAATAGAAAGTCTATTGCGCCCTCATTGTAGGTCTAGAGCATGATTTCTGAGAATCAAGTTTATATAAGCAACAGGAAAGCCATTCTGATTGCTTCCACACAGCCATTTAGACCATGCTTTTGAAACTGTCATATAGATCTAAATTTGGGGTCTGATGTCTCACACTAAATGGCTGCTTTTTTTTGCCAGGAAGCAGAGACTTGTGTGAACCACAGCACTAGGGGTATCCCTTGCTGCAAATCTGGTCTCCTGTGAGGGTTTTCACATCTCTCTCTGCACCTCCACATTAAGAGCTGCTTGAGTATATCTGCACCATGGGGGGGGGGGGGGGGGGGAGTAGAAGCCCACTTCTGCAGAGAGGGAAGCGACAGTGATGTTGAGCACAGACCTCACACCCTGACATTATTAACATGCACTTGCAGTGGGCTTAAATGAAACAAATGAGAGTTAACAAAGATGCTGTAAATTCACTCCTCTCCTTTGCTTGCTCTGCTCTAACTCAGCTTATAAAGCATTACTCATGCTCAGTATTTACACTCTCAAGCAATGGGATTCATCCAGAATAAGACACTAGAGTCACTATCTAAAGAACTATCACTGCTAGTGCCAGCTTCTCTCAAATTTCTCTTCCATGTCAAAAACTTTTGAAGTATACCCTAGGCCAGTCCTGATGCTAAATCACAAACCACAGTAAATCAATTAGTTAATCAATTCTATCAGGCAATCAATTAACATGAACTAAGAAATCCCTGAACAGACATATTCTTGTGTGAACAGAGGTCACCCACTGGGGCCTTTATATGTCTGTTCATATTAGTTTAAGCCCAAGTTAAGAAGGAGAAATTTTCCTCTGATAACAGTTCTTTGTATTGATGTGTCAGCACAGACACCTAGTCTCCGTGTATGTCTGGCAGAGATCATCTGTATTTTCACTCATGTAATAACTAGAGACCTCTTTCAGAAGTGGGAATCTGAGATTCATGCTTTGATGTGGTGAGACATAAGACCTCTTGTCAGCACCACCAAAAGGACTTTGCGCCAGGCTTTCTAATGGTACCTGAACAATAGAGGATACAGCCCCTTCAAGCACACTCATCCAAAAATGCAAGCACAAGCAATTTTGCCATCACCCTCAAATGTGTGATCCATGCTGCAAAGCCAGTTATTGAATCACTTTGCCAGGGTGTCAGTTTCAGACTCTGGAAGACTTGGGAGAGAGACATTTTGAATGCCTAAACAAAGATTTTGTAATGCCTGTGATTCTACTTTCTTTCTAATCACAACTAATCATAACTAGTTGTTTGCTAGTGACCACTTATGTATAATCCAGTGATAAATCCATTCAGTCTGATCTGCAGCCTATGTAGATGAGGTTATTTCTGTACATCCACTGGGGAACAGAAATTTTGTGGTGGGAGGAAGAAAAATCAGTGGTGAACAGAAGGGTCCACATAAAGTTCACAGTAAATCATAAGTTTCAGCAAAGCAAAACATGGTGGGGGACTTGTATTGTGTGAAATGAAATATTAAAAGAGTCAGGCCTCAGACCCTCTGCTTGGTCACCATCGTTATTTACTATTTGGCTATAGCTGTGTTACAGAGTTGAGCCATCGGTGTAACTGTTCTTGCAGATAATTAACCTATGTAACACCCAGTCTTATTTACTTCCAAAATGTGCTACAAGTTCAATGTCCCTTCCGCATTGCTCCTCTTCCACCAAACAAATTATGCATTTAGCAGCAAGCAGGGCATCAAATAAAGGCTGGCATGGCTCTTCTAATCCATGCCAAAGTCAGGGAAACAAATACTCCTGGAACAGCAGAGAATTGGCCTAACTTGTGATACAGGGGGGAAAAAATGCAAAGGTATGAAAATGTATTCAACAATGCTCTCGGTGCTCAGATCCAGCGGTGACAGGGCTATAAGCAGATGCATTAGGCTGGAAATATATCAAGGTTAGATTAAGCTGCAGAGTTTCCATTTTATTAATGGTCTTCAATCTGACTCCTTAATAAAATGGAAACCATTTGTAAAATTTTGATCAGAATCCACACTTAGCTTTCAAATGCCTGCAACCTTTGGGTATATTCAGGAACAGATTTCAGAAAACCCATGTCTAAAAATGAATGAAAGAGGGGAATGAGAAGGAGAAAATGACTCGAGGTGAATCAGACCTTGAAGTGAATTATTATGTAAACTCTGAGTTAGGCTAAATGATGAAACCATTGGGACACCCTGTTTGGGTGTGTTTTGGGGTTTTTTGCATAGATTGCAGAGGTATTATGCTGGACCACTGCAGCATTTGCCACAGCAGTCTAACCAGACAACTAAATAGCTAAGATGTCTATATTTAAATATTATCCTCAGTGGCAGATTGGAGCCCCTGGAGTGTTACTTGGAACTGGAAAGTCCATGTGGCCAACAGGCTGACGGAGGAATAGCATCTGCAATTAATACAGCATTGTATCACTCTACTCACTCAAGTTTCCTCTTATCTCCTGGCAAGGAACAGAATAAAGAAAGGTTTTACCTAACGGCTACTGGAGAAGGAAGTGCTGTTGCATACAATAAAGGTGATGGGAAAAGAAAAAGGAAGTTCCTAGGAAAATCACCCCTCAGATGCATCTCTCTACCTGCAGAAGGTGGCACACACAGAAAAGTTAAAGTTCAGTAATGTAAAAATTAGCTGAAACTCATAGAATTATAGAATCAATAAGGTTGGAAAAGACCTCAGAGATCTATTCAACAATTTAATAGCAAACCTGCCAGAAAGAGAAAAATAATAACAAATAATAATCTCACAAGTACATATTCTGTGCTGCTACACTTCTGATATCTGATACCTGAAGAAGAAATCTTAAAGGAAGTATTATTCATATATGGGAGTCTGTGGATTAACTGACTCCAGGTTATACAGGGAATTCTGAAGTGACTTCAACTAGATTTTTTTCCTCTGGTAAGTGACTGGATCCAAAGCAAAAGGGACATACTGAAAACAGTGCTCGAGTTCTCATTTTAAGCCTTCAGAGAGGAAGAATCACATCACAGAAGATGTCCAGGCAGGATCAGAATGTTAAAAAACAAAACAAAACATAACAAAACAAACAAAAACCACCAAGAAGAAGAGTAGAGTATCATCCACTTACAACCTTCAGTAAGGAGAATACTTGCATTATCTGAGGTCATGACCTTTGTTAGCAAGCAGAGGCTTCTCCTAACACTTGAACCTGATGACGTCTATACTAATAAAGCTTACATCCATAATGAAGCATGAGCACTTCCTCTGGGAAAGGCCTGGAGCTATCAGGAAGGACAACATGGTACTGTAACAAATTAAAAGTCTGTTTCTCTCCCTTTGACTTTGATATCTACTTGGATGACATTTGCAGCACTGATGGGGACAACACTATAGAAAGAAGAACTTTGATTAGTCTAGACAGTAGAAAGTCATCTATTATCCTAGGAGACAAATCTGGAAATGTTTAATAAAACTAGACACTCTCTCTTCACCTTACACCTTAGGCTCATGGTGACCCCAATAAAAAGTATGGAATATATTTAGTCAGACTAATCGAACAATTTCTATAGGTGACACCTCCATCTGTTCTTCACAAGACATTTCTCTGTGTGCTCACAGGCTACCTGGTAAATACAACTGAAATGCCAGGTAAGCACAAGCAACTTCTCTATACAGTGTGCCAAATACTTTATTTTTTTTGACCTACACAGAACAGCTGGGTTAAGAGAAAAACCTACATATAGTTGCAGAAAGACGACTGTTCTATAATCCATATTCCTACAAAATTGTTTCCTCATAATCTATATAGAACAGCTCTTTCACACATGTTAAAGCCTTCTTAGTCTTGTAAATCCTTCAGCATTTTGGATGCATGAGAACTACCAGACAGAATATTTTAGGCTAAGACCTTCCTGAAATCAGGTGCACACTGAAGTCAAAAGATACGAGGGTCCCTAATTCCCGTAGGCCTTTACGCAAATCTTTCCACCGCTAGTTCTTGAAGTTATGTTAAGCAGTAAAATGCCACAGCAAAGCTGATAAATTCACCACAGAACCAGCAAGAACAACAAAAAGGCAGTACTCATCTCTGAGCTAACTAGCCAACAAGTCAGTAACTTGAAGCTTTTTGTGGGCCTCCAGCTAAACTTAAACCAAGCGCTTTGTAGTGTCCATTCCATACCAAAAGAGAAGGTATTCAGCAAGGTGCTAATCCAATGCAACACACAAAGTAGCAGTTTATTTAAAACAAAATTTGATCCTTATTGGGAGCTGAGATATTTGAAGCACACACAAGAAAAACTAATTTAACCTTTGAAAAGTTATCTCCGGAGGGAAGAATAGAAATCCCTTTATAAGATTTTTAAGCACTGCAATTATTGACGAGGACTATATTACTTCAGTTTTCTCTGATCAGGAAAAAAAAAGCAAAGCCACAGGAGACATCAGCAGCTGTCAGGCTGTTTTCCAACTGCAATGAGGTAGTTTACAGTGGGCTTGTGCCAGTCTCTTAAGACCCAGTTAAGAAGCCTTTTTAAAATGCCTTAAAAAGCCAACTCATACATTAATCAAGTTGAGCCCTCATCCATACTTACTGCAATACATCAATTACCATGTCTTTCTTTCTTTCTTTTTTTTTTTTTTTTTAATAAATTCCAGTTGACAGCAGACACCTTATTAAGGCTCACTAAAATGATACAATAAGTAAAAGGCTATTAATATTGCTTTTTTTTTTTTTTCCCCCCTTTCTTTTTTTTTTTTTTCCCCTCCCTGCTGCTATTGTCTTGCTGCACTGGTCTGCAAACAAATTCGGGCTGCATTACAATTAATGCCAATGGAACTCCTTCTAACGACTTCCAGCTTGCTAATTTTTTACGCTAATAATAAAAAAAAGGCATTGCTATGCAAGAACGACCCCCTTTTATCATGCTCACATGGCACACTAGAGAGCTCCTGCCATTGTTCACATGAAAGACAATTAAACCCAGGAACATCAAACCCAAAAATGACAATCTGCTAACCAGCACTGGGTATTGCTGAATTCTTTTCTCTATTTTCTGAACTGATAGAAAACAATTCTCCAAAGACACCTCCCTCCCCCATGCCCACCCTTTGGAAACAAAAAAAAAAAAAAAAAAAGTTTGAAAAATACCCTCGCTGATTTATGCATCTCTGCTCAGAATTTATTAACTGTCTAGGGCCAATTTCATTCTCGCACGTCTGCTGCCTCCAGGTTTGAATTCTGGACACATTTCGAGACATGCAACAATAACATTGTCCACATAGTTTTGTATTTAAAAATCAACACTTGGGTTTTTATCACAGTTCACGTTTTCTGAAACATGATACAAAATGCCAAAGGTAGGAGAACAAAGCTGATGTGGTCACAAGTTTACTTCTCCCAGCCTTCCAGGGAGAAGGACGGAGAGCAAAAGGGTTCATAAGGTTTGTTGAAAATTAAGTACATTCACAATGTTAATTTAGAGTCAAGGTAACTCGTATTAAAGGTGTTTTCATCTATGTCCTCTGTCATGGAGCTTAAGACCCAGTTTTACAGCAATGTTTTCAGATTTGCACATAGAATATACATTTTTACATTTTCTTCAGTGTGTTTGAACCACATGCACAGAAACACAAGGACAATTATATTTCTTTGTGCCATGAGTTCCAAGGCACTTCAGTATTCATTAATTCTCATGAGATCTCTGACAAGTAGGTGCATTTATATGTGGTTTACACATATATAAACCAGCTGACAGACAGAAAGGTTAAGTGATGTTCCTAAGACCATGATGCATTAGTGGTAGCAATACAAGTACAGTCCCAAAAATCCAGCTGTCACCACAAAGATGCCTCAGAAACTTTGACAAGTCTTCAGTTCAACACAGCAGTGAAGCATATACTTAAGATTCATTCTTATGCAGGATATTACTTGCTTAACTTCAAGGACACCTGCTTGGCTTTCATTCAGCTCCAGCTGTCCTGATCAGAGATACTTCCTTAGCCGAAGACTATACATATGCTAGCAACTAGGGCTCCAACCCAGTCACTTTGTCCTACACCACAATACATATATATTTACTGCAAGAAATTCAAGAAATTAGAACTATTTTATATTGTGCAATAATCATGGTACTGCTAAGTCAGTGTATCGATGTGCATGTGATATACACATCAAGAAGCAATTGATAACTTGCTGATTGCTACAGGTTTGACACAAGTAGTAAGAAGCAAACTTTTGGCTGGAGGATATAAGATTTATTTTTAAAGTCCAAATAATATTAAATACCAACTCACAGAACTTTGTATAATTACCAGACCTTATAAACATGCAAGGGTAGAAGGAATTTAAGTTTTTCCTGAGAAACTGGGAAATTCCCATGCCCCCATACAAAAGTTATGTCCTGTTCCCTTTGGCAGAAGGACGTCAAGCTTCAAACCTGTCACCTGAACAGGCTTGAGTATTTCCAGATTTCTGCTTCAGACCAAAGAAGTGGTGATAAACTCTAAATTTGGAAGAAAAGAACATTTTTGTGTTGTTGTTGAAGAGCTACTGAGAGCCGTATAGTGTTAAGAACATACCCCAGGAAAGATGGATTAGGAGGAAGTGGCCAAAAGAGGCCATAAAATGTGCATTATAAATGCAATTCATCACATAACTGTGCAATTTGTCAAATGGATATTGTACCTTGCATAGTGTCTTTTGGGACAGAAGCAAAAGAAAAAGGCCTGGGAGATAACAGTTCTATTCCTGGCTTTACTACTGGTTCTCTTTTTGACCTTGGAGAAGACTTTTTAGCCAAAATATGTTGACTGTTTTTGACTTGTTACTGCACAACCATCTTCATTTTGATTAGGCTCATAGCTGCACTTCTAAAATCATAGTGTCCTAAAACCTCTGGTTTCAGAATTGGGAGTCACCTGACACAGAAATATGGTATTTCAGGTGTTTGTTAGCCTAGGAGTTGAACTCACAAGTCTTCACGTATAAAACAGTAAAGATAAAATCTTAGAAGATATTTCAAAACAATTAATATTATATTTGCACAAATGTGATCAAATAGGTATGGAAGTATTTCATCATTCAACTGAAATGACTAGAAAACAACTGCCACTGAATAGCACAAAGTGGAACCTCATACAGGTCATGTAACGCTATGAAGTTACTGAAATTAATAATGGACAGACACAACCCAGTCTGCTAAAATATAGCTCTGCAGTATGGATCAGCTGACCAGAATTGTTCTCTATCAGTCAGTGGATAGGATATTCATGGGATATACAATACCTTCTTAACCCTGAACCAGTGGGTTGGACTACGCAACCATCAAACATGTGATCCCTGCCTGTTATGCCTGGAAAAGGAAACTTTTTCCACGGCAACACAGGGTGCTTCCCAAACTGGATGCCCCTGGATGGCTGTGGGAGCAATGAAGGAAAAGCAGTTCTCTCTATGTGAGGGCACTAACCTCTTTCATTGCACCAGCTGGACCTTCAATGGCTTATTTGGTATACTACACCAAAATATGCACTATTTTGGCCCAAATAAATGCAGTAACTATTCACCTGTCTCCAACTTATGCTACTTTTCTGAGGTGCCAGCTGTGATGCCCCTTCAGCTTGGCATTTGTGCCAACGACAAACACACCTGCATTAAGTGCATTGGAAGGTCCTTTTGCATCTCAATAAGACACATGAGGAAACCTATGCTCTGTCTGCACCAACAGCAGTGAAGGCAAGAATCGTTGGCATCACCCTTATCCATGAAAAAAACCCCACTCCTTTTCATAGATGAGAAGATCTGATCCGCTGTGCACTTAATGGACAACTTGACCCAGGAGGTAGCTACATTCATGTCTTACTTGCACCTGCCCCTGACATGTGTAGTCAAAGGTCTTTCTGTCTTACTCTATGATATAGACTTTATCACTACAGCAGAATGGAGGCTCTCACTCCGTGGGGGACAGCTGCTTCACAAGTAACAATTGAATGCAGGGGCTGCGTATAAACCACTGCCATTCCTCTGCACAGCTTGCTGGGGTTTGGGAAAACAAACCACCAACCAACTCAATTTTGCTGTTTTGGAGAGGTATTTTGATGTTTGTGGGTGTTTTGTGGTTTTGTTGTTTTGCTGTTTGTTGGGGTTTTTTTCCTGTCCTGAAGAGGCAAAACAAACTAAAAGTAATAAAAGCATCCACATCTTTTTTGTAGGGTCACACATGCACTGGATTTGGCTCATTTAGACACTGCATTTGAGCCAATTTAGATGTGACATCTGAGACAATTATACAACTCCTTCAAGTCTACAACAAAGATCAAAGGCAAATACATGTGGATTTTTCTCACAAGTTACCAAGTTCACAGCTCATTTGAGAAAGTATAAGATTATACAGAAAGTATAAGAAAGCACTCCTGAATTGATACTGCTGACATCAGAAGCAAAGTTTCAATTAATATGATCACAAAAGGAAAACAAAGAGAGAAAATGAACAGATCTGACATCACAGTCAAATTTTAGCACTGCTTAGACCAGCGTCAATCAATAATAAACCCACAGAGTTACTCTAAATTAATGCAGGTAGAAACTGAAAGTAGACAAAACCCATACTGGCTGTAATGAAATTGCTTATTGATAGTGCTTCACTTACTGTCCAAATAAAAGCAGAGTAGATGACCAAATTGTTTTATACACGTTCCTTTCCTTTTAATTACAGTGTAAAAGTAGCAATCGTTATCTCTTCTATCAACTTACTCAGATTTATAATATGGCCTGCTTCCCACTCTTAAGACAATACAACCTTACTCCATGGCAATATTATAGTGCCACATCCTGTATCCTAGCAACAGTTTAGGGCTTCTATTTGATGTCAAAATAATGGGTCCTACTTAATCTCTTGGTTTGGGGTTTTTTTTTAAGCAGAGGGTCAAACAGTGAAATCTAGGAGTTAGGGGGGGAAAATAAATTACTGTAGAGCATTCTAAAAACACCTATGGTGTACATGTTTATATATATGTGTGTACAGGCTGATGTGTGTGGCTATACAGATAACCACATGTGTACACAAAATAAATGGTCTAGGTTTTGTCTTTAAATTGTTTAGACAGGAGTGAAAACCAAGAAATGGAATGATGTGTATCACTTTCAAGATATCAGAGGTTTTTAACAAACACAATCTTCCTCCTGCTTTTATCAGTTCACTGTCTTTTATAACTTAGAGGGAAAAACACCTGACTTACAGTCTCATTTTTTTCTCATCTGTATCTGGTCCTATCACCATATTAAAAGAAAGAATATAAATATTCCTGTCTCTTGATTTCTTGGTTTTTCCCCCATTTCCTTTCAAAGATTTGGTTAAAACATACTGAGGAAGCATTCTGCCTCCTTGTGACATTCACCAAGTTATGACACAGCTGAGACTTATCTGTACTTGACTATTTAAAACATTAATTGTGATGGAAAAATTCACATGGCTTGGTTTGTAGCAGCACTGGGGGTATATGGTGGTAACCAGTCACAGTGATCAAGTAGAAGGATATTACTGAGTATATCTGACTCAGTTCAGAGGCTGGAAAACACTTTGAAAGAGCAGGATTCAAATCTGGGTGGCTGTCAGGCATATCTGTAGCTATATACATATGTACATAGGTGTGTGTGTCTTTATACTACTTTCACAGGAGAAAATATGTAAGACTGAATCTACAGTGTTAAAGGCTGAGGAAAGGTAAACGACTGATAGTCACACTATTAGAATCTTCCTCAGTTAATCCGATCCTCCTTTCAATATGCACAAGTTGGCAATTTTTACTTTTAATGCCCCTGGGAACACCATGAACCACACAGGGGAACAGAGCATCATCTGTCCCATGAGCAAAAAGTAAACAGGGCTTTGTTGAACCAGTTGGTTTCTAAACATGACCAGTATTCAAACATGGTGGGTTGGCCCAAGGCTATTTGCTCTTCTTTGCCCACAAGGGTGCAACAGAAGAGACAGAATTTATTTCACATTGTGTTTCATTTTCTTTATACATCAGTTAAAAATACACAGGGCGGGGGGATAAATCTTTCCCCTTGAAAACTTGTGAGCATACAAAGTTTTGTACAGCCGTTGCTGTTCATCCAACAGCTATGTTAACAAACCTTCAAACGCCCGCAGTGTCACAGCTCTGCCTCCCCTCACTGCACCCCACTAATCCAGCCCCTCGGGAAGAGCCAGATAAAACAGGCAGCTCCTGGAGCATGTCCCAAACATCAACTAACCCCAGCTCCATGGGACCAGCTGACAGAAGAAATCGGAGGAGCCGCACTTGGGTGCCTGGTACAAAGAGAGATCCACAGCACAAGAAGAAAAACACTGCTCCTAGGAGAGTGATTTCTTTATGTTATCCACAATATTTTACTTCTAGCTGCAAACCCAGAGCTTAAAAGGATCCTCACCAGCTCTGTTTATTTATTTAAACCAATTCTTGCAACACTTCTCTCTAAACAATACTGAGGTGAAGAGTTTACAGGAGCATGTTGCCCAGAGTTCCTCTGTTTGCCATGTACTTCACTCCAGCTCTAACAAAAGCCAGCACCCAGTTTGGAAGCCTTCCTTGTCTTTCTCTCTTTAAAGAAACTGTTTACAGTGTGGGTGCACGCACACAGCAATTCACCCCTCTCTGCAATTGTCGTGGCAGTCATTCTCTGACGGATATTATTATCCCCTGAAGACGGTGCGTGGACAACCCCATCCCCTGCTAGGCTGTCCCAGTTTTATAAACTGCAAATCTGGTCAGCTTACTCTACCAGAGGAGAAAAAAAAAAAAAAAAAAGATAAAATAGCTGTTTAAAAAGGACAGCTGCTGCCACACTGCTGCATTAATGCAGGCCCAGCAGAGGGAAGACACTGTCTCCCTTTCAGTGCAGGTCCTTCCTTCTCCCTGCAATGACACCACCATCACCACCAATGAGGCACTGGGAGTCCTGCCATGGGTTTTATTGAGCAACAAAATGTGTCCCTGCAGCAAATCTTCCTCAACTTCCGCAGCAAATGGGCTGCAGGCTGGGAAGGAGGGTCAAGTCCCTCCATTCCCCAGCTTCCCTCCCAGCCAATGCTGTTACAAGAAAGCACTTTGAGGTTAAGCAAGGCTTCAGTTTGTGCTGAGTAGCATACAAGATGAGCATGGCTTCATATGCCCACTTGAACTGAGCTCAGCCTAAGCATGAGCCTAAGAACTGTTTGAACTGAAACTCAAAACAACTGAAGAGACAGAAATGCAAAGCAAAGTTTCAATTCAAATGTTTTTCCCTTTGCAGAGCTATGTGATCCAACACAGGTTGACAGTAAATAAGAATAACAAAACAAAACAAAAAAAGAGGTGCTCACAATGCATTTTTCAATGCTGCTACAGGAACTGGGATCAAATCACCATTGTGTGAATGCAGGTCTTGTATATAAAAGCATTTGTGTGTGCATGGTCAAAAGAATTAAAACCCAAAAAACCCACAACAAACCACTAAAAAAACACAACCAACCCACAAGCAAACAAAACCACACATCTTGATTAAGATACTTTTAACTCAGGAAAATTCCCTTCACATTTTGGGGCACTGGAGGCCAAATACTTCTCTTGATCCATACGTAATAAAAGACTTAAAAATAGGGGAACTATGCAGGTTTTCCATTCTGCTGTCATATAAGCTCGTTTTACATTTCCATTGGAAAAGCAAAATTGAAATGTGGTGCAGGTAAGGAGAAAACACAACCTTTAAAAGATAGAGTGAAGGCTTGAGAGCCAGCTTCTACACAGCTAGTTTGTGTAATTGCCCAACATACATCTGCCTGAAGTAATTTGCCCCCTTTTTTGTTGTTTTGTATTTGTTTTGTTTTGTTGGGATTTGGGGTTTCTTTCTTGGTCTGGTTTGTAGTTTGGGGTTTGTTTTGGTTGTCATTGTTGCTCAGTTCATGGTGTCATGTATTTTTTCTTCTTTAGTTTTAGCTGGGTTTATTTTTAAGTAAGTAAAATACGTTTTATTGACCCTGCAACAAACTTACTCCAAATGCTGTTGGTTAATTGCCACTAGCCCCACAAAATACCCTCCAGTGTTTATCTTTCTTAGTTGGATGAACAAAAGTCTGTAGAAAGGGGGAAAGTATTCAAAAGGCAGGAAAAACAGAAATCTTTAAAGAAGAAACAACGAAGTGGCAAACCACTGCAATTTCAGAAAATCTCCTTTTAAAAATCAATCTCATCTGAGTCACTGAATGGTAGAAACTGCCATTTTGATACATTCCTGCTTTTTGCTTGGAACAAAGGGACAGAAGTCTCTAGTTGCAACTATGCTAAAACAATGACACTTCAATGTCCCTGGAAAAAAAACCATCTCCGGCTTCTGTCAGATGACCAACTTGGTGAACTTTACAGCCACACAAAAAATAATTGTATGTTGTCTTATAGTCAGATCCTAGATCATCCTCCTTGATTTGCTTCTTTCAAACAAATTTGCTCTGGTTTTCCAAATCACCACCTCCCCACACATAAATCATCTACCAATATCAGTGTACAGCTAGCACAGGACTTAGAAATTCACTGCACTGCAGCAGCTCATCAAGCAAAATTGAAGCTCACATTTACAACTTAAGTGATTACAAAAGGGATGAGTAACAGTGCTGCCCAGGGAGGTGGTGGGGTCGCCATCACTGGAGGTGTTTAGGAGAAAACTTGATGGGGTGCTTGGTGACATGGTTTAGTTAATTAGATGGTGCTGGATGATGGTTTGGACACGATGATCTTGAAGGTCTCTTCCAACCTGGTCTATTCTAGTCTAGTCTAGTCTAGTCTAGTCTAGTCTAGTCTAATCCATAACCTTCTTGCATCAGATACCGGTACCAGCCAAGGAAACATCAGGTGGGCAACACAAAGACTCATGACCATCTACATCAATTCTTTCCATGGACTGCAAAGTCCAGAATGCTAATTTCAATTGATATGTGAATGCATAACTTGCCTGACGATGTTCATTTTAGTATTTATATACAACTATCACAGTTTGTAAATAATTAACAATGCAAATACTCAGCATCTGCCATTCCAAGTGTTCTCTGTCAGTAAAAGGTTTTAAAAGGTTTTGATCTCAACATGCTGAAATGCTGAGCCTAGTATTCTTGCATTTATGCCAATGCAAATTAGCAGCAAGTCAATGGAGTTATACTGGAGAAAAAAAAAAAAAAAAGAAAAAAAAAGGTGCAAAAGCAGAATTCGATTCACATTTTAATGATGACAGAAATTAGACTTGAAAGGCACTGCAGTGAAGTCAAGAAAAAATTATGTTTCTTGGTAAAATTAATATTTATAAAAGAAATTGACCATAGTAAAGATTAATAACATTGACTTTGTTTCTTTAAACTGCAACCTGAGTTGCCTGACCATCAGTAGTGGCTTTTTGTTTTAGCCTTTATACATTTTTTACATAACATAGCACTGGACTTATTTGATATTGTTAGGTGTTTCCAAAATCGTGAAAAGTAACGAAATAGTTGTATGTAAAGGTGAATTTTGATCATACATATTTAAAGAAACTCTGGAAGATATTTCATGGAGAATAAACTTATCCCTAAAGTGCATCACTTAGCTCAGCTAACACCCTAAAACACATGCTTTGATTTGCCAAGTTCAAATATGAAGTATCAGCTGCTAAATAAGAGGCAAGCTCTTCTCTGTAGGACAGATAAACAGCCCCTGACATGAACCCTTATAGTCAAGAGATGGACCAACTGGAGGACGTTCATTGTCTATTGGATGTGGTTTACCATTCATTAGACACATCTTTATGCTTCACTGTGAACTCTCTGCAAGACAAGACTTCATTTAACACGTTGGAAGGACAACTAATTAGCAGATTTTTTTCCTCTGACTAATACAATTCCCTTCTAGCTGCTCCATAAAGAAGATTCAGTAGAACACCTCTGTGAAAGCAGTGGAATTCCAGGTAGTTATGGTGACGAATTTCATTGTGAATGGGGATCAATGTCCCATACTACTTTGAATAGTAATTTCTTAATTCTTATTCAAATCTGGCCAGCAAGATAATATAACTTGAACTGAATTGGCCATGTGATCCCAATGGCATCCCATTAATGGGCTGTTCACTTAATTTATGTAATTTTAAAAAATTAAATAGTCATATTTTAAGCCCCTACTGCAGTCCTTCAGACTGAAAGTACATGTTTAAAAGTTATAGTATCTTTATAAATCAGTATGTCTGCACTTCTTAGTTTGTTGACTGAACTTTCTCAAACTTTAAATTCATCTTCCCTCATCTCTTTTCTGCCTGCAGGAACATTTTGAAATCCCAGCACTGAGCTGCTTCATATCCATTTACTGGCCACATTATGTGCCACAGGAAAAAAAAACAAACCGCATTTCTAAACTCAGAGCTGGCAAACAAATAAAGGTTTTCTATTTGTACAGAAAGAGCATAAAAATCCTGTTATAGGGACACTTTCGCTGATGGTTGAAAGCCAAATAAATCCTGTCAGTAAGCAAAATGAACATGAAGGCAGTTATTAATAACAAAAGCTTACAGGCCTAATTCTGCAAGGGGCTGAGACTCCTCCTCCAAGCCAAGAGGGACCCAAGGTGATCAGCACCTCCTGCAAAGCATTTAGCAGTGGCCTAAAAGACTCATTGCAATCACATCACTGTGTCCCATGAGTGCAGTTCCCCTGAGCAGCCCTGTGAAGGGCCAGCCCCAAGAGGGCGTGCCACTGGAAAAAGAAATACCCCATCTCTCCAGGGCTATTTATAAAGCTTGCACTAAACATTTAGAGCCAAGCCCTAACTTGGCTTGGTGTCAAGGATCACACTGAAAAAAAACCCAACAACAACCAACAACCCAAAACCAAACAAAGAAAACCCACAAAACCCCCAACCCTATACCCTCATTAAGAAAATGCATGAAGCACCAATTTCTATTTTTGGCCACAGTTGTAAGCATCACCCGGGTTACAGCTGCTTTATTGTGGTTTCTCAAGAATTTCCTTGATAAAAAAGGACAACAGAATTAGCTGAGCCTTTTGGAAGTGGCCACACAGTCCAGCTGTACAACAATGTCAAATAGCTGGCAAAAAAAGGAAACAAAAGCCCATAATACAAACAGTAGCTACATGTCTACCAGCAGTAGCACATTTGCCCTCTAAGCTCTTTATTCAGAACAGGGAGAGGGAAGGGGTGGGAAGAAAGGCTTGAAATCTGCCTAAACCAGTACAGAAAGCCTTCTGGTGGTGGGGATGTCATGATAGCCTGCTAGAGAATATGCTCTCCTCTAGTGAGACCTTTGGGCACATACAGGTAAGGGATGTAGATGGAAAGAGCTCAGTGCTCTTTCTTTCAGAGGGAAAGGCATTAGCAAAAGGTGTAACTAGGAGCAAGCACTGAAAAACAAAGTAATAAAATCTTTGAAGCAATTAGGCTTTCTTATTTTGTGCCCAAACCCAACAATCGGTGTCATTTGCTGGAAGAAGGCTGCCAAGGTCCAGGACTTAAGAATCAAGAGAACTGGATTTATCAGGCTGGAACAAGCAGCTCTGGGCTCACCTGCCCACTCCCACAGTTTCTGATCAAAGATGATCAGTGGTTTGCACCTTCTGAAAAGAGGAAGAGAGAGGAAGCTCTCACCTGTGAGTATGAATGTGTACAAGCCTATTTCATGTCTGTAAGTAGGGAATCAAGCCACACACTGTTAAGTCCCTGGAGTTTTAGAACACTAAAGTATTACTGTAAAGCAAATGAAATGTCCAGACAAGGGCATTATATCGTATTATATGTTAATTTCAGTGTTCATATTTTTATACTATTCTTCAGGCATTTTTTTGATTGGAAAAGAGACATTTCTTGACCCTCCCTCAGTTCAATTTTAGAAATACTGATTGAGGAGCTGGCTACATGGGAAAGTTAAAAAGAAGTGCACTAGTTATTTCTTACTACCTACCTTTGCAGCCAAAGCCCACAAAGGAAGAACACCACTATTGTGGCTAAAGGAGAGAGTGAAGTAAGGCAGCTCAACATTGATCACATAATAATCCTGCACATTGGGAGACAGTATCTGTTTAAGGTCAGAGAAAGCTTCCATGTATAAATGTAATACTCCTCCATAGGTTAAATTCTCTCATATATCAGTACCCTTCATGGATATATTGAGGAAGATTATAATTGTATGTAATCACAGCAATCAACTCCACAATTATTTCTCTTGGGACCTTTCCTATCCCTGCCTGTTTGACTTACCTGGACAGAATCAGTTGTTACACTGAACACCGTCAGTGGTGGGAAACAACTTTAGCTACAGAGTGATACAGTGAAGACCAAACCAGGTTAGCTACTGTGGCCCCAGCAGTATAAGCATTGAGTAACAAGTCTTCTCTTAGACCAGTGGTAACCCAATATCTGTACTTAAAAAACCAACAAAGAAACAGTAGATTAATTTTTCATGTACAAGTAGAAAAAACAGGACACTCATCTGAAACTCAACAGATATGAGTTACAGGTAATACTTTCAAAATTGTCTGAGGTCTACGTAATTAAACTAATTCAGATATTGCTCACTCAAAATCAGGGTGTACCTGGATTTCTCTTAAACATGAGCTCAAGGTCAATATTGAGCGGTACCTGAAAATCCTTAAAATCCTGTATTTTAACACCATTTGGAGGTGATTGTGAACATGTCTAAACACCAACAGGGCCAAAGTTAGGCACATAGGTGTATTTTCTTTGTAGCCTGAGGACCATTTGAAGCACACAGTGACCTTGCCTTCTGAAGAAACCTATTTTAATACATAACCTGCATGGGGAGGCTGGAATACTCACCCCACAAATATTTGCTTTTTTTCATAACTACCTTTCTGAGAGAGCCCAAAGTCAAGCCCTTAGGATCCAAGTTAGCCAGCAGCAATGCTCTTCGGGAAAAATTCTTGGTTTTCATGAAATTGTTTTCAAGATTTTGTGTATTTGTCAAATCACATAATTCTTCACACCTAATGCCTTTCTTTTTACATTGTAAATCTCCCTAGCCTGAAAGCCATGTGCAAACTATTTACCTCTTCCCTTGCAGAAGTCAGCATGTGCTTGCCCATCTCAACTCGCAACTCGACATCAGCACACTCAGTGAATCAGCTTGGGATAAGAATGCAATAGCCTGCTCAGGCCCATCAATGTCACAGTACTGTCTGGGAGGTTTTCATTGTGCTCAGTTAGGAAGTGCAGTATTTGTACAGACACAAGAATATATGTAAGTGATCACATCTATCTTTGGATTCTGCAGAAACGTTCTTCAGTGAGTTCTTTGTAGCCAAGTTAACTCTTTTTTTCCAGAAAGAATATGCAGCATGCTAAACATTGAGTGAGTGAATGGAAAGCCAGAAATAGAGCCTGTAGATCAATAGATTTGACTGAGAAAGCGTTTGCATTCTCAGGGGTAGAGATCATTGTGTTTCTAAGTGGATCAGAGATATGATCCTTGGCCGCTGTGAATGGAATGGAAACTGGATGCCATCAGCAGGAGATACAAGTGCTGATGTGGTGAGGTAATGTGGTAAGGAATAGCAGAGTGGAAGGAATGCAGTGCCACTGCCCTGAGGAATCTTAAAATTAGCTCAATCTGGTATTCAAATGCTGGGGAGGGGAGGGGGAAGTGGGTGGGAAAACAAAAATAAAAAACCCCATAGCATTTTTACTGAAGAATCATTTGTGAAAGGAGGAAAGGTGTTACTCAATTTTTCTGGACAATGAGCTTGAGTTGCATGTAGTAGTTAGAGTCCATGCTCCCCATAGCCCTGTATGAATATAACAAGAAGGTGACTGCCAATCTCTTGCTAGTTTAGGGGTCAAAAAACCATCTCCTCACACTGAGACATCTCCAGTGTGGATGATATGTGTGGGCCAGGCAGCCATGGAAGTCAAACCAAGATGTCTGACCATTGTGCCCAAGAACTGCTGCACATGGAAGGCCACCGTGCATGGAGCACACCACCAGGTGTGGGGCATGCTTTATGAGTCATCTCTTTCGAATAGTGGCTCACTGCACTATCAATCACAACCCATGAGGTAGCTTGCAACTGGCAACTTGCTACAAACCTGCCACTGACCTTACCAGAGCCACAGACCCGGGAAGGAAAGGCAGAGCTGAAAAATGATGGATTATTTCCACAGAAACACAAACTAAAAACAACTTCAAATGGATTATACTTTTACAAGTAAATTTTGGAATAAAGGTTAAGTCTCCCTATAGCTTCTGTACAGATAACATCAGGAGTCAAGTCTGCCTTGAATGGTATCAGTGGTAAGCTTTGCTTTTGTCTTTGATGAGAGTGGAGTTAGACCCAAAATTAATATAATGAGTCTATCCAAGACATAGTTGCTTTCATGTGATTCTTACAGCATTGACTATCTCCTCTCTAAAGTCAAGATGCTACTGCTTGGTTTATTCAGAGAAGGTAGCTGCCTTTTCTTTCTTCCACATGAAAGATAATACAGCTCCAATGCACAATGGTTATTAACCTTTCACAATAATTTCTATTATTGTCAGGAATGCAGAGGATAAAGCACAACTCCAAGCCTACCTCAGGGTTGTATTTCATGGACTAGAAGCAGGAACTGTGAATAAAATATTCACATTGCTGCCTTTATTTTGAAACTGTGTACTGTAATGCTTGTAATTATGACTACCTTAATTTTCTCCTGTTCAAAATTACAGGGTATTCCTTACCCCTTCCACAAGTTAAGAATGCTACAGTCATAGGACAGTCAGAACCTGCTGGTAGGCAATCAAACTCCCAAGTGAAGTAAATGCACACACCATGGCTGCTTTTCTGCTGCATGCTGTCCTAGCAAAGAAGTTAAAGACTGGAAGTCCAAGTAAAGATGGGATCCAACCAGAGAGTCAACATGCTGAGATGGTTACTCTGTAATGTACTCTAAGGTCTAACCATGAACACTGAATTGTGTTCTACACCTTCACAAGCATTATATTAACATTTCCATCAAAGGGGAGGGGGAAAAAAGAAGATGAGGAAAATAAAACTTTACTAGGCACAGTACTCAATGAGCGATATCTGCTTGGCACAGAGCAGACTGGGTCATGTCAAGGAGACAGTGATGCACCATCCTTATGCCAACCCCAAATTCTCTGTATCAGCACTTCTAAATTCTGCTGCTATTCTACCAACTGCAGGCCTTGGGCAAGCAGAAAAGACAGAAGTAAAATAAAGCTCTGTCATGTCATCTCTCTGCATCACACACCCCCCACAGAAGCAAAGGGGCAGAGGTGCTGATTGAGAAATAAAATAAGAAGGAAAATACTCATTGTCGCTCCCAAAGGAGTTTCTATTTTATAGGGGAAAAGCCTTGCAAGGACTTTGCAATCAGATGATAGCACCCCCTGCATTGTTCAAGCACTGTCAAGGGGCATTATACTCAGAAGATAATCCAGCCCTTGAACTCCCCAGGTACTGGTTTTAACTACCCCTGATGAGATCCAACCACATCCTATCTGGATGTGCCTCAAACATCTAGCATCGCATTTGGTTATGCCTACAAAAACACCAGCCAGCAAGACAGAGATAATGAAGAATGATTTTAGTCTTTTATTTGAGCAAACCCTAAACATATGGATCCTGGCACAAAAAGTATGGAATCTGTGATAAAACATATGGATATCCATATGGGGGGGAAGGGGGAGGGGGGAGAGAGAAAAAAAAGAAGGGGAAAAAAAAAAAGAGCTTCTTGACCAGAAATTCTGCTCTTACATTTTTATCCTGTGTGCACAGTGCACCCCCTTCCCTCTGCAGCACAGTGCTGCCTGCCAATGGATTAGGATGTTATAAATTCACATGCAAATTTCACCAAACGCTCCACTGTTATCAACTTTATTAGATTTACGAATACAGTCCTGCTTATATATATTTTTTTTTTTATTCTCTTAATCCCTTTCATCGCTTAATAGCTCAGAAAGTAATGGATTTCGGTAAAAAGGAGAGGCTTATTACAATCAATCCTGTTGCTCTATCTCTGCTCGACGCCTAACTAATGAAACTTATTTTTCTTCAGGACCTCTACAGGAAATCCTTTCCCAAGGAAAAAAAAAAAAAAAAGAGGTTTAATATGCTGCTGCCTTGTAATACTGCAACTGTACTATTCCTCTCCTTTGGGTGTCTGTCCAGAGGTTTGTAAGAGCTATTAATCGTACTTTATTCACCAAATTCTAGCCTGTAGTGAAACACGAAGCTATTGAAGCTTGTTTAAAGGCAGGGGCTGGTCTCTTCTCCCAGGCAACCAGCACCAGAACAAGAGGACACAGTCTCAAGCTGCACCAGGGGCTGTTCAGACTGGATGTTAGGAAGAAATTCTTCACAGAGAGAGTGATTGCCCATTGGAATGGGCTTCCCAGGAAGACTTGATGGGGTGCTTGGTTGCATGGTTTAGTTGATTAGGTTGTGTTGGATGATAGAATAGAATAAACCAGGTTGGAAGAGACCTTTGAGATCATCGCATCCCACCTATCATCCAACACCATCCTACTTATAACCAACCTAAATCTACCCTGCTTCAGTTTCAAACCATTGCCCCTCACTGTGTCACTACAAGCCCTTCTAAATAGTCCTTCCCCAGCCTTCCTGTAGGGTCCCTTCAGATAGTGAATTGTAGCTATAAGGTCTCCTTGGAGCCTTCTCTTCTCCAGGCTGAATGGCCCAAATTCTTCCAGCCTGTCTTCATAAGAGAGGTGTTCCAGCCCTCTCATCATCTTTGTGGCCCTCCTCTGGACCCACTCCAGCAGGTCCATTTCTCTCTTACGTTGGAGGCCCCAGAGCTGGACACAGTACTCCAGGTGAGGTCTTGCCAGAGCAGAATAGAGCAGCAGAATCACCCCTCTCAATCTGCTGGCCATGCTTCTTTTGATGCCATTGGCCTTCTGGGCTGCAAGTGCACATTGCTGGCTTATGTCCAGCTTCTCGTCCAACAGTTCCCCTGAGTCTGCAGGGCTGCTCTCAATTTCATCGTCCTCCAGCTGGTACTGATATCAAGGATTGCCCTGACCTAGCTGCAGGACATTGCACTTTGCCTTATTCAACCTCATTAGATTCTCCTCAGTCCACCTTTCCAGCCTGTCCAGGTCCCTCTGCATGGCATCCTGTCCTTCAGTCTTATCAACTACATCACTCAGCTTGTTACCATCTGCAAACATGCTGAGGGTGCACTCAATCTTGCTGTCCATATCACTGATGAATATATTGAAGAGCACTGGTCCCAGTACAGACCCTTTAGGGACACCACTAGTCACCCATCTCCATCTGGACATCAAGCCATTGACCACTACCCTTCATATGCGATCATCCAACCAATTCCTCATCCACTGGACAGTTCACCCGTCAAATCCATAGCTCTGCGTCTTACAGAGAAGGACACTGTGTCTCCTAATGCGTACATATGAAACTACATGGCTATGCTTATTTTACTGCAGAAGTGAGAAGAAAGAAAACTACTTTGGAGCTATTTTTATGCCAACAATGAATCAATATTTTACCATTTCCTAGTATCTCTCTACAGGAGAATGCAAGCAAGAGGGTAAGTACTGACCTACCAAAAGTAAGACACAGATCATGACACTCTCTTGACCAGGACTCCTTACAGTTTAAAAGCATTCAAGGAAATATTTCTCCTGGGTTTATCTTATTATCAATGTAAATATTTGTTTGCTATTTTGTTTTGCATCTCACCAGGATGGGAAATGGAAGTATTGTGAGAAAACTTACAAATGTTGTAGGCGTATCATTAGAAAGAAGAGATGCTGGATGTATCCTGGGAACAAGAATCAAAACTCCATTTCCATTTTCCTGGAAGTAAACAATGCCTGCAGCACAATGTGGTTTTACCCTTGTCTAAAGTCAGTTGACAATAACAGGGGACTTTCTACACTTCTGTGTCAGCTCTGAGGCCAATTCCACAATCATACATAAAGGCTAAATGATATAATGGGTCATGCAATACCTGATTAGGAGGCCAACTCCCAATCCAAAGTGATTACACACTTAAGCATAGGAATGATGTCTCTTTCTTTCTTATCACAATTAGTACAGTTACTAAAACAAATCAAATTAGAATAGAATACAATAGAATAAACAAGGTTGGAAGAGACCTGAGTAAAAGGTGCATCTTGTTACTATGGATCAAAGAAAGGGAGTTAGGAAGGCAACGACTTTGTGTGTGGATACACAATACTGCAAAGCTTAGTCTTACAAGTATCTCACATTGTTAATTTTACTCACATGAGCAGCCTGCGTGCATGAATAAAGTTATTCACGTGCAGAAGTGTTTGCAAGACTGAGCCCTAAATCCACTAAATTAATGGTGGAAATATATAAAAATATATAATTGATGAACAAGTGATTTAGGATTCTGTAGAACAGGCCTCTCACCCAGGCAAGCTCTCTTTCTGTTCCCAATTGATAGATTTGTATAAGGCTGAGCTTCTGATTAGTTCTGAGATATGAACGCTTCAAAACGTTGGAATAATAAAAAAAATTAAAAATTGACTTTCTGAAAATGAAATGCAATACCCAATTCAATTAAAAGAAAATGCTATGATCTGGAATTGAACCAAGACTTTGGGATAATGTTATTTATTCTGTGCCAAGTTTAGTAGATGTTTTCCAAAATGCCAGTTTACTTGGGTTTTATGGAAAAATTGACCTTTTCACCCAGAACAGAGGCTGCTAATTTCATTAAAGTTGTTAGATATTTTCCCAGCGTGCATCTATGCCAATTCTAGTATTTCATTCCCCTATTTTCATCTATATTCTGCTTGCATGGAAGTGACCTGACAGAACTATAACAGTGGCATTATGTTTCCTGCTCCTGCTGTACCCGCTGCCAATGTATTTCATTATTCGGACTCTGAGAACATTGTGCAGACTTGGAAAAGTAAGTGCTGCCCATCCAAAGCTGCCCTCTCCCTGACAGCCAGCAGCCATAAGCCCCTGGGTCAGGCAATCTGCACCACAAGCATCCCAGAAGAGCCTGAATCAACTCGACTGACAGGAGATGAGCCAAGCCTGTCAATTCATACGGCAGCTTGAGCTCATCATCTGTATTTACATAGTTCCTCAATCAAACTCCTGTGCTCTGTAAACTATGTTTATTACCCTTCATACGGGCCGATATGGCCTTAGTTTGCTCTCCTTACAGTAAAAGCAGTCAGAGATCTACACTTGATAGCTATTTTCTCCCTTAATTCTCTCTTTTAAAGAGGAGGGAGCAGTTATTACTTGCCAAACCAGCACATGTTCACAGAGAGAGAGTGCGGTCAAGTGGTCAGGAGCAGAGCTGATGTTAATTAGCAATGAAATGAGGAATGAACCAGCATTAGCCCTGAGACTAATCAATGGGAAAATCACTCCAAGCAGGCAGCTTAATGAAGTACTATACAGCTGTTTATTTTTAGTCTGTGTTAGCCTGACAACAAAATCTCAATTTAAAAAAAAAAAATAAAATAAATGTATTTCCTTGTAGAGCTTTGCTATAGCTCTGATTTGTTTGAGGGGGTTGTTTGGGGTTTCTTTTTATTGCATTTGTCTATACCTCTCCCTGGCAATTAAAGGCCTGGCTAGAAAAATTAAGGTAGGTCAAAAAACCATGTCCCCATCAGTAGCACATGTTTGTCATCAGCCTTAACCTGCCACCTTGCAGCAGCCCATTCAGAAGCTCTTCACAGCACTTAACTTCCTGCTCCTTCACAGTCTGAAGGTGTGCCGGGTTGAGCATCTTAGTCACCAACCTGCTCCTACCACCCCTGCGCTGGGGATGGACTAATAGAGGGAAGGACAAGCTTTGTGATATGATTTGGGTGAGGTAGATTTGGTCTCCTCATTGTCACAGAGTTCCTCTGGAACCCTGAACAAGGACAGACTAGCATGAGTACTTGAGCATGTTTGAAATTCTGGGCTTTGCTCTCTGTATGTCACAATTCCTCACATGCAAAACAGAGGCAATAACACTTCCCAAACATTTGCATTGGATGACTGCGAGTAAATCTGATACTACTTGCCAAATAAGTCCTTAACCAGAACATCCAAAGATGATGAGCAAGCAGCCACCCCACTGGCTTCTCTTTCAGGCATCCCTAGACTACATACAGTGTGGAATGCTCTTGAGGCTCCCACCAGCCTTCTTCACCCTCTCAGTGCACCTCCCTATTCTTGACCTGCAGACCACTGTCAGTACCACAAGCAATGTCATTTTGCCATCACACAAAGCCCTTCTTGGCACTCTCAGATGAAGATTGGGAGGATGCTAAGAATCCTGATGTGGGCAGTCTCCCTGTCCGAGATCACAGGACAGGGCACCTCTCTGTGTCCTATGGGGTCCCATCAGCACCTCCCTTTTATTTCAGCTCTGCACCAGGTCCTTACAAATACTGCAATCTCCAACATTTTCTAACAAAAGTCTGAGGTGACACAGTATGAATACAGTCATGGTAAAATCTGTTGGTTGAAGAGGCCACGGAATAACCTTGGGTGCTAAAACCCTTTACCCCATAATAACTGCACCAGCAGACAGCACCGTAATATAATCCTGGTTTAACTAACTAAAAATAAAATTCAGTTTAGAATACTGCAACACTGAAAAGCAAAAGTTTTTGAGACTTTACTTAAGTTTCTTTCTCCTGAAGACTTCAAATTAGCTTTATGGTATTTTTTTGCACAACAGCAGGATGTAAAATAGTATTTACATGACAGTAAATTAGGGACTGTTTTGACTTAACAATAAAAGCAAGAATTTTAACACCAACAGCAACATGAGGTGGGGATACAGGAGGACAGCAGCCCTCCTAGTACACAATCCCCACCCACTGGAATATAAAAAGGCTCAGGTAAAAGGTCAGTTGAAACCTGCTTTTATAGGTTTTGGTGATTTGGTTTTCGCTTGGTGGTTGGTTTTTTTTTTTCTGTGTGTATTATACAACTCATTGTTTGTTTGAACAAAGTCCTCTTGTATGCTAACAGCAGTGTGATTTGAGGAAAGGAGTTTCTTAATCTTTCCAACTATAATCAATAAACCACCTCTGAAACTGTGTCAAATAAAAAAGGAAGCAAAAAGAAAAAAAAAAAAAGGAGTCTTATGCAGGTACATTCTTCCAAGCTAAATGTACCTGCATGTCTTCAGGGATTTTTCTTGTCTGTCTGTATGTTGCAATAAGCATCTTTATGCGATCCTTTAGGCAAGCACTGCTACTCAGTACCCAGCAAGAGCAGCACAAACCATGTGAATTGCTCTTCCCAAGGAAAAAAAGAAATCTTTAAACTGATATTATCAGCCCCTCTGTGACAGAGACAATTTCTAAGTCAAATTCACCTCCTGAAGATGGAGACATTACAGTAAATGTATTCATTAGATCTCGAGTGACAAGCCTTAATTAAAATGTACTGTGTTTGTAAAATGAGAACCAAAATTGAAGACACTCAAGTACAGTACATATATCTTTTGCACTGAGCAGAGCAAGACAGACACTAGCTTCCATTTAACACAAGCAAATGCAAAAAAATACTAATATGAGATATTTTAGTATTTGAAAATTTTAAATGCAGCATCATAGAGGGAGCATACATACTGTAATATAAATTCAGACACATCTGCATTCTTAAACATGAAGTAGCTCAAAGACTCTATTGTACAGATAAAAGCAAGTTTTACCAGTTTTTCTTCTTTAGTCATGAATTCCTCAACCTAATGAAATAAATACTACCAATGCTCTTCATTTCAATAACTCCATTCATACAAAGATCAGAACATTTCACAAGCTTCAGTTAACCTGATTTGTGGGAGAGGCAATGGATATTATAAGAACTGACTGACTACTAGGAGGCAGAGGTGGAAGATTATACCTGCTTAATAGTACACAGCTGTATTATAAATTTCCACTACTTATAGTTGATTTCGACATGTTTATGATCACTTGCAAAGGAAGTGAGGGGCATTATCAATGCTGACCAAATGTAACTGCTTGTATGACTTGATTCTATCCAACTGTAAAGTTTGACTTTTAGGAGGATGTTTTTATTTGTTTTGTTTGGGGTTTCGTTGATTTGGGTTTTTTTTTCTCATTGGGTTTTTGTTAGTTGGGGGGGGGGAGGGGGCAATGGAAAGAGTCACTTTGAAACAATTATTTGTTACAAAGTGCAGACCTGAAAAACAACATCACCAGCCAGGTAATCCCCTTTATAGGCCGACTTGATAGCTCAGGGAAAGCTAAACAAAGGCACAATGCTCTGCAACCACAACAGCTGGGTTGGAAATTGCTGCAGATTGTTAGGAGGAGCTGCAAAGTAGAGATAGGCAATGAAAAGGTTAGAAATGATAGTTTCTTTAAAAAAAAAAAAAAAAAAAAAAGAAGAAAAAAAAAAGACAAATTACTCCAAAGACCATATTCTTTAAATCGTTGAAGCAAAACATGTTTATTTGATTTGTTTGTATGCCTATTACAAAAATGCTACTTTGGGATTCTAGGAACCCAGTCTGTCAATTTTTCAGCTTCTGCACTTTCATGGTTGCTTAGAGCTGTTTAATGCAAATACACTTCCAATAAGAGATTTCATGCCCCTAAATTACACCCAGTTAAGGGCGAATGAAAATGTAAGGTAAATAACTATAATCAGCCATATTATCTTTCTCTTGGCACCTCTCACTTTACAGGCATATTTAAAGGCATCTCTGGGGTCCTATCCTTTTTAACAAGCGGCAGCGTATTTCCTGGAATATTACTTACGATGCTGTGCTGTGAACATTACACAGGTTAAAATGTTACCTAGAGACCTAGAAAGAATTGCATCTGTTGCAGAGCCACGCTTGTTGCCATGTTTAGGAACGTCTGAAAAGATGAAAGAAAATTTTCAAGTATGGGATGAGAAAGAGCCAAAGACCACTGAAGTCAAGCTTTCACATCCAGTGCTGTTGATCAGCACTGCTGAGGTGCGGCAAAATTCCAGGCCAGAAAAGTAAGAACACACACTTCTGATACTCACTGAGGATGTTCAGGGAAACACTCAAGATTCCAGTGTTTTTAAAAAAAAAAGTAGTACAAGAACTTTTATATGTTTCACTCCTAGTGGTATTTTTAAGCTAATAAAACTATGTGTGAGAAAGAAAGGTGATCTGAGCATAGCTATTAACAGCCTCACAGTCCCTTGCTGTCTCCATGAAAAAAATGTAAAGTGATAAGCAATAATCAAGGAATAACTAATTACTCACTTGGCAAAGAAAATACAGAAGAATGAGAATCTTCAGAAGGAAATGTATCCCTAAAGTCCTTCAAAACAAATTTGTATTATTCTGAGCAAACTTGAGCTTGCAGTTGGGAAGATTTTTTTGCCTCCTCCTCCCCCCCTTTTTAATAGGAACTTTAAGCTTCCACAAGTGAATATTCTTCTGCTTCAACCAGAAGTAACCTAGCACAGAGTTAAATCAGACAAACTCCATGACAGAATAAATACCACCAAACTAAGACCAATTTAGCTTGTCTCTCCCATACATCCAAACTGCTACCATGCCTCTGTTTACCAACTTTTTATTATCCAAGCTATTTTTATGTCATTAGTTTTTAGATCTACTTATGCTGAGGTTCTGTTTTCTCATAGGAAGCAGTTACTCCACAAATCAAATTATGTGCGGTCATTTGTCTTTTGTAAAGCAGCCTGCAAAGTTCTCAACCAATATTTCCCTCTGCACAGCACCAGGTCTCACTTGACAATTTAAGTGACCCTTGCTTACCTAAGTTGTGTCAGACCCCGTGTAAGGATGAATTTCTTCCCACGTGATTAAAGAAAGCATGGAAAAAGCAGCAGTCCAGGAAACATGGCACAGGCACTTGTTTGTGCTACTGGCATGTGAAATAACCTTTGGAAAGACACAATTTATCTGAGCCTCAGTTCTCCATCCATAAACTGTTATGGTAACAGCTTCACAGGGTGAAGTCCACTTTTCGTAATCTTCAGATGAAAACTGCTGAAGAAGAACAAACTAGGGTAAATAAAGGACTGCTCCACTTAGGGGACAGGCCTTTCAATATTAGCATGGTGTTTTTACTATCACAGTAAAGTAATGAGATAGCCTCCTGATCTTCCATCAGCTCTAGAGTATCATAAATGCCTGTTGAGTTCCTTGTGAAACACAAAGAGGTGCTTCAAGCTGGACTGAAAAAGACAGAAACATTCAATTTCTGCATTCAGTTACAGGTTCAGGATAAAAGCCATTCACTTGTTTATTATAAATAACAGCTGCATTTTCACTCAAGTAAGGATTTAAAACAAAATATTGAAAAACTGATCTTCAGAGAAGTATGTTTTTTGGGGCAGACACACACAGACCTGGTTTTTGTACTCTCTTCCAATATGTGCTAGCTGCCAAGCACATTCTCTCATCTGTGCGATGCCGCTGATGCCAGTGCCCAAGAACCATCTCTTCCCAATGCCAGGGAGGAACATACAACGAGCTTGACACAACATGTTTCACAAAAACAGCGCATCATGATGCAAGTTCATGTCAAAGAAAATACAGGTGATTGCTTTCCCAAGAGTGACATTGAAAGTAGAATGCCTTAAACTTCATTAAGTACACTAAGTAAATGCAGAAACACCCCAAACAACCCCTTCCTCTTCAGTGTGTTTTATCTACAATCCTATCAAATGCAACTGGAAATGTGACTTTCAAATACCCAGGTTTCTCTTATGCTCTCACCTAACCCTCATCTCCACACCTGACAGAAGGAAGCTGTACACAACACTTTGATTTTTCTTTTTTGAAGACATTAAGCACCCAAACTCTCTCATAAAAGATCTGAGGCATAAGCTACGTAACATCTGTGCAAGTAATGTTTTTTCCCACTTAATCCAGACCTTAATGATCAAGAGATATCAGAAAAGTGTCAAAAGAGATAAACCGAGTTATCCCTAATAATGCATCTACATCTCCTTGCCAGCAGCAGCTGATCTGGGAGCTTCGCTCTCACGCCAGGGATATACAAAGACCTCAAAACTTAAATGTCAATACAATATGTTGATTGACTGGGAAAAGTAAGTCATTGTGTACTGAGTTTCTGTTACAGTCAGTGATGCTTTGAGGCTCCCAGGATAATCTCTGTAAATAAAGGCGCTGTGGGACAAAATACAATTCTTTTTCCTTTGTCTGTTCCAAAGAACAATTTCTTTGATTTCTGAAGAGTATAAGGGCCTATATTTCATTTAAATAGGGATAAAGTGCTAGGAGGTATCACCACATTGTCTTGAGTACCACCACAACAAAGAGCCATTGCCATTTCTCATACACTGTTTCCATCATTGCCTCAAGTAGCATTTTGTTTGCGTTGTAAACAGAGACCCTGTGGTTGTGATAGGGAAGACAAGAATTAAGTCAAATCTGCACTCAGGGCATGAGACCAGACGTGACTGGAAAGTTATGGGACAGTGCATGTAAGCACTTCAGACTATCCCACAAGAAAATCCTGCATGGAAGCACAGACTAACGCAGCACTGGCTGTAGCACACTGGTACTCAACAGGTTTCAGGTAATAGAACCCAAATTAATCTGAAACAACTGAGATCACTTGTACTCACTGCATAGCTGTCTAGTACTCCACTAGAAGATTTTTTTTCGGGGGGGGGGGGGGGGGGGGGGGAGAAACACGGTTATTGCAGAGCACTCTATTTTGCTATGCTAAAGGCACAAAGCCACTCATCACAGTTTTGTTCCCAGGACTTTCATAAAAACACCCAAGCAAGGCCCAGTCACAAACAAACTGAAACATAACAAGCCAGGATTTCAAATGGGATTTAAAACTGCCTGGAAGCCAGTGCTGGAATGCTCACAGAGATTTGTAGTGATGAGACCACATACTCCTGCATGCTGTACAACACAGACTAGCCCACGTGCTACTGCCTTCAGATCCAGGGACACCAAACATCTGTGGGCTGCAAGACAAAGGTGCCATATATCTAGGAAGAGGCCATTTTTTGCCAGAAGGGAATACTCTCTTCCAATCACCTAGAGATAACGGTGATTGTGCTGTGTGGATGTCACATGAAATTTCAAGGAGGCTCCTGAAATGCAGGCTAGAGAGACTAACTGTAGGCACAGATTTTTAGATAAACTTTGGTTACCACTTCTTAGCACAGGTTCCTCCTCCTCACAATCACTCACTTCACTTCAGAGCATTTCAGCTATCAGCCATTCCTCAAACGTCTCTTGATCAGGCAAAGGCAATCAGCCATCTCCCTGGCTGGCACTTACAGTCCTCAACAGGAAAAGGCAAGGAGAGAAATCATCTGCATATTGCAGCAATTTGGCACTTGCATCAACACTGCATTTTCGTTTTATTTAATGTCCATGAGTAAGTGAAGAAAATATCAACTTTTAGGACTTTCCAAGTGAGATGCCAAAGAATGGAATTGCTGCTTCTCTGCTTTGCAGGTGGATCCTTTCTTTAACAAGCAAGCAAACAAACAAAACACAGGAAAAAAAAAAAAAAAAAAGCCTACAAGCCATGCTGGAGCACATAAACCCTATCTTTTTCCTTTAGTCCTTAATGAAAAATAGTAGAAGGTGGGAACTTCATCCCATCACAGGTAGATGATTTCCTAATGAATTCGATGGGACATAGATCTCTCTTAAAATGACAGGTAATTCCTAAGGTTTCAGAGAAGGCTTTAAGCCTTTATTCATGGATATTAACAGTATTTCAACTAAAGAATGTTAGGGGTTGGAAAGGACCTCTGGAGATCATCTAGCCCAACTCCCCTGCCAGAGCAGGACCATAGAATCTAGCACAGTTTGCACAGGAATACATCCAGATGGGTCTTGAAAGTTTCCAGAGAAGGAGATTCCACAACCCCTCTAGGCAGTCTGTTCCAGTGCTCTGTGACACTCACAGTGAAGAAGTTCCTCCTCATGTTGAGGTGGAACATCCTGTGCTGTAGTTTATATCCACTGCCCCTTGTCCTATCACAGGGTGCAACTGAGAAGACCCTGTCCCTTCCCTCTTGACACCCAGCCCTTAGATATATATAAACATTTGTTAGATCCCCTCTTGGTCTTCTCCAGAGTAAAAAGCCCCAGGTCTCTCAGACTCTCTTCATAGGGCACAAGCTCCAGTCCCTAAAATCATCCTTGCTGCCCTCTGTTGGACTCTCTCAAGTAGATCCCTGTCCCTCTTGAACTGGGGAGCCCTAAATAGATGGAATATTCCAGGTCAGGTCTCACCAAGGCAGAGTAGAGGGGGAAGAGAATCTCCCTCGATCTGCTGGACACACTCTTTTTAATGCACCCCAGGATCCCATTGGCCTTCTTGGCCACAAGGGCACATTGCTAACCTACGGATAACTTCTTATCTGCCAGGACTGCCAAGTCCTTCTCCACAGGGCTGCTCTCCAGCAGATCACCTCCTAACCTGTACTGGTGCAGTTTATTATTCCTTCCCAGATTCAGGACTCTGCACTTATTATTGTTGAACCTCATTAGGTTCCTCTCCGCGCAGCTCTTCAGCCTGTCCAGGTCTCGCTGAATGGCTGCACAGCCTTCAGGTGTATCAGCCAAACCTCCCAGTTTGGTACCTTTCTGGCTGGCATTGTATAGCCCACAGCTAGTGTGAGGTCAGAAGGAAAAACATCACATACCTCTAAGACACTTAAGCATGTTAAAGGCCTTTAGCCCAAATTCTGCAAGCAGTTCTGTGATGTGGCAAAACCAGCATTTAAACTGTCCCAATGGAAAGAGCTACAGAAGCTTTGCTTGTCATATTCAGTTTATTTCAGTTTTGTTTCTACCCCCGTCTCATTCATTTGGTCAACAGTGAAATTTGGCTGGTCAGTGATGGAAAAGATTTTTACAACCACTTGTTTTTTAAAATGTTAAGACTTGAGAAATTAGTTATAAAAGTTGTTGCTTTTGTCAAAACAGAGCTCTAAATAAAATGTTTGACAGCTGCCACTGTTCCTTGAAAGACTAAGGCAGAGGTGAAGGACTGTTATGGCCAGGAATAAAGTACCTGTCCTCAGCTCCCCTTTGCAGCAGACAGACATCAGCTCCTCACTAATCATCATTTGCCTTTCAGTGAATTTTGAATCTTTAAATTGCAAAGCATCCACTAGAGGGGGAGGGGTAAAGAGCTTGTGCACACATTCAGCTCTTCCCATCTGTTTCCAGGACTGGACACTGAAGCTGGATGTGCTCTCAGGCATCAACATGCAAGTCCAAGCCTTGACTTTTTTTTTTTTTTTGGTTGGTTGGTTGGTTCAAATTTTGTTTTGCTTTGGGGTTTTGAGTTTTAGAAGTGGTGGGTTTTGTTGGTTTGTTGGTGGGTTGCTTCTTTTTGGTTTTTCTTGGGGTTTTTTGGTTGGTTGGTTTTGTTGTTTGTTTAGGGCTTTGAATTTTTTGCTTATTTGTTGCTTTTCTTTATTTGTTTTTTTGGTTGGGGGTTTTCTGGTGAGTGTTGGGGGGTTAATTCTCACCTCGCATAGTGCCACTACACAGCTTGATAAAGAAAGGAGGCTCTCTGTGGGTTTTATGTTTCTTCACTTCACTCACACTGCAAAGTATACTTTGCAGACAAGAAGCGTGGAACTTCACTACTTCACTTTCCATACTGCTTTCTTAAAAATGTACCTTTAATTAGATTTTTCTGTCTATGTTTCAGGGACTCCCTCTGTACTTGTTTAGAAATACTCTGACCCTCAGAGGAGAGACTTCACGACCGCATTAAGGCTGACACTTTTCTCTCTCCTGACTCTGCATCCAGCTACCACTAGATGGATACAGCTCTACCAGAAATAGGATTTTTTCACAGGAGGTCTTACACTGTGTCCCTTGGGTCTTCAGCTGGTGGCCTTCTAGAGAATAGGAAACCATTTCACAGCAGTATTTTAAAGAGATATCCCAGCTTTTCTGGCCACACTCAAATCCCTTCACAGAGCACATGTTAAGGACACGAGCGTGCTAATGTCGAGCAAGTAACAAGGTGTTCCTTTTGCCAACACAGTACCTCCACAATCAGCATCTAATTAATTGCTTTTCAATGTTTTGAAGTCCCCTGAGTACAGAAAATGCTACATACCACAAACATCTATGTGAGAAATATGAAAGAGAATACAGTGGTGTGTGGTACAGGACACAAACCTTTAGGCAGGATTTGATTCGTGGCCAGTTAAACAATATTGGTATATTTCATCTTTGCTTTAAAATAAAACCACACTTGTAATAAAGGAAATTTGAAGAGCAATTGGGATATCAGGTAGATCACAAATCTAACACACAGATTTAAGTTTTCTATTGTATATGTATTTTTTAAAAAGCAGTTCAAGAAATACCTGCCTTCAGAAGTGCAGGCTATTACTTACTGTTGTGCAGACTCAACTTGAAGCCACAAATGCTGATGTTAAACTATTTGTAGGAACTGACTGCAGCTTCACATTATGTTTACCCTGAAAGTGTAAATAATTACTGTGATGAAGGGAGTCTGGCCACTCCACAACAGCTAGAAAAAAAAATAAATAGAAATAAAGATAGGAGAAATGCATTTCCCTGGATTCTTAGGGTCAACAGTTGCAAAAATTAAACCATCTGCACGTTTAAACTTGCCTGGATATTCTTGGTTCACCGTCAAATGCTAAGGAAAAGATCTTTAAGTTGGACAAACAGATAAAACTAGGAGACTCGCTCTCTGAATCTTTTCTGAGTAATTCTTCTCTACCAAGGTGGAAGAAGACAGGCAGGTTTAAAATCTGAAATATTTTGCTTATCTAAAAATAGTAATAAGTAGGTACTCACAGGTACTTTTATGAAGCCATAGGGCAAAACTAGTACAGCCCTGTGCTCATGTGGAACAATTTATACACGATGAGTACAACTGCAGCTTTCGTGCCACCGCTCCTAGGAGCATGCTTCAGCAGCAGTGCAATCTTGCAACTTTGAAATATTTCTAATAAACCTAAGTGATTTAAGATCCCAGCTGCACTAACAGTTGTGATCCTCATCAGACACCTCTCCATCCCAAAGCCAAAAACCTGTGACCTTAAAAAATAAGCAACTACCCATACCTGCTAACAGTTAAGAGGGTTTAGATTTTTTTTCATACAATTGGTTTGCAGATACATAACTACATGGGTAGTGTACACATACAGATCCTAAGACTGCATCAATAGATCAGCTAATTGTGTTAATTAGCTATTTCCATGCACAATTACCTGATTTGTACAAGCAGTCAAAGTGATCGTACATGTAAATTAGGCATGGATTTGCACAATTTACTCATCTGAAACTCTGCTATTCTACTTACTTTTAAGCACCAGAGATCAACTGCTACAGAAGAGTCTAGTGAGTTACTGTCTTTATGGTTCACACATTTGCCAGGTTTTATACTCCTATTGTGTCACTGTTGTACACCACCGTGGGCAAGCACACCCACCTGCATGGTCACACGACCTTGCATAAAGAAATGGCCACATCACCATCAAACAAAATCACAGCAAAAAAAGAACAGCCTGCATCCCCACACAGACAGAAATTTACTTCTTGTCTCCTAAAGATCTTATTTCCCTCCTGTTATCTCTTCAGTGCTGGGAACTGCTGAGCTTAACAAAGTAAACTTGATTTTACTTATCACAACAAGCTCAGGAAGCTCTACAAGGAGCAGAAACTAAACAACTCTGATGCAAATACTCAGCCTGAAGCCCTGAAGACTGCTTAATGTTTAAAAGCCCACTGCTGCCATGCTGACTTGCTGGTTAGGGGCTTTCAAACACAAATGGGTCATCTACATTTAATGTGAAGTTATACCATAGCCTTCCAAACAAATAGATGTTTATGCCATCACAGGGCTGTTCAGGGACTCCAGACTAAAGCACATAGCTATTATAAAAAGCAAATTCTCCAAAAAAACTGCACAACTCTCTCCTTCCCTCCCCAGGTAACATCTTTAGCTGAAGAGGGATTCAGGATAGTACAATAATGACAACAAAAGCTCAAAGATGGAGTAGTGTAATGCAATCTCAAATGTGAATACATCTCTGCCTGTTTGAAGAGGCAAGGTAATCAACAATTTTCTGTTCACTAGGGACAAAAAAACCTACTAGTTCAGCCAAGAAGAAACAAAACCCATAAGCTCATGAAGGCCAATACCTGCATGTTCACATCAGAAAAAAACCCCAACATTTGATACAACATAGTCAAGCAGAAGGTTAAAAACAAGTCTCTAGTCTCAAGTGCCATGCATCTCAAAGTCCTGATAGCTGTGGTCATTTACAGAACTTCCTCAGGGAGAAACATCATTCATGTTAGAGATGATAAAGTAATTCGAATGACTAGACTTTATAAAGAGAGGTTTAAACTCTACTTTTGTCCCTCAGCACATATTAATGGAACAATTGTGCTGCTGTCTACAGCTTCTTCTCTTCTTAGCTAGAAGATGCTCTCCTGGCCTCAGGCAAACTCTCTGCTTTAGATGCTACAACGTAGCTCTCTCCATCTCATCCTCTTTCCCCTCCTCAATAGTAGTCACTAAAGCAAAAGACTCTTCAGCCAATGGTCCTGACCCTGGGGCAGAACTGTTACGGTATCATGTACAAGATTCATGTGGCAACACAACTGTAAAATTTTGAAGACAAATTACTCCTCTTTTTTTTTTTTTTCATCTGTGCACAATCTGGTAGAAGTGTATGTAATCCAGTAGAGACCTTTGGAAGAGCATGAGGGCTTCACTGAACAATGTCTGATGCAGCTGCTGGTGGTTAACAGCAGTTAATGGGACAGGGCAAGTGCTGCAGTGTTGCACATGAATGCCCTGACTGATCCACCACCACCAGAGTTTCTCCCATGGCTGTATATTTATGCAATCCGTTGGCTTTAAGGATAGTACCACTAAGGACTGAGTGAGAAGAACCTTCTTCTCTATCTTTTGTTACATTAAACAAAGGAGGCATGCTGAATGTTCACTTATGGAAGAATTCTGAATACTATAAATATGTTCAAAATAGGAGTCAAGTTGCAATTCCACATCCAAATACAAGTCAACTCCTTTGAGACTTGGGGAATAGAGAAAAGCCAACCCACAGCTCGGCCCAACATTCCTCCCTGGCACCCCTCCCAGAGCGCATGTGTTCAAATGTGTTTATCTGGGAAGGTTCAGGTCAGTCCTGTGCTGTAGGAGCATCTCCCGCAGCTGGAACATCCAAAAGAGGGAGTGCTCCATGTTGTAAACTGCTCATGCAGCAGGATTGAGAAAAAGGCATCTCCTGGTCACCGGCTGTTACCAGCTATAGGAAAATGAAAATACAGCATCTCCGCACCTGTTCACCTGATGGTGAAGGAAGGAAAAGCCATTACCGAGTGACAGGAGACGAAAAACCAAAATCCACTTCAGCAACTCATCCCAGCACTGGTGATTAATCTCACACTCCCACAGCCTTATGCACATTAACCAGATAATTAATAATTTCTTTAGGGACTCCAGCTCGGCAACTGTTTTATCAACCTGCACAGCATTAGGAGAGAAATGCTGCATTTGTGATCAAACTGCTGGAACTATGGAAATGTTCAGCAGGAACAGTAAAGCTTCAGAGCAATCTGTGAGCCCCAGTTTTACACGTAATTGTAACATACCTGCAGAAACAAAAGCTTCTTCTTTGTCAGTGCAGTCACCAGACTTAAAATCTGGGCAAGCTCAGCATAATAATAATAATAATAAAAACCAGCAATGCCCAGCTCCCATCCAGGCCCTGTCTTGCTCCAACAAAAGTGCCATTTAGTTGTTTGTTTGGTTTTTAACATGATTTTTTCCTGATGCAGTAACAGTATATGTCCAACCACGCACTTTCACTACCCTTGGTATGGATAATAGAACAGATTCATTTACCTTAACACCAAAAAGGTTAAATGTTTAAAAAAAAACCAAACAAGCAAACAAACACCACTCCATCACCCCCACCCCCCTCCAACCAAATGTCATGAATGTTCAAATATTGTAACCCAAAAGCTTTCAAACAATTCAGTGAGGAGCATAGAAATACTCAGCATAGCTCTTGCTAGAAACTTTTTGCCATCCTCTGTGCACTCACACTCCACGTTTAAGGAGTCATACAGGATCAGAAAGACAATACCAAAGTGCTGGCACCACATTATTTCTCCTAGCACTTAAAAAATGGACTGCTGAGAAAAATCATCCTAAGTATTCTTTCAGATATTAAACTCTCTGGTGTGTTAGATATATGTCAGTATCAGGTGATTAAGAACGACTGATAATTAATAAATCACATCCATGGAGAGTGACTGGGTATTATGTCTTTCAGCCTCTGAGAAGAAGAGCTAGATTCACAGTTCTGCCTAAATAATTTCATCTTTCCAAATGAACGCTTGTGTTAGCAAGGCGATGCTCCTTTTTCACAATAGGCTTCAAAACAGGATGTTAATTGGGATGTTTTTTCACTAATAGTTTAGTGTTATTATTACTGTGAAGGTAAGGAAACAGGCACATCATTTTTGAGTGTCTTGAAGCCTCCCCACTGCAGATAGAATGGGTTCCCAAGCAAAATCTCAACTGGTCTCTTCATCGCAAAACTACTCTTCCACTTGAAAGAAGCTGCAGGTTTTGGCTACAGCCCAGCTAAGTATCTGCCTCCTAAAAAGATATTGGAAATGCACCCATGCAGAACTCCAGTGATAGCCATGCACATCTGCCCATGCAAGTGCAAGTGCAGAACTGGGCACTGATCCCTAAGTGCATACTCCAAAACTGTATGTTTTCTCCAAACTCTGTTCTAAGATTAGGATAGTAATAAAAGAATGTGTTTTATTTTAGTACATAAAGTGGCTTAATTTATATTTTTCTTTCATATGATGGTAACTGAATGACACAATATAGCAATTTTTTAATCATCTACTTCAGTATTTATATGACTCTGCTCACCATATTATTTGAGCCCCTTCATTTTCATAGTGTCAGTTACCATTATTCCATTAAATTAAATCCTTTTACAAGCATCTTTCTATAAACATGCACTAGAGATAACATAGCCACATGGTGAGGATTCACAGACTACAGTAAGCAGATTACACCTGTCTTCATTTTCGATATAGCTGTCTGCAGAGTATATTCTCCCATCAAACTGCACGCAGATCTCCTCATTAAAGCTACAGGGGAGAATAATTACAGAACGGTACATTGCAGTTTACCAATTGGTCTTGCATACATAATGGCCTATGAAAGAAAAATTGCATCCTCCAACAGCTGGGAAAAATCTTTAAATTGTTATTATTATCATTATTATTATTATAAAATAGGCAACATTTTAAACTATACAATAACTTGCCTCCTGTATGCAAGATAGAGGTGACTGAGTCCAAAGAGGTCTTAGACTCCCAGTCCATATACATAATTATTTCTCCCTTTGCAAACACTCCATTCCTCAACCTTCTGTTCTCCTGTAAAATCCTCTCCTTGTGAGATATTATACTGATTGCAGAGTAAGCCTTGAAAGCAAATGGGTAGTTTTCTGCATCTCCTAAACCCTGCTGCTAAGTGTTAAGCATCCCATTCCCATGCATCCTCACTCCTTGGTGGGGAAATGGTGAGTTTGTGAGGTCTTCATCATCCTTCTCCCACCAGCCAGGGAGAGGGGGCTGAAATAGAAGCCTCTTATCTCAAGACAGACCTGAGTCTTTTGACCAGCCCTCAGCACCACCAGCAAGGCCTCTTTACTTGACAGCTAGCTGCTGAGGAGCTGCCTACCCCAGATAAACAGTACTGGGGAGATGACAAACATCTCCAGATGGTACAGAAGGAAGCAACTCCCTGGTGTTTCTGTCCCTGGCCATTTACACTCCAGGGGTTAAAGCACCCAGAATATCTTGAATTGATAGTCTTGTGGAGCATCAGGAAGCCTGATTTTTCACTTGCATTTAAGGCATCTCACCTGCATTCATGTTAATGGATAAAAGGCAAATCCATATTGATTTGGATGCCATTTGCATTCCAAGATCCCAATAGTTAGGACCCTCAGCTCCACTCAGCAACCAAACCCATCACTTTTCAGGCAACATTATTCATATTAGCTTACTCCTTAAGCAACATATGATATAAGGGGAAAAGCACAAACACGGGAAAAGCCAAATTCTTCAGATAAAACAAAGTGAAGTTAGCTTTGCTAATCTTTCTTGCCAGCCAAGAAGCAAAAACATCCCAAGCACATATTTGGGCCCCAGCAGGACATCCTGACATGCTCTCCTAAATCAGAAACTAAGAGCTGAGACACTTCAGCAACAAGAGAACATGCTGCCAGACTGGCCCCACATATTATGGTTCTCCCAAAAGATTTTCACACAATGAGAGAGTCCAAAAGGGATCCTTCTGTACAAGAAGCCCAACAACCACCTTCTTCCAGCTCTGAAGAACAGTACATGCAATCCACCTCAGCAGAGGGACACTTACCATGTAAATGCAGCTAATTGCTAGCGGCATTAAAATCACTGAAGAACAAAATTGCTGTGAAACTGCTTTCAGTAGCAGCACTGTGAGCGATTTGCTGCTGCACTTCACCCAGTTGCACCTCCCAGATGAGCTGGCATGCTTCAGGCTTTCTTCCAGTCTCTATCAGCTCGTTAGTTGTAACAAGGACGCACTGGTGACAGAAGCCGAGCAGAAAACCAAACAGAGCAGAGCCTGCTCAGGCAGGCAACCCGTCGCCAGGACGGTCGCTCTTAAAGACTGGGAAATCATCGGGTTTCTCTAGATAAGTCCCCATCTGCAAGGCTGCAAGGCAAGGCAGCATCGCAGACTCAGGGGTTAATTAGCTGTAGGCTAAAAGAAATCAGACAGTCTGACCTCGTGTTCGAACACTGGCCATTAACTTTCACCCATTTAAATACTGCCTTGCGCTCAGTATCTCCAGCACTTTTAAAAGAAGTTGCAGCAGAGAACAACACCTCAGTCTGCTTACTTTCCTCTGAAAAAGCAGAAGAAAGGAAAACGAAGAAAGAAAAAACAGCACAGTATAAATGGTCTCTTCTGCAAGCCTTGCAAATTTTTGCAGACTAGCTCCTTGGCAAGGTCAGAAACCACCCCAGGGTGGCCACCAGCAAAGGTGTTGGCCATCAACAAAGGTGTCCTCCACCAGGAGCTTAGTGGCAAAGCTCAGTGCCACAACACATGGGACCTAAGGATACTGTGCCCTGGCATTTACTCGGTGAAGAGGAGCCCAGCGAGACTTCCTGGGGCTTAGTTCCTATTTCAATTCTCCCTCACAGCAGAGAAGTCAAAGATAGGTTCTGCCATGAATTGCCACAGTAGCAGAATTTAGCCCTTTGGGAAAATTTTCCTCAGCTTCACTAGTTTGGGACCAAAATATTAGTCAATTAAAGCATATTAACTAATACAGCTCATATTAAAAATATAAACAACTCACAGAAACTGTGTTTTTTAAAACAAGAATTAGAGCCCTATAAAAATCTTTCACCCCCACTAGTGTCCCCTGATACTACTGACCATGCATATTAAAATTGTCCATTTAAAGGCACCCTGTAACAAAGCAATTCTTAATTATCAGAATATATATATCCCACAACCAAAAAAAAAAAAGGAGGGGGGAGGAGGGAAGTGTGTCCAATGTGTCTTTGCAAGATCCTGTAACTCCATTTTCCTGTTTTTACTAGACAGAATAGTCAGCCTGCCAAATGGAGAGAAAATACCTATACAACTACTACTCACTAAGCCATAATACATTGGATTAGCCCAAAAATGCCAAAACAGGAATCTAGTTTTCCTGGATGGAGAAGGGTGTTCCATACCTACCACAGACAAAGGCACTGAAGGGAAAGGGAAAAAAAACCAAACAAAACCACAACAATTTTATCAATTGAGTGGAGAAACCTGTCACAGCTATTTCAGTAGATCAGGACTCTGACTATGTATCAGAGAGGAGAAGCCCTGATCAAGTCACATGCCCTTTACTACAGAAGGTAAGATCAAAAGGTTTCAAAGGAAACCGATGGTGACAGTTTCTTCATTTGTATGCAATGTGACATACCAGATCCAAACTATTGGCTACTTTTTGAACTATTTGTCAGGGGAGACAAATGATTATTTTCTTTTATATCTTACTTTTAAGAATTCTTAGTCATTTGGGGGTTCTTCCCCCTTCTCTGTGTTCCACCGCCCTCTTTTTTTGTTATTTTTCAGCCAGGATTCAAACGTTCACCTTTGATGTAATATTTTTCTGCACATCAGAATAACTATGCCAGGCTTCAGAAAGGCAGCTGAATACAGAGAATAAAAAGGATGACATCACTTCAAACATGAACTTTTAATAAAGTTATGCTTAAGAAATGTCCCTGGTGGTGATTCTTTTTTTTTCTTTTTGCCCTGCTTCTTTCTTTACTCTTCCCTCATGTTTGCAGTAATTCAAATTATTGCCAGGCTAGTGGCTGTAGTTGACTCTGAGTTATCAACTACATATGAGCAGAAGTATTTCTCCCTGGTTCTCACTGCTTCTGTCAAGAAAAGTGTTAAATATAATGCCAAAAGAAAAACCCCAAACCCAAAAACCTCTGCAATATCACAAGTTGCTTTCATAGCCTATAGGCTGTAGATCAGTTATATTCACATGGCAAATGAAGCAGATGGGGGACTTGTGACTAGCTCAGATTCTTTGTCGCCATGACCTGATGAGTTTCAGCCCTGTTGGTGTGCAAAATCTGAGTTGCTTTGTTATGCCTGTTAGTAAAGTTCCTCCAAATCATGCCCTTCTTTCCAAAAAGTATCAAAACCCCTTGCCAAAATCCATCCAGGTTAAAGAAAGGCACTTTGTATTCTTGAGCCAGTTTACATTTAAGGTAATAATATTCTCCCAGAAGTGGTGTGAAGCATTCAGAGACTGCAATAGTTGCAGCCATGTAGATATACAAGACAGAGAGCCAGACAAGAAATTTGTTGCAGTCTCCTGGGTGAAACAGAAGGTGCTCAAACCACAGGAAAGCTATACAAGATTTAATCCTAGCTCTGGTACAATCCAAAAGACCAAATTCTAAAGCTGTATCACTTATTTTCAAATATGAAAAAAAAAAAAAATAAAATAAATAATTGCAAGTCCTATTCAGCATGATTCTAAATTAAGGGCTCAAGCCTAATACCCTTTTCAGCTGGGGGGGAAGCTCTTCCATGAATATTTTCTCAGTCAGTCCAAATATTTTTTGGAAAAACATCACTTGTGTGTGAGTCTATTGAGACAACACTGACATTTGCAGAGAAGTTACTGCAGTATACAGGTTCTGAGTCATTTAGAAAGTCTTTAAAAGTGTGAGACAATACCTTTAGTGCATAAAGTTGCTGTCAGAAACTCCTACCAGTGCAGATTTTTTGCCTCCCGCACCATCACCTGCTATCCATAAAGCCCAGACCTTCCTTGGGGTTGTTGTACCTTACGGGGCCTTACAGAGAGGAAGAGAGCTTCACCTTCCACTAGGTTCACTGGCTCTTCAGCCAGCCCTGCAGGGCTCCTGATCCAGCCCTGTTTTCTCAGAGATGCATCTGCAGTCCATCTGCATGTTCCCCTCTGACACAAACCAGAGCATAGAGGAAAATGAAAGTGTTCACAGTTTCTCCTGCTACCGTGCTGAAACCTTGCATTTCATTTTTCTATGTCCTTTAAGCAACTCAAAACCCACAGTAACTCAGGTGTGACTCTGCATACACTTTTCCCACCTCTGTGGATATGAAGACCACTGCACCAGCCAACATTTTAAGCTATTCCTCCTTTCCATTAAACTCAATCTCAAAAAGGAGACAAATTGCTCTCCTAGACACACAAACACATAGAGTATTACATGACTTGCAAGAGGCCTGAAGAGTTTGTGTGCACCCTGCCTGCATGCCACTGTCTGGTTGTACAATGAGACTTCAATTTGAGAGACAGCCTCAAACAAAGCAAACGCCCATGTTTGCAAAACACCTATATAATTTGTATTCTAATCCATGTTACAATGCATGTCCCTGCCAGCACATCAGGTGCCCAATGAGGGTAACCCTGGTAGCCACTAAAGCAATAAAAGAGTAAAACTCTAGAAGAAATAAAAACTGAAAATGCAAAACCAAACTAGGCATTACAGATTACTATGATCTGAAATTACTGACACATTCATAGAGTATATGAAACCTAAAGAACAAGCTGGGGAGATCCTACATTCATAGTATCATGCAACAGCATTCTCATTGTCCAACTTTGGACTCCAAATTCGCATAGACAAGTTACTCTTCCTAGGCTCTCTCAACAGAGGAGAGCAACAAGGCAAGAAATCAACTCTTCCAGGGATGCTCACGGGTTAAAGACTGGGGAAGGTGGCCCCCTGAAGTGGCTACTGACCCGAATTAGGAGTCTGACAGCAATAGGTACTCTTCTCACATGCTCAGCAGGAAACCTAGGCTTGAGCAGACAGAAGTGGATGCTGTTTCTTGAATGCACAGTGCTGTAAGTAACAAAAATTTAGCTGCTTGCCACTACTGTCCCTGAAACAGGGACAACAACTTCCAAAGACAGACAGGCTTTAATGTATCCTTAACTGAGTCAGCCATTCAGGGTCAACTCACTGCCAGGTATGAATCAGCACCATCAGGCTTTTAAATCAGATATTCAAACTGAGGTGAGACTCATCCTCACCTTCCCCAGGTGCTAAACAAATCAAGCATTTCACTCCTCCCCCTGGTCCAGGCCCTGTGGCATTGGATGGGCTTCTGGCTCCTAATGAAGAAGAGCTGAGTGGTGAAAGTGAAGACTAAAACTGGGAAGGACTGGATACACGTTCCCCCATGGGAGCAAGGGGGTGGGAGAGAGTTCATTTTGTACACTTCTGTAGGGCCAGTAGGTTTTGTGCCCTGTGCACTGTGTTGTGTGTTTGTTTAATCACCAGGAGATGGAACAATGAGGAAGTGCTCAATACCCTTCTCCCCCCACCCCCCACCTGATGCAGTGTAACACCTTAGTCATCAAATCACCCTATTGTGCTGCTCAATACCTTCTATAAGAGTAGGAATATGAGAGTATGTCCAAAGATAGCAATGAACACACAAGGTAATTATTTTTAAGCTTGCTAATCACAATCAATAGTTTCTTAGCAAAACTGATGAGCTGGAGCTGGCTCCTATTTTTAACCAATAAGATACGCAGTCAAGACTAAGACTTGAATTACACCATTGGGCAAGTCTCCAAAATCCTAATGATTGCCAGTTGAGAGAAGGATGGGTCCTTGGTGGGTCTTACTCCTTTCCTGAGCACAATATCAAAGGATTTTTCCCACAGCCTGTCAAGACAGATGTGGATTGTAACTGCTGCACAACTTTACCAAACACCAAACAAGAATCTAACTCCATACATCACAAAGGAGTTATACAATTCTAAAACCAGCCTGAGGATGTTTGCTTGATTAATTTGAAGATTTTTACCTGTAGCATAAAAGATAAAATCCTTGTAGAACAGTGCCATGTGCCTTCCAGGGGTCTACAGCTAGGGACAGATGAATATAAGATGAAGACTTGTTAGAAAGCTCAGCCCTTATCCCCATTTTGGTAGGATTTTTCCTTAAACTTTCTCAAAGTCCTGCTAGGAAGCCTCCTTCATTTCCTGCCACTCTCACAAAGGTGTTTTACCTCCTACAGCAGAGCCTAAAATAATTCCCAACATCCAGTATAACTATAACTCCCTCTTGGAAGAAGGAACATGCTCTCATTTGTTTTGTTTCCTCAATCCACTGATTAAAAGCAACAGTGACTGTACAGGAGTAGTACAATACCATCAGCTGTAATTGTTGCCTCTCACAACAAATGTGAAGAGGATCAGGAGACACACCCACCCTTGATAAGTGGGAAAATATTAGTGATAAATGATGTCAGCAGGGTCAAGTAATTCTTTTTATCAGTTTACAAAGACTAAGGTAAGAGACACCAGCACTGTCCTTCCATTCATTAACAGGATGGAATTACAGGGGGTCAGAGGCTGTATAATTACAAAAGCAATTGATGTTCTCTTAATTTTCCTGTTATAATCCCTCAGGCTTGGGGTATTTTACACTTTCTGATGTCTACTGATGGATGAAAATGGCTGAACAATGAAGGACTTCATGAAGTGTCAAGTTGGGTTGGCCACTCTTAAAGAGGGACTGCAAGTCAGTAACATAAGGAGAGTGCATCTTGGTGATGCCATCATTTTCAGATGTCTAACATGAGCAACACTCTCTACACTAGCATGCTGTACATGCTGCAGGTTTTTGAAGTCTTCCCCCAACATTACATGCAGTGTCACTGTTTATTAAAGGAAACTAATGCTCTGAGTCTTTATTTACTTCTGTTTATTGCTATTTTAGCAAGAGTCACCAGAGAGCAGCTATGCCTCTGGTCTACCAGCGTTCTTTAATCACTATTAGTAAGCAAAATCATGTGTGACAATTAATCCAAAAAGCAGATTATATTTATTTTGGCTACAGTGGCTTGCAATTCGTTAAAATCAACAAAGCCTTTTCATTAGCCCCCTGCTGATGTCCTAAAACGAGACATTTCAATGTGCTTTGAGACCTGAGCTACACATGTGCAGCAAAGCCAGGACTGACAGATTTACTGTTGCCACACTTACCATAAAATCTTATTAAAAGCAACAGAAAAGTTCTTATTTTCTTTCATAAGAGGGCTTAATTTCTGATCTCAGATTCCAAAATCACTATCTTAGAGGCAGGACTTTTTAGTTTTCGAAAAGCATAAATGAATCAACAGTACAATTACCAGCGAAACATGTACTCAGGGGTTTGTGTTGTGAAACAAACAACCAACCAACCCCTGGTTTAATACTGCGAGGGGTGAGATTAGAGATTCAGTAAATATAAATATTAGCCTACATGCTTGCTGAGCCCCCTGCATTCTGGAACCACATTTGAATAATTTCATTTCTAGTTAACAGTATGATCTTGCAACTCTCATTCTCAGTGATTTCACAATCTCTGGCCAAATCTGATGGTGCTGCTTCAGATCTGCAATCAAGAAAACATATGCTAGGAATCTCAGCACATCAGAGAAGATCCAGATGAAGCTACATGATGTCGCATCTCCCCACCAACCTCTCTACTCTTCAAATAGTGCATGGAAGTTCACAAACCCAAAAGCAGCCTTAGCATAACCACTAAGGGCTATCACTCATCCCAAATAAGAAATTAATGCATTAAAAGTCCACATAAGGGATTATTTTTTTTTAAAGACACTGATTTACATCAACCAGTATTTTCTCTCTCAGTATGAATTCCCTGTTTAACAAACACATTTTTGGTCACTGCTCTCACACACCCCATCCTGGAAAGTGATTTAAACAACCTTGCCACTGTGAAGAAAGGCACTCCTGACCTATATCTGACCATGCAGACATATTTATTTCCTAAGTCACAGCTGGATGTGGATGCAGATCTGCTTTACGAATTTTCATGTCTACTGCTGAAGTGGAGCTTCAGCTTTCAGTTTGTCCCCCAAGCACAATCTTAAACATTGTCACAGATGATTATTAGACATCACTTCACACCAGGCTTCTCCCAGTATGCAGATCCCCAGTGGATTAAAGAGGAGCCAAGAGCAGTCTTTCAGTAAGAGAACTGTTCTTAAATACACAAACCACCAGGCTGCCCCTGAGACAGGAGGGTCACTTCATCTCCTGCTAGGCCAGTGTCCAGCAGCCCTCCAGCCAGCTGCAGGCCCTCTAAGTTCACTCTGTAAGCACAACAGCTGTCTGTTAAAGCAGAGAACAAAATCCAGCCTGGGAGGAAAACTGAGACACAAAGCTTTTCTCCAATAGCTAATCACAGTTTTGTCCACAGGGAAAACTGAGTCCCATTTGATATACAAGTTATCATTTTGGGTCTCCATAATTAAAACTATTGTTGCCTTGGCAATACAAAGGCCAGTGAAAATATACACAAGGCTAATGTCATGCCTCTTTGGTGATACAATTTGTCATCCCAGTCTGGTTTGTGCCAGGATGGAACAAAATGTGATTCAGGGAAATAGTTGGCTTGATGTGGTTTGTTATTTAAGCATCAGATGCTGCATGTGCTGTAAGACCACAGGCTCCCTAACATGACCACTAATCCTGTTAATAGTAGTTTTAAAGATAATTTCCAAGAGGACAGTTCTGATCCTAGACTACTGAATTTCTTGGAGCACTGTAAAGAAAGAAACAAATAAAAATCACCAGAGGGATGAACATCTCATGTTTGAAATAGATACGAAATGGAAACACATAAACCTGTTTACAGGTTCAGCACCACAAACACCATTTGGTTGGCAGTCACTTACTCATTTGAAACTGAATCTGTACTGAGCATGTTGTAACCTAGCAGGAACTGCAGGTCACCCAGTGACCACTGAATAGCAACAAGTAATGTGCTCTTTAAGAGATATCATAAAACTTATGTCTCTCTCTATGGATTCCTCAGGTACATAAGAGTCTACTCACATGGAGAACTTAGAAGTGCAACCACAATTTTTTAGTAATATGGCAGCTGTACAGGAATATCTTGCACAAGAAGGCAAGTTGTGGAGACTTATTTAAAGTAGAAATCCCACTGATGACAATGTCCACTGACAACCAGAGTTTCGCTTCCTTCTGCAACAAAAAGCTTTTCATAAGGCCTAAGCAAAAACCATGACAGGCAGATATGGGTTAAATGAAAGGCAAGCGCCAGAGAGGGGTGAGATCCAGAAGATCCACCAAAACAAGGAGGCGTGCACTTCTTAGTTCACCTGGATTTCTAGGACTCTTGTATTGCTGTCAAACAAAATGCTTTCTATTATACAAATCCCAGCATGAAGTTTGTCCCAGCTATGTACCAGTGCTACAGCTGCCTGTGTGACCCCCAAAGGCTAAATTATAGATAAGGGGACTGACGCCAGAAGGTCTCTGGGACCACCAGGGTTAAGCAGCAAGGCAGAGTAGGGAATATGGAAAAAGAAATTTCTGCAATGGCATCCACAGAGATGGAGCAGGAAGACCTGCTTTAGAGAAGCAGGTCTCTCCACATGAAGAGTCTTTCCCTAGAGAGCAGGAAAAGAAATCTGGGCAGTTTCTAGATCCAGAATCAAACAGTGTAGTCCAGGGTATGGCAGACAGTGACCAGGATAATGACAGTGTAGGTGTATTTATCACAGCAATATTAAAAAAAAAAAAAAAAAACAAAAACAAACACCTAATGCTTTACTCCACTGCTGCTCCCCACACAAGATAGAAAAGGAAGGGAAAAGGCATAATAGCAATAGGACATATCACTTTATACACTCCTGGAAGGAGCTCAGATGCTTTGGTCATTAGCACATGATAAAACTATAAAAAACACATGAGGGTATGAAAAAAGAATGGGAGGGGAAACTAATGGGCCAGAAGAACAATAAACTGTCAGATGGGAGGTCCCAGATCGAGAAGAATTTGAAGGAACGGAGAGATGTATTCTTGGAAGAGGAAGGGTACATCAGGTAGCTGACATATTGAGTTTCCAGGAAAGAGGATAGAGTATTAATGACAGTGCAGCTGACGGTTTCAGCAGCTACCAAGGAAGTGATTTGCCCTTCTTTTTCAGCTGAAGAGGTGACAGCGTGGATATGGCAGCTGATTTACATATATCATCAGAACTTCCACAGGAACATCAGATTTCTTTACAAAGACTTGTACTGGCTTTGCAGGTCAGTGTCAATGTCTAACAGAGCTGATGGAGACAAAGGGGAAGATTCAGAGATATTAAGGTGCCTGAAACAAGGCTTAGCTTGAATTTTATCACCTAATTAAAAAAGAGATTCCAAAATTCCCTGCTTCAAAAATCATAAATATGTCAGGGCTAACATTTACAACCATAAAGACCACTGGAGATCAGTTCCTGCTATCTTGGCAGCCATGTGCCTGTCACCTCTCTAAACTCCACAGTGATTCAGATATTCATCTCTAAACACTGGATGTGTCCTGAAAGGGCCCAGTCCCAAAGGTGAGCTTGGGCTACTCCTGACACACACTGATGGTGCCCTCTCTTCTCATTCCTCCTTTTTGCCAGTGACTAACATAAAACACACAAGTTCTGCCACCACAGAGCACTGGCTTCTGTGCAAGGCATCTGCCTCTGGCTGTTGTGAACTCGCCAGCTGACTCCACAATCTTTGGTTTGATTTAGCCCATGTCAAGAAAGTATTGTTTTAGGTATAAACTGAAAGTACTTAAGGTCCCCAAAGTGACAAATTAATATTGTCGCAAAGTTTAATTTTGGCTTGGGTGACCATTGGCATACCAAATACAGAACTGCTTACAGTATTTTCCCATGTGCTTTTCCCAAAAAAGGTTGGACCAGATGAAGCTTGAGGTCCCTTCTAACCTGGTATTCTATGATGGGTCCCTAATTGTACACAAATCCTTGCCCAGTATGACAAAGGAACAGGCACCAAGAAAGCTGCAGAACTGCTATTTTTCAACCATAAGCTAGGTTTAGTAATGTATCAAGGCTTTATAGCATAGAAAACAATTGAGACAACAGCATGGTGTTTGATATTATTTCCAGCCTGACTTCAATATTTTCACACCATTTGCAGATGTCCCATCTATTTCTGACATCCTTGATGGCATGTAGATTTTGCTAAAACAAAAATTCAGGTTGTGGATTCTTGCCAGTAACAAGCTGATGTTGCTCAGAGCAGCATTAAAATGCTATCATGCTGTTAGATTAAGTAACCTATTTTCTCCACTAGCACAGATTGTACTTTAGTTTTGCCCTTACACCTACCAAATTGCTGTTTCTTGCAACATTCCCTTTTGAAGGTAGTTTGCCAATCTCCAAACCAATGCTATTTTCACCAGCTGAAAGAGAGGGCTTGTAAAGGAGTGCATTAAAAGCTGGAGCCGGTCCTCTTTGCAAAAGTATTTTTATATTTCAATAATAACATTACCAGGAAAAAAACCACCACCAAAACCAACCAACCAACAAACCCTACCTCCACAAAAAGGCAGTAAGGCAAAACAGGGAGTTACATTTCTTCTTTACTCTTAAGCAAGACTCCCATCTCCCATGAGGTGACTCATGAGGTATTCGCACACATGTTAGTATAAAACAGGTTTTATAAGGTAGCTGTTGTATGTACCCCGTAGATGCACATGGTCCTAAACCTACTGATGTAACAACAACTAACACATTTAACACATTTTCTCCTTGTGCTCCTTCCCACTATTTAAGCTTCTTTTGAAAAACCTCTCTCCTTTTGCATCTCCTCTGCCAAGTATCCAATTTTTGGCATTTCCATCTGTAGTTCTGCCTATGATGGAGTCAACCATACTCGAAACAAGCAGGCATCGTCAAATGTGAACACAGGTGTTCCAGCTAGGGCACATCGAGGACATTAAATAGGAACAGTAAATAGGCTGGAGAAATACAAAATACCCTGCAAAAAGAGACCAAACTACAAGAAAACAGCCGCATTGATTATCTGATTAGTTTGCCAGTGAGTGATTAGTCAGAAAGACTGGAATTAGTCAGTGCAGCCCTGCCTCCCATGAATAAAATGTGGGGAGGACACCCTTTCCCACCCTCGGTGACAGATGATATCTGTTTTCTCCTGCGAGTTTGAATTTAAGAGCCACTGAAGCTCAGCAAGAGTATATTCTGGCTCAAATGAGCTGAAAATTGCATTCAATTTGAATTTCAAAACCAGAGGAGAAGGAGGAATAGGGGGAGAGGGAGGGAGGGAGCTCAGCAGGACCCATCAAGCCAGGTTCCTCTTGCAGCAGGTCCAGCTGCACCCAGGCGGACTGCAGAGCTGAAACCCAGAGCATGATGCAAAGGAAAGAGCATTGCTGGACAACAGCCCAGTCCGAGTTTAAAAATAAACGTTTCCCTGTCAAGATCAAAGCAAACTCTGCTTTTATGTATATTACAAGCTATATGCTCAGAAGAAAAAGATTCTTGTAGTTAATTGAGGAGAGGGAGGCAGTTGGAAGGTAGGGGTGGCCAGAGGGAGGGGGGTGCCAAGCTTCTCCACTGGAAAATCCTCAATAAAACATACTAATCAGAAAGTACTTGCCATCCTCTTGAACAGAGCCTATGTACTGAATGTAAGCACTGAACTTTCCTGAACATAAGGCTCATTTAGGGTTACCTTTTTTAGCGTGGGGTAACATTTAATTTATGTCTTCGTGGGTGAAGGGATTATTTCCCCTTCCTTTTGTGCATTAAATTTACAGTTAGATCTGATGACACTGAAAGCAATGGAGTTACGCCTGCAACCCAAATATATCCTGCAATTTGATGGGATGATAGCAGTTGGTCTCCTTAGTGCAACTGATAATATTCAATATAATAATGATAACATACCAAATCAAGAGGCTCTCTAGCAAATTTCTTACCAACTTTGGTATGCAATTTGACCCATGGGTTTGGAGTACTAATAAAATAATTATAATTAATCATGAGTAATAATTAATAACTTAAGGATTAAAATGTGTTCATTTATACATTCAAGATCAGCATTTTCCATGTACCCTTGAGAGGCTTTTAGCTTCCCTTCCTAAACAAAATGCTTGCACTAGCGTTTTACAACCATAGAGTCCAGCCCACCAGAGAAACTGGGTTTACTTTGTCTTGTGGTATTTGTTATATGGCATCATGTTCATGCATAGAAAGGTCCCTATTACATCCAATAACATGCTCATATCCTCTGATGTAGCTTATATTTCAAAGCCCAAAGATGTTATTGCAAAGGTTTTCCCCTCTTTTCCAACTAAGGGTTTGGGGTTTTTTAACACTGATATATCAGTAAATTCCCAGCTTTACTCATGTATGTGATGTGAATCAGGATGCAATGGGAAGAGAAGGGGAAAAGGAAAAGGAAACCAAAATAAAACAAACAAACAAACAAAAAAAGAAAGCCCCAACCAACGAAAAAAGCACCACAAGATTTGAGGTCAGTTTTCCTGGCCATTGCATTTGATAAAAGCTTCTGGGCAACAGATTTAACCACACACTGATAGATATACCTTAGTATGCTATGCTTTCAGCAAGTCTTTGATTTCCCTTTATGGCAAAAGGCTGTATTAACACACCAAGTGTGTTGGTTTAAAGCTGTTCCCATTACTAAATTATTTTGAAAAATCTGTTCTTCTAGCAGATGAAGAGAGAATTTGAACAATCTCTAAATTCTGCTTCTGGTCACCTGGATGAAAATGCGTATGCATTTGCAATCACTTGAAAAACTTCTTACATGTTGTTGTGCACTACATTGGTCAGAGGAACTGCTCAGAGCACAGGACACTCTATAGATATCCATATATGCAATTGTATGTCTTGCTTTGACAAGCATTTTTTTGCTAGTATTGTTTCAAGTTTCATTCTTGCATTGTCCCTTTACTGCCTAGATTGTGATGCCTCAGAAACAACGAATTTACGTCTCCATGCTGCCCCACTAAATGCTATGGTTTCATTACGACAGACCCTAGAGGTCCATTTCTGGAGGGGAAGAGGAGAAATACACAGAAGTGGCTCCATCACTGTTTCTCAAAGAAAGCTTTCTTGGTAGATCAGATTATCTGCCATTGCAATGCTTATTTTACTGGAGATGATACTGACTTTATGCGAGCAAAAAGAGGACAATAAATATACAAAATACACAGCATATTCCTGATAGAACAATCTCCATATTGGAGCTCCTAGATCTACCACTACTAATAACACACAGTAAGAGAATCAGCCTGGTAATAGCATCACATTAAATAGCCTCATGGCTTCCAGTCCAGAGCCAAACCACGTTCAGTCCGCTTCGGTCCATCTGCACTTACTCATGTGGACATGCCGCTGATGGTGCTCTGCTCTCCCAGCTGGAAAGGTCCTGCCTGATCCTGCTATGGCTATCGGCACTCAAACTGCTCCATGGCCTGAGCGCTGTTAGCAGGCAGGAGAAGAACACTGAGTAAGCGTGGGTGACATAAGCATGGCATCAGAGGAAATGCTTGACAATTTCTCCAAGGTATTGGACACTAGAGTAGTTCAGCTGAATGGCATGCATGCCCACGTAATGCTGCAAGGTCAAGAAGACCTTACGTTATTTACTAGGTGAGTGCAGGTTTCATGTACTAAACTATTTTATCAAGATGAAGAGTAGGACTTACCTGCTTGGCAAAAAAAAAAAAACAAAAAAAAAAAAATTAAAAAATGCATAGCTTCCCACTTTTTTCTACAGACATCAGACCCTTTCATAACTGAGCATCACTAATGCACCATGACATAAGTAACATGGCAAAATGTCAATACACCTTACAAAGAAAACCTAAGAGGGGTAACAATTTCACACCGAAGCCACTTTCCAGAAACTTTTCTTCAGCCCTTTAACTCACTGCTATCAAACTGAGGAGACATTGTCAGGTGGGCTAGAGATCAGATTTAGAATCAAAACTCATCAGGTGCCACTATTTTCTCCCATGCGATATTTTACACCAAAAATATTCTTACTGTAGCGGTAGCTGCTGTAAAGGCAGCAGAAGAAGATTATACTGACTCTCCAAGGCTAGCTAAAAGAGGAGGAAAATATTGCCGGGTTTTGTTGTTGTTAATTGAGACCACTCTGGTTGTGAATAATTTAAAGGGCAAACTATAAAGGGTGCATCTTTAGAATGATATCACAGTGTTTTGGCAAACCCATGCATCCACTGAAATTACTTATTCCATAGAAACAACATCGCTGTCAGAAGCAGCATGATGAAGCCCGCAAGCAACCAACACGGTGGAAACCACTGATCCATGGATACCCTGACAAGACTACATCCCCCACTGAAGAGGACAGACTGCTTACACAAGTCTCCCCAGTGCCTTTCTTGGTACCCATTCCAACCACAGCCTGTTAAAGTTCAATCCTTGGTTGTTACAGTGCAAGACTGCTGATGATTTATTAAGAGCTCTTAGCTCCACCAGACAGTTTACAATTAACAGCTTCTCCTTTTCTTAAATATAAATAAATACATAAAGAAATCAGAGCTGCTAAGTGCTGGGTGTACCCAAAGCTTCGATGACATCATCGGCAACTGCCAGTCACCCAGACTGCAAAAATAAATAAGGGATGGGGGGTGGGAGCAGTGGGGGAGGCAGGGTATTTACTCAATCAGTACCTATTTTTGATTCTCTTCAAGCTGGCTTTGACCAAGAGCCATCAATTATTTAAAAGAAGTAACATGATGCTTCCTTTGTTGAGGCAAATCTGCAAGCAGACCCCAAGAGAGAATAAAAAATGAATTAGGCAGAATTTATTAGTGTGCTTGAAGAAAACAGATTCAGTTATCAGAGCTGACTGTGGTTTTAAAAATAGTGTATTTCTGCCCATGAACAATAGTTTCTCTCTCTCTCCCTTACCCCACTAAATCTTCAATAATCCCACCTCTTCCCTCTCCTTATGCTTTTTTTTGTCTTCCTTTTTGAAGAGGGCATAATGCTGAAAGAGGCATCAATCATTCCTTAAACTTCTTCCTTCTTTTCTGACTTGACTTGATGTATTGTCTTCATTTAAATTACAAATATACTAATCTAAAACACTGTTTACCAAGCAGCATATTAAATGAAAGATGCAAGAAATTGCATCACTCACATTTTAAAAATTACTTTAGACTCAGACACACAAAAAAACAGCAAGACAGGATGATCTGCCTTGGTTGCTATATTTCAATCCCAGTAAATGAGATGCAGTTCCTGTGGTTTTCTGCTCAGGACACTGCTACCCCCAAGTCAAATGCACATTGCCAAAACCAGTATAAAACCTCTTCCTTGGTGAAATGTCAGCTGGGCTCTCTGTAATGTCCCAGGGATGCATAGGACCAAAGAGACCAAGATCTGAGTCCCTAAACCTGGTAAGAGAGAGAACTCACACCTGAGACAGTCACTCCAGGGCCGTAAGCAAAGGTCCTGACCACACTGAAGGCTGCTGCTCATCCAGAAAGCACTCTGAGGCTCATTTCAAGTCAGGTGACAGTACTCATCTGCAGGAACTATAACAGCAAAGGAAACACTCGCAGGACAGAAAAAAAAGCACTGCCTTGGTTCAAAGGTTCCCTACTGCATCCTTCACAACAGGGAAATTATGCATTTAGATAATTTTCAGTGGCCTTTCATGATGTCCAGCAGCAGGAAAGGACAAATGACACTACAAAAACACTGAGCTTGCTTGCACATGAGCACAGTGGGGTGGGGGAGGCATGGCACTCCGCTTAACTGGGACTCCTTCCCCACTTACTTGGGGTAGCTGCCAGCTGCGGGGAGGCTGGGCCAAGCCTCCCTCACTTGCCTCTCTCCTCCTCAGAGGGGCTGGGAGCAAAGGTTTAGGTCTAGGGAAAGAACAACTTGGTCACAGCTCAGCAGGGATTAGACTCAGGAATCAGATTTTAGCCTGCCTCCTTCTCCTCTTCCAACCTCAAAACAAAATAAAGGTCATAACTCACTAGTTCCTGTGCTGGTGGGGCTTCATGAAAAGTGTACTTAGTCCAAAAGCCAAATAAGTTTGATAAGAACTCTGGGCATGGCCTCAGCAAGTATGTTCTCACGTTAAAGAAATCACTGGAGCATTATTTCATAGAATCATTTTGGTTGGAAAAGACCTTTAAGATCATCAGGTCCAACCGTTAATTTATCAGCGTGAGCCTGAAAGAAATGATAAATCTTTGGAAACAGAAACTATTATTGGCTGGACATGTTTGTGTTTCCTCAGATTAGCTTCAAGAAAGAATGTTTTCACAGATATAGCCCAGTGTCAAGCAGAGCAACGTGGATGCTGAAAGACGGCTGAAGGGCTGAGTGTTGAAAAGCCGGGCCTGCTGGCTGTCACATCACCCCTCTACAGTTAGTAAAATCAAGGGAATTAAAAAGAATGAGAAATATTGAAAAAACTCTATATAGAGTTCTGTTTGGGTTTTTTAAAGAAAATATCTATATTTGGGTTTAGGTGGTGCTGACCACAGGGGTAAAACTCTGATTCCATCTTACCAAATGGTGTGCTGGCATTGGCACCATAGCAGTGCCTGCTTCTTCCTATTTCTTGCACAATGCCCAACAGAAGCTCCTACACATGCTGTCACAGCTCTCTCTGATGGCCTGGTCTTGAAGGTGTGCAAAAGTTTGCACAAATGCAATTTCTTATTTCTCAGATGACTGTTGAACCAACACTGGCTTGCCCAGCACCCATGCCATGCTCTGAATAGATACCCCAGACTACTGAAGGAACAAAGGTACTGCAGGACCTGCTTGTCTTCAAAAGGCATCATTTTCAGGCTGCTCTCCAAAAATCAAAACAATCTTCTATTTCAACCACTTGAGTTCACAAAAACCCTGCTGGCTTCTGATCTCACAGATTTATTCTGGCCCTCTGTGGGCCTTTTGCTAAACCAAACATGATTATGCATCGTAAATCAGAATATCTCCATGAATTTGCCTTTGAATAAATATTTTAAAGGTAGCATCAAATTTCACAGTACTCTACTTCCATACATAGCTGTTTTCCTGTTTAACTTCCACACCAGATGCCTCTCTTACATAGAAAAAGAATTGAAAAGACCTAACTCAAGTGGATGTGAAAGGCAAACTGACACTGGGAGGTGCCAAGGCAACATCATTCCACTTCCCTTCCTCACCTCTTCTTCTCTGGATGGTAATCACAAGATCCTGAATGCCAAACTTTGGAAAATATCCTTGCAGAGGTAGCATCTGCTCCCTTGGCATATTTCTTGAGCAGTTGTATTGGCAGCTTTAGGTTTGTCCAAGTCTATCATATGACAAGAGTGCAGATGGGTTGCCTTGAATGCTTTGTCTTCCTGGATGCCATTTTACTTTTATTAAGGGTTTATTCTAAGGAAACATATGTAAAGATCTGTTTGTGGAAGATTGTATGTACACATGATTTCATGCCAGTCAGGGGCTTTGTCTAGTCTCTATCTAGATTTTTTTTACTATCATTTAACTTGGATTCCTGCAAAGGCCCTGACTTTTATTGAAGTCAGTGTGTGGCATCAAGCAGATTAGGCCCTTACTGTGTGGATCTGCATTTCAACCAGCTATTCCTCCACAAGCTATAACTTCTCCCATCTGTGTTGATCTTTCATCACAAATTAACACCTGAGTCTTCAGAATATTAGATGTGTAGGAAAGCTGCTCATTTTGAGGTAACTTCTGCTCCCACTGAAATCAATGGGAGTTCTGCCATTTGTCCATTATCCAGGTAAATAAATAAGAGAGCTATGACATAGTTGCCATACATACTGGGAGTGGTATTTTCTCTTGCTTTTTCAGTTTCACATTCCCAGCTTATCTCCATATACTAGCCACACAGTTGCAGATCTGAATATACATGGGGGGTTGTTTTTTTAACTGTAAAGAAAACTGGAGTTCAAATCAGCCAGTAAATCACAACTTGCTACAGAGAGAAAGTAAAGGATCCTGAAGGGAAATGAGAAGCCAGCACCTAATTAAACTGGGAAAAACAGAACAAAGAAGAAAAATAAATAATAAATTAAGGCAAGAAAATATGAAACACATATTCCTAACCTTTCGGAAAGATCTTGATCTTGTTGTAAGAGCATTTGCTAGAATCCTTCATGAATACAGTACAAAATTATTTCAAAAGGTATTTTAAATTAAATGCAAATCAGACATGCAACATTCTAAAACCAGTGTGCATTCTCAGACTGTTTTTTACTACACTCATTGGTTATCTTCTGGACAGATACAAAACTACAAGTTGTCTTTCTGTTTGTTGTAACATACTGTTCCAACAAAGCACAAAGTATACTGACTGGTGGCCAAAACAGGCACTTATAAGTCACCTTCTCAGGGAAAAGTTTGAAAAAGCCACATATTAGGCAAGAGGCATCAAACATGGGCTTTCATGGACCAAAGTGAGAAGTTTATTTCAGAATCATTCCCTGTTCCCAAACTATCAGAGCAAAATCATGCTCTGATAGTAGCAGAAGAGCTTAAAAGTCAAGTGCAAAAACTTATGGAGGTCTACAAAGAGTGGATCCTCTCACCTTTCCTAAGTGAGGCTCATGAATCTCAGGTCAACCTGAGACATACAGAGCCAATAAATATGCCAAGAACCAAAATCCAAAATTTGTCTGAGAAAATCATCAAGTCAGCTTGACACAAGTATTAGATAGTCTATGAGAGTATAATTAGACTCACATCAGTGAACAGATTCTACTTCAATTAAAGAGGACAGAATACCCTTTTAAAAGGGAAGAATATGGCACAATAGTAATAATCCAAATAAGGGCATTTAATTTGGAACTTTTCACCATAGTATTCATATGTCATAAACCTAGATAAGCCTGTAATGGATATATGCTTCTAATATAGAACATATACATCTGCACACATTCACATCATACATACATAATAGACACATCCACTTTAGATAAAACAGTTTGCACCTCTCACACCTTTGAGTCCCACTTTTGAGGCCCCATACAATGCTTATGTAAGGATTCATTACAAGAAGCAATCGTATTTAATTTAAAAATGAGGAATCAAGGTAGTAAAGAAACTTGTCCATACTTGAACAGTGATCCTCTAGGAGTAAAACCTGGAACTCTAAACCACAAAATACTATCCTTGTCGTACTCAGCATGTTTAATACAGCCAAAAATTACATAAACCCTTTTATGTCACAAGCTGCAAGCAAAAATGACAGGGTGAAAGGCTGTGAGAATAATTCATTTTGCAATTCAGCAGATAATTTTTTTAGAAGTTGCATGTTGGACAGATTGCTATATGAAACCCTCAGAAGTTTTCCTGTTCAAACAGTGCATAGGGCCTTCTCCAGGGAATGAAGCTCAAGACTCCTGAGAAAGAAAAGGATGTGGATTTGGGTTTCTGATGTCCTAAGCGAGTGCTTTGAGCTATTGCCTAAAATGAGGCAACAGTCAACTATAAACTTTTTAAAGACCTAACCTGTCAGATGTTCTTTCAAATTAAAAGTATGAAAAATTTTGGATTAATTTTGTTAATAATAGTTAGTCACATTTTGATGAACTTATGAATCCCCTTGCTCTTCCTTTCTTTAAACAACGTAGAGGAAGTTACACATACAATAGCTTGCCAGGTGTATTGCAAGAGGAGAGATGAAGCCATTAAGTAGCTATCTATCAGAGATCACTCAATTCAAGTCAACAGTCCTGGCTGTAATTCCCAAGTGTTTCAGAGATATGAGGAGACCTCTAGTGAAAATCCAGAAGACTCAATAAAACAAGCAAGGAACAAAGTCAAAGACCATTATGAATGATCAGTGCCCAAAAACACATAACAAGCATTATGCCTGTTTAACATTCTTATGCATGAGGCTAGCATTGGTATAAATACCAACAACATATATCTAATAAAACATGCAAACATTGGTTCTTAAATTGGAATATTTGGCAATGCCACTAAATATTTAAATACTCTTTAGCACAAGGGAACCTCAGCAATCAGAACTACGAAGTATTATTTGTATTCCCTGCTATGTATAAATACACTGTCAGCTCCCTGCATTTTCATTTAGCATCAGAAACAGCTTTCCAGGGAGTTAGATGCTGCTGTAAGTGTCAATATCAATGTTACTATTTATAGCACTATAAACTACATTTTGAGTTATATTGGTAAAGTTAAGCTTAGGTAGCACTTCTAGCACTAATACCTTAATACAGAAATATTGCTATAAACATAGTTTACAATTTGGAACATAAACACAAATTCAGTATTACTAATAAATCACCTTCTACATTGCACAGAAACACACTGCCAAAGTGTGTTTTATGCAATACACAATGGAGCAAAGTGCAACAATAGAGATATATTTAAGTTTCCCATTTTTACACTGTCACTCAAAAACTTTCTCCTTCTTTTTTTTTTTTTCCCCTAGCTTATCGATCTCACTAGCTTGTGATAGCATTTCAGTTGCTTTGCTGAGCCATTTTTAGCTTTTGCTGCTTTTTTAAAAAGCTAAATCAGGGCTCAAATGTTTCAATCAATTTAGCTTCTTCAATTAGAAAAGAAAGTGAATAGAAAACCCTAGGACATGATAAACTACCAAATTTCAGCTTCTGGATTTTTTTGTTCTTGTTTGTTTGTTTTCTTAATATCAATAGCATCCCTTTACATAATACTATCCCTGATGTCTATGGTTAGAATTTTACTCAGAGCAAGATGACTCCATTAATTTTTACCAAGAGCCACTGAGTGAATTTACCAAAGATGATTCATCAGGAAGCAACATGCGTGGATAGGCAGTAACTCTTTGCACCCTCATAGCTGTCAACTGTGGCACCACTCTGCAGCAGCTCTGTGATTGCAGTGGAGAAAGGTATGATATGCATGACCTTTTGCAACACTGTATGACACAGAAGCTGTCCAAGACCTATGTGAGATCCAAGCATGTCCAACCACAAAAAAAGCCAATCACAGTCCTAGATTAAGATTAATGTACACTGTTCGAACAGATTAACCCCTTTATATAGGCACTTCCAAAGACCCAGAGGCTGCTCCAATGCAAAATCAGTATCAACAGAAATGAGTTGAGGGCCTGTGGTGGGGGATTCAGATCATTTGCACCCTATTTAGGTGTATAGACTTCACCTCTGAAAAATATCAGATCATCCAGTTTCCACAATCACGTCTTCCTCTGGATAATTTGATTAGTCAGTGGTTCAGCTGCACTTTAGTAATGACTGCCACTTTGGGTTAAAAAAGATAAGCGGGGCCAGGCTGCTCCCCAAATGTTGCTCCAAGTGCACTCAAGGGTTACATAGGAGCTTGGGAAAAGTGAAGTCCAAATCCTCACCTGTTCTGACCCTTCAGGCATTTTGCTTGGCTTTTTCCTTGAGTACGTACTCTAGGGAAAAAAAAAATTACTTTGGGCCAGTAACCTGGGTTAGCTAATGAGAGACAATTAAGAATTGAAACTAGCAGTGTGTGCTTCATTTTAGTCTTCTCTGCAGGTTTAACTCCAGTTGTTAATTTGATCAGCCATCATCTGGATCATATTTAACCTGACTTAGCTACATGTTTTGGTTTGAGTGTAGAAATAAACTGCACTTGAGTGTAGCCACCTGTAAAATAGGTATAAGAGAATACATAAGTCCAAGGGAAATGTTTCACAATGATTAATTTACTCATGCAAGAAGATTATTTGGAGAATGTAACAGAAGACACTAAAACATTCTCTTAAATGTGATTTTTTTTATTACCTTTTGCTTTCTTTTCTTCAAATTCAAGATATCTACATATAAGCTTTTAGGTCCACAATAGGCAGTCACTGCTAAAACAACTGGCAAGAGATAACCAGTAGACCTGAATAGTTGGGGTGATTGTCTAATTATTTAATCAAAACAGTTTTTAGGTACTTCATTAGGGTTTAAGTGGCAAATGGCTTCAAGCAATTAATTAGAAAAACCTGCAGACACTGGAAATCTTGTCCTGAAACACTTATACCCTGTGCACATGCAACCCTTCTGATCACATGCCAAGAGGAAGCACAGGATGTTGTACTCTGTTTGTGGCTACAAAAAAGCTCAACCTGCATGCTTTAGGAACTAGTGGATGCCATAACTAATTGCCAGTATTGCCAAGGATTGCACAGAGAGTAAGCAGTAGTTACATCTGGCCATGATTTAATGTAAATATTCAGATGATGAATGAGCAGCATGGTCATGGTCATGGATCTCGGAGCGGTTCTGAACCTTACAATCACGTTTTCCTTTCAGTGGAGGGCAAGTGAGGAGTCATCTTTTCAATACCACAGAGACTTATTCTTAGCACTAGCAATAAGATTTTAACCTCATTACTGCTACTTCTGTTATTGTAGTATTAACCAGTAATGGAGACAAAGGTAGGCAGAGAGAAGTAAGGCAGCATGTGAGCCTTTTTTTAACTGCTAAAAAGGCAAAAGTTCATAGTTCACATCTGAACAGAGGCCAAAATTAATTTGGGGTATCTTGTATGTGCTTGTTTTATCAAAACCTCATCTTCCATTTTATATAGTCATAGAGAACTGCATGAATGCAAAGATAATGCAAGCTCTTTAGAAACAGGATAAAGCACTTAGGGTTTGCACCCAGAAATAATTGGATCTCTCAATTATTTCTCAAAACACTGAGATTTTGCATTGTCCATTCTTGGTGCAGGTATGAGTGCTTATTACTATAAACGTGTATTTCAAGAACAATAAGGAAGTGATGAATTGGCCACTTGCAATTTTCTTGACAGCAAGGTGAAATGGTATCTGCAGTGGCCAGGGGATGTCCTGGTTCCTCCTTGCAGAAAGGTATTCAGTGCACGTAATAATTATTCATCCATCTCGTTCACACTAAAGGCATCAGCAATGCAATTTTAGCCTGATAATCAAGACCATATGACAAAAACCAAGGCCATTAGGGACCAATTTCAAGTATTCTCTGCAAGACAATGATTTTCCAACTGCACTTACATATGCTGAATAGTTACTTCTGCACGACCGCACCTGCTCTCTTTTATGTAACCCTCCATCCTCTCCCCTTTTTTTCTACCTCTTCTTTTCTTGCAATGCAAAGAATGAAAGTTTCAAAGGATTGCTGGATTCTTCCTAGAAACAGATTTGATTTATTTATATCTCTGGCCAGCCACATGCTGTGAACAAATAAGAATCTGGCAAATGTAAAAGTTAGTTTGTGCTAATGTCAGATCAAATTCTCCCCTCAACACACTTTGTGGGGCTTCACCAATGTAAACGAGTGCAGGATTTGGCCCACCACTTTCATTCCCTCCCTATACATATTCAAATTAAATGAATATTTTTGAGAATCTCTTCCTCCCTCTACATATACATGCATAATTCTGTCTCATATTCTAACCTCAGCTACAATGGTGACTTCATGTGAGCTTTTTTCTGGGCTTATGCTTGGACTGCACATCTGAATGAGATGCAACAGGACTTTTTGTTTGAGTAAAGCAAGCAGGATATGGCCCTTGGTCTCTGGGTCAAGTCTGCTCTACTGTAATTATTTTGTCCCTTAATTATCTTCTGCTTATTTCTGACTGTACCATTTCAGTATCAGTGACATAATAATGTTGTCTTTGAAAAGACCATGGTGTCACTTTAAATCAGAGATCCATAAGGTTAAAGGCTTCAGTTGCCAGAGGGGGGAAAAACTGCCAAAATTATTTTAAAATTATACAGAGTTTATAACTCCCAAGACTCAAGCATCTTTTACCTTCATTCCTCCTAAGGAAATGGATACACCTTCAAGTTTTTCAGATATAAATCAAATATTAAAAGCAATAATAACCTCCATTATTAATGATGTAACAACCTCTCCTGGCAAAATAATAAAACCTATACAATTGGTGGGTAAGAAGCAAAAATCCCTAGACTGTGTAAGGAAATGACCCTCTAACAACACATCCTAGATCCTCCTCCTGTAAACCTTTATTTGCATGAATGATCCTGTCTCACATAAGAAGTGCTATGGACTTCAATGGGCAATTCGTACAAGTGAAAATTATTCATGAATTTGAACAAGAGACTACAGGATCAGCTCCCAGCCTTCTCTTCTCTGTCAGTGATCAATCTCCTTGCTACAATCCCTCCCCTTCAGATTAAAAATATTTAAAAAAAAAAAAATCTTATAAAAACCAAAATGCAGTTGGATTTCTCAAAGTGAAGATTTGGTTTGCTAACTCATTATTAGAATGAGAAGACATACTCCCGGATCATGTCCTTGCTGATATGTATTCTAGACTTGTTTTTTAGTTGTATCCTGTAATAATTTAGGGCAATGACATCAGAAAGATCAATGCAGCTGCATCCTAGTACTGAATTAATTTCGCAATACTACTGGTGTCTTCTGGAAACTACAGTACTGAATCCGAAGAAGAAGAATCATGGCTTGCTAGAAATACTCTTAATTTTTGTTGGACAGTTATCATGGTGTCCAGAAAAAATGTCTGATTTTTAAAAATACTTAGGTACTGGCATGCCCCACTTCTGTGCTGCTCATGCATGATATCACTCGGCTCTAAGATCTTGCTAATACTTCGGAATAACATGAGAGCTGAGAAGCAAAAAAAAATAAAATTATCATAGCATCATAGAATCAGCCAGGTTGGAAAAGACCTCAGTGATCAAGTCCAGCCTATTACCTAATACCTAACACCTCCTGACAACTAAACCATGGCTCCAAGTGCCACATCCAAGCCTTTTCTGAACACCTCCAGGGATGGTGACTCTACCACCTCCCTGGGCAGCACATTCCAATGGCCAATTCCTCTTTATGGGAAGAACTGTCTCCTCACCCCCAGCCTAAGAGAAGGAATGCTATTGCTGTTTTTCACACCCTGTATGAGTCCCCATAGACACCCAAAAAACCCAGGCATGTCTCAAAGCATCAAAAACTAGAAGATACCAAGGATTAACCAGAGTAAGATCTGGTCTTCCAAATTTCAAGGGCCTTATTCAAATGCTAAAACCTCCTCTACCATTTAATTTCTAGCAGTGGCTTCAAGACAAATTTTCTGTAGGCAGCATTTTTGCAATATGTTTCACCATTTTCTACCTCCCAGCAAATACCAATATTGCTTAAACTTCATTTAAATGTCTTCATTCAATTGAACCCAGAGGTCATTGACACCTCAGTAATTTCTATTTTAAACCATTCAGCCAAAAACCAAATAAACATAAACAAAACTGTAGCAGAGTCTCCTCTGGAGATTATCCTAATTTTACAAGAAATTACCCAGCCTGATTTTTTATAAGATAATTATTGCAATTGTTTTGTCTAATGAATATTGTTTGAGTATTATAATGCCACACTAGGCTCTTGAATGAGGACCAATTAACAGAGCTTTGTTCTCTTGACATGCCAGGACACAGCTGAAAGGAAAGCCTGGCCCTAAAGATTTGGTTTTTTCTCACTAAACAATTTTTCAGACATAGCAGAGGTAGGACTCAAAGACGTTACTTGAAACAGTTCAAACCAAGGCTGTACTGCTCATAGAGACCTTTGAGATGCATCCAATGGTTTCACTCCCTAACCTCCTACAAATCCAAAAGACACTGGCAAATGAAAGCTTTCACTTCCACAGACTTTGGGGCTTGATCAGAGAGCAAGAATTTTCCATCTGTCATTCTCCAGCCTTTAGTGAGATTACTCAATGTTCATACCAGTATAAGCAAGAGGAGATCAATTTATGATATATCAGTTTTCAGTGAAGTAAAAAAAATTGATCTTTATCAGTTTCAATAACTGTGATGGGGCACGGTTTTGTCATTACACTGATGTATGTGGAAGGAAAATGCCCTTCTCCATTATTAAGGAAGCACCTATAACAAATGGGAACATGTTACCTTATTCTTCCTCTCTCTCCATCCTTCAAAAAACTCACTCCTGCTTATGGTCAGGGACAGCCATTTGCCCAACTTAGAAAAAAAAGGATGTCTGAAGAACTGAGATCAGTTTTGCTCAGAGCCACCTATACACAGTCTCAATCACCCTGGATCATGGTCTGGACTTGAGCATTGAGAGGGAATCCATGGTACAAAGAAAATGGGAAGTAAAGATCTTCCTAAATTATAGAAAATAACAATATAAGGTATTTCCCTAAGTCACACACTGCTACACATTCCTGGAGAAAGATGCTGTGCTGGATCTGAAACCACATGGGTATGCTTCCTACCACACCCACAGTTCTCTGCACTGACAGATCCCAGAACCAATCACTAGCAAAATCAAGGAGATTGGACCAGCTGTGTGAAAATCAAAATAACATCTTTACACTGTAATGACCATCCTCTGAAGTTTGTTACAGCTAAGAATGAGAGTATCCCTCAGCTACACCTCTAAAGCTTAAGCTCATTGCCAGGTCACTGGCACATGACTGGGGGCACAATGCTGCTTTCCAACATGACCGTTTATCTTCAGGTGTCTTACATTGGAAGGTGGAAGTTCTCAGCCAGCAATAGAGATAGTGGGCCCCTGAAAAACCTCTTCAGAAATTTCACTGTTGGCTGTCCATTATTACTTTAAATCAAGAATAATGTGATCTTTGGTGAACATCTGTCCATGGCCACATCTCACCTTAATAAAATTTATGTCAACAAACCTTTCAGATGTACCCTTTCCAGGCTAGAAAATAATAGAAAGCTAAACCTGTCACTTTGTCACCATTTTCCAGCTCTGCATTTGTAAAAGAAATAACATTGGCAGGGAAATAATACAAAAATGTATCACACACAGAGGCTGTAGGAAGATATAATGTTCCTTTACATACTTGATATAGAGCCTAAATTAAGCTGCAGAAAAGGGGCCATGAATCTTCACAGCCTCATTATCAAGCCTCCCTAAACCTCAAATACAGGAAAATACATTTCATAAACAAAGACCCAATAGGATTTTAATAGTACAATAAATTTCACTGACATTCACCACTAATCACATTTCAAAATATATTTTTTAAAACAAAGTTCACTCAACACAAAACTAGATTTAGAAAAGAGAGTAACGCAAGCATATGTTGTCTCTGTTACACTTAACTTTAGCCCATTTTTGACTGAAATCACTTTTAATGCAGTTGGCTGTAATTCCATAGCAGTAAACACAAACACTCTCCCTTGCCTCTCTTTTACTTTCTTGGGACACAGACTCAGATCATGACCCTATTCAAAGACACAAATTTTCTGTTTTCACAGTAAGCTGAGACAGAAAAGGAGATCAAGTTGTCTCTCCCATCACTACACAACAAAGCTATCTCCATGATCTTCCTTACTGTTGCCCCTCTTCTCACCAGCAGCCAGGGGCTGCCTTTCACATCTGATCACAATTCACTCATTGTCCACAGCTGAGAAAACCAGAGCTCCTTTACTTTTTCATGCATCTCCTAACAGAGAAAAGGTTTTAAGCAATTTTAAAGATTATGGAAGCACTTTTAAAAGTGTGGGTTTTTTTTTTTCCCCCCCCATGTTTTGAACAGTCTTTGAGATGGTGTATTTACATGGTTTTTCTCAGATCTGAAATGAGAGAGGGAGTTGTCAGGCTTTCTTTTTTACCTTTTTTAAATGTTTCAACGTAACTGAAACTTTGTGCAAGTGAAAGGCTGTCAGCCAGCCATGAAGGATGGAGTGCTTTGGAAAGAATCTAAAAACATAGGTGGGACTCAGGTTTTGCCATATGAATGGAAACCTCAAACTAATGAGCCTTAGCTCAGATCACTTCAAAGACTAGGAATGTAGTAAGGTTTTTATACAAAGCCTTGGTTGTGCCTTGCTAAAGGTAGCTTTTCACTGCAATTCTTCCATCTGCTTGAACTGTTACACTGGCATCTGACATCAGAGCATCTAAGTGCTGTCAAAACTGGAATAAACTCACCAGCTCATCTGACTAAACCCATTGAGGGCCTTCAGACAGTAATACCATTATTGACCTGGGTTGAATTCAAATGCATTTGGAGTGCTTGATATTTATCCAAATTATGCCCATTGAAAAATTCCTGGCAGAATACAGATAACATCAGATTAAAATGTATCATTATAATTACTTCAAAGAGATGTCTGGTATAGAAATAATTAGGTTAGTAAATATTTTTAATTACATTATGATTTTTAAATCGTGTTAAAACTACAACTTGCATCTATGGACATTGCAACAAAACTACAAATCCTAAGAATTCAAGGTCTGAATATGAGTATTTGCATTTGTCTAATAGAGTTATTATACCATTAACTTCAGTGATGTAATTACAAATTTGCACAAGCATAATTAGAGCCAGGTCCAAGATTCAGCAGATCAATAAAAATCGTTCCATGGGCTGCAGCAGGCATGATAAGGCCCTGAGAAACATACTGGGGTGCTAGTTCCTTAACACCTCCTAAGACTTCTTCCAGCTTGACCTTTCCAGCTCTAAAATAACATTTCTGCAAAGAACTATGATGGCTATGGAACCAACTAGATGTGAGAAAGTAAAATTAACAGTAGGCATAAATTCTAATGCCTTTGGTCAAAAATATTCAAAGAACTTAAGAGTGTATCCTGAAGTTCTGTACTGCTTCTGCCTTTCACAGAGATTTCATAATAAATTAGCTGTGTAACACAGACAGGGGAAAACAAAATTAAAGAAACAGAAGAAATTGTGCCAGTACTTTCTGGGATTTTTAAAACAACACATTCCTTGCTGATCAATTGAATGGGTACTTTCTGCTAATATATATTAAAAAAAAACCCTAATGTGTTTTAAATACCATACTGCTTAAGACTGTAATTTACATTTACAATCCTGTTTTCTTTTAACAGTTTGATGCCCTAAACATAAAACTATGGTTTACAGGTGCTCTCCTCTTTTAATTGAAATTACATCTCCGGTTGAGATCGCCACTTCTGCTCCTCTAACCTCTTCTTCCCCAAAGGCCTGTAACTTGTGAATTATTTAACAATCATATTTTCTGCTGAAAATTGATTTCTGAGAGAATCCATATTGATTGAGATATGTGAGACTAATGAGTTTGAGGTTAAGGTGTTTAGGTATCATTATCTCTGATAGTCCTGAATTAGAATCCTCATAATTTTCTGCCTCATGTCAATACGCAGTTTTATTTTATATATCTCCTTTGAGCTGTGCTAATGTATTAAAATGAAGAGCTGGGATAAGTAAACATTTTATGCAGTGTCTGAAGTGTCTAGAGTAGTGTCCCAAACATGTCTCTCCTGTGAAATGCCACTGTATGAAGAGGATGTAGGCAAAGCTTCACCAAACTTTCATTTTAGCCAGCAGCAAAAATAAATAGCTGGTATGAACATCACTTGAACAAAAAATGCTTTACGTAAGTTGAAGATCTGTCTCAGTGGGTGACACTTCTGCAAATGATAGAATGCTTATACTGCAGCAGATAACTTTAAACTGGTTAGCTCAGACTTAAAGCTCTTGTCAGGCTACCACAGAATGAGACAAAGCTCTGCAGAAAGTGTACACAGCACCTTGCTTGGAGCTGCACATCAATATGTGTAGTATGCACATCCATGGAGAATCCTCACCTACAGCTCCCTTTCATTTTTTCTCCACTTAAAATCAAGAAGTGGCTGCTGAACCCCTGTTGGCAGGTCTGCCATCCTTCTACTCCTCACCCTGGTTTTTACTTTCTCAGATATAAGGAAACTGTGATGCATACCTGCACAGCACCCTAGGAGATTTACTGCTAGCCTCCAGTTGACTTGCTGCCCTTGCACAGTGAAAAACCACTTCCTCACTGCCCTCTCTACCCACATGAGGAAGTGATACTTTTTAACTTTTCTATGAAAATTTCTATGACTTCCTACTATATCTACATATAGATATATGTCACAGAGAAACCCTACCCTGATACATGAGAATCTGACTTCAGTTGCAGCATCTCCAAAAGAAAATTTCAGGCAGCTTGAAGCTAAATGAATAGCTGAGTGCCTTCATTTTCCCCTCAAAATGAGGTACAATTAGCTTGCCATACTTTTGACCTGTGTCTTTACAATGACACTATGTTAGGTGCATAGTGCTACCATTCAGTTCCGAAAAGCCTTTAGGTTCCTTCTGTGAAGGACACTAATAAACAGCTTTGGTAAGTTAATAAATGTGTGCCCTACACATCTGGATTTCTGTACCAAGTCAGTCCAGAGAAGACCTCAAAAAACTACAACAGGAATCTGTTGGGTTTGAAAGTGATATGGCAGTCACAGAGGTGCCCAGGTGCTGGTCACAGCTTGATGAAAGTATGCCTGTGTACCTGACTTAAAGACTCAATTTCAGGATTTACATTTTCACAGATCACTGTTCTTCATCCCATTCTTGCTCTCAAATAAAATCCACGACAAGAAAACAACAACAAAACCCTACAAAGTTATTTGACCTTAGAGTTAGAGCCCTTTTGGGGGTAGTTTTGGATTCAGCTGCATGTATGATGTAAAATGTTTAAAAATTAAAAAAAAAAAAAAAAAAAAAAGATAGGATTTTAAATGACCAAGCTGGAAAAGGGTATTTTTGGTCAATGATCTATTTTTGTTTCTGCTCTGCTGTTTCTCATGAAGCTTGATGACAGGCCTGTCCTTCAGAGCTAGTCTATGGTTTCTGAATTACCATTTTCAACATTTTCAATTACTTTCTCTAGGTGAAGTCCGCTATGGTTTTGTTATCAGGCTTATTTTTGTGGGTGGGTGCTCTACTAGAGGAAGTGAAATACCTTCTAGCTTAGTTTTGCTTCTTTCTTTTGTTTTGTTTTGAGGAGACAAATGCAATACAGATTTTCAAAGGTTCTTTTGAAAAAAATGTTATCAAGAAAGTTAAAATAAGAACTATGAACTGCGCTACAGTATTTAAGACACGTGTTTAAACTGTTGACTGCAGCCATTTTAGTTAACAAATTTATTTGATGTCACTCTTAATCAGTAGAGGTATATTTTTGTTACTATTATTGATTTTGCAACCATGCCAGTTAATGCTATTATCTTAGATAGTACATTCTGAACAGTTACCCTTACAGACATTTTAAATAAAAACAACCATCAATTGGAGACTCAAAATGACATCAGATCACTTTATGAACCTGAAAGTACAACCTTCATACCACACCACATAGTCTTCTTTGAATGACCTACCTTTTTACCCAACTTTGGTGATACAGAAGACAAGCTTGACAAACTATGTGGGAAAAGAGTATATATTTTTTTAATCACATACAATTGGCATACTGAATTCTCTAATTATTCCTTTCTAAGTGAGGAATGAGAAGTTCTCCTGATAGATAAAGACTCCCAGACATCACAATGGGAAATTTGATCTGAACTTGATGGTTATACAGGTTTTGTCTACGTTAAGATAAATTAGCTATGCCTGGCCTAAATTCAATCCCTTTTTCCTCATCAAGATGAAACAACAAATGGATCCTCAGACTGAACTTTTATTCACTGAAGAGATGTTGAATAACTGATATCATAATGTTAAGACTTGTGGCAACTCAGGACTACGCAGAATACATTTTTCTGGAGCGTGGATATTGCTGCAGTCACCTACCTGCACTTTGATGCCATGCCATAAATCCTTACTTGTTCAGTCCCTCCAAACTGCTTTGTTCCCAATGCAGACTGCCTCTTACAATAAGGTGGTCTGCAGTCTCCTGGTAGTAGAAAACACTCAGGCAGTAGGAAAGTCCATCAGTTTCAGCTTAATCCTCACAACTTGGAGAGTATTCGCAAAGACTTAAACTAAAGCCACTGATAACAGAATTTTTGATACTAGGTTAAACAGTTTTTACCTGACTAGAAAATATTCAAACTATTATGTGCTACTCTGGCCACTCAGAAAGCATCCAAGCATGAGTGATACCCTTTAAAAACCCCTGCTTTCACAGGTCAGCACCCTCAAGATATTATAATTTTAAGGTACTTGAGGCTCTAGATGCTCAAAGTCTGTTAATTATGGGTTCAGATAACTAGCTCACACACATGCCTTATCACAAAAAAAACCTTCTCTGAATAGAGACTGTAGTAGCAATGGTAATTTTGCCAGTGAATCTGCTACCTATCCAGTCTCAATTTTAACTCAAGGAATTTTGAGTGGTTTTCTTAAAGTGAGTTCCATTTAGTGTTTCTTTCTTCATTATGATTCTTCCTTCTTTTGACCAGTGAAAGAAGAAGAAAACAACCTTTCTAAGCTCTTTATTTCTGCCTTAAGTGCAGGAGATTTTTTTTTTTATTATTTTTTAAAATAATAGTCTCTTATTTTTAAAATAACAGGCCTCTCATCTCTTCCCCCCCCACCCCCCAAATATTAGTTTAATCACAGAGAAACACTCTAGATCAGATCACAGTTTAGTATTCCAGATTTACTAATTTGGTGTGAATATATAAGTGCACATGTAAATTCTTTCTTATACTGAATCTGTATAATGTAACTCTAAATTCGGGAGCCTTACAAGACATCCATAGAGAGCATAAGGAGTCTTCCTTTCTCCTAAGATCAGAAAGAAAGTACTGCCCTGTATTGTAGCACAAAGAAAGGCTACTGTTTCAGTGATGGACTAGTTAATAGACAGGAAAGTGAAAGTAGACAGTGTTGTATCTGTGGAGTTAATTATGATATGTTGCAGGGGGAAAAAAATGTGCACAGGCAATGTCTTGATTTTTAAACTTTCATATAGCCGGACAGTTTTATTAGTCAATACTATGCCTTTTTTTTTTTATAGTCATCAGCTACATTTTTTGTGAGATATGGTTCCTCAATTAATCTTTCAAAAACTGATCTTGATTTATCTCAGAGGGAGGCTGGGTAAAAAAGCCCCAGATGTGTATTTAAAAGCAAACAAACAAAACAAAACAAAACAAACCCACACAAGAAATAAAACTAAAAAAACACCAAACCAACAGCATGTTCCCTTTAGTTTCTGGTTACAAAATAAGTGCATTGATTTCATCTTTTAAACATGTTTCTATATCCTCTCCATTTTGGCTATTACTGAAGGAGGTGGGGAAGTGAACCTAAATGTCCACTCCTTTTAATTCCCCTCAGATTTAAAATGCAAGGAAATTCTCACAAAGGAAAAGCGTTGGTCTAAAAGATCTGCTCATCAGCACACAGGAAGTCTGTGGCAGGAGCCAAGAATAGAGCCCAGCTCTTTCAAGCTCCCAGCCACTGCATTAATCAATGAGCACAACTGTAACACAACTTACCTACTTTGAAAGACTGGACTCTGAGGAGACTTTCCTCAATGTAATGATAGCAAGTTCCCAGAGACTATTACATTCCCAGCCTAGCATCACTCGATTCAGCATCTTTCCTTTTGTTCTTATATTTAAAAAAAAAAAGGCCAAATGAACAAAAACCCAAACAAAATCAAAATCAAAACCCAAACCAACCAACCCACCCAGGGGTCATCTCTCAAATAAATTTTGAAGCTAGTAAGTACTATACATTTTGTTTAAAGGGCCGATATATTTACTAAGACAGACTGTTCAAAATCCTGAAAAAACACTATTTGATTCCTTTATTTACAAAAATCAATTCATGACTCAAATGCCCTAGAAGCTTCTTAGATATCTCAGTCTGCACACCCATAAGGTGACAAGTATTTCAAGATGTGTTTGATGTAGATCTTGATCTATATTAAATAGAGGATTTTTATTAGTGCCTCTACAATACACCTAGCTGCTCATCTGGCAGTACAGCGTGTTGAAAGGACACAAAGCTCTGCTAAAGTGGCCCATAATGCATTTTGTAAGAATGGCTGAAGCAGAGAATAAACACCCAGCAATTTACTTCAGTACTACCCTGCTCATTTTCATGCTCATGCTACCTGTGCTAAAAGTAGTAAGTACTCCTACTCTTCTCCTGGTTCACAAACACACCTGAACTGCCCAAATTGTTCCCCCAAGACTAAAACAGCACCATCTCTCATTATGAGCATGTGTCTAATTGCTACTAAAGGTTGGGTTTGTCTGTCACCACCTCAGTCACATCCTATCAAAAACATTCCCTCTTTGTTATGAGCCACTCTGGTCTACTCTGCAGCAGAAACTTGACCGTGCTGCCTGGCAGGCTCTTCCCCTGGATGGTCTGGACACAGAGATGCAAGGAAAAAGAGGGGAATGATCTTGGTTGCGGATGTTAAATAAACAATTTTTACTTACAACAAACCCTGGCACCTGTTCTCACCATGTCATGGCCTGTGATGACTTACTGTCTACCAAGCATGACCAAGCGATTAGTGGAGCCGTGTCAGTGTATCTCAACAGTAATGGGGGCTCTCTTTCCATTTGCCTTTTATTGAAATCTGAGCGCTCCATTGGGCTGTGCATTTTCAGCTTGATGAATTCATTATTCTCCACATTTTGATATTTTTTAAGTTCCTTTCTCAGGCCAGAGCTTTTCAAAAAGCCGAGTGACTGTTTCTGCTTTTTCCCCTCTCTATGAGGGTTGGGGTTTTTTGGGTTGTTGCTTTTTTTTTTTTTTCTCTTTTTCTCTTTCAAGGCAGATGTCAGAAAATGTCTCACTGACTCATCTGTTTCAAACAACATTTCAGTATACATTTGGATCTACATATATTAGATAGCAAACAATCATGACACTTGGCTTATTTATTTATTTATGTGGAAGAGAAAACATGCAGTTGTCTAACATCCTTCAACTAATGATATCCAGGAAAATACATTTTCAAATTCAGAGGCAAGGAAAGTGTTCAATTCACATTCCCCAGCAAACAAATGACACCACATAAATAAAATACAAAACTATTCGACTATCATTAAAAATGTGACAGTCATCCAAAGCAGGAAATTCAGCAATGTGGTTGTTGCATTTTGTCTTTAAATATTTACATAGTATGGAGACAGGATTAAGCTACTCTAAGTTTGAATATTCTTGGAGATGTTCTCCATCCCTCCTGAAAGTCATGCCTAGTGAAACAGAAGGGACCTTGGCCGTTTGTCTGGCATTTATAGACATTCAGAGCCTTTTTTAGAGCACAAGAGGTCCATGATAGTTATTGTTATAAAACCTATAAAGAACAAAGGCACATTATCTATGAACCAATGAATTAATTATTTTCAACTTCTGTAAGTTTGGGAATGCCTCTGTGCTGTGATCCAGTAGTCAAAGCAGCAAAGTGACATCTGAGCCTGGAGCCTAGCTCTACTTCTGTGACAGATTTTGCCTTTCTGCCTTCACTTCCTATGTAAAACAAGGATAATCTTTATCCATCTTAAAATAAAGCTGTCATTATGTGCTTGAACTGTAGAAGAGCCTACAAAAGTCTCTTGGATGAGGTCCCTATTACAGCAGATACTGTACAAACACAGAACCACATGCTCTTACAATGTGGGAGGGGCATGCATGCATATATTAGGACATTTTGAAACTATTAAGCAGGAGAATTATTTTAAAATTCCTATTCATTTCATCCATTTAAAAAAAATGAAGAAGAAGAAGAAGAATGAAGTTAATGAAATTTGAATGAATAGGTAAAGAAGCTATTTGCAGAATGCTAAAACATACTTCTGGCTCTGTAAATACACAAATGCTGCACTGGCTGCTCTGCAGGGTAAAGGAGAAGTAACCAGTTAACATCAGGTTCTTTTACTGACTGTGCCACTGACTTTAACCCTTTTCAAACTAGTTCATGTCACTGTTCCTTCACTGTTCAACGTATTTATCAGTCAGGTGGATACAGTATATCATGGGGACATAATATGTTTCAATTAAGGAAGACCCAGCCAAGACAGATTTTAAGTGGGTTTGAGGGCAGGAGAGATTATTGCACTTGATAGACTTGGGAAGTGGGGGAAAATTATAATTTATTATTTATGTGCAAATTTGACATTATTGTTAACATATATTCCCCCAGAGCCTTGGATGGACATATTTTGGAAAAATCAAATCAATAAGTGATTTAATATCTGTCAAGTGCTTTGGGATCTTTATTTGAAATGAGTGTTAGAAGAGCAATATCTTACTCTCAACTCCTTAATGTGCAAGCATGCCTTCTATTAATACTAGAACCCTTTGGAACCATTAGAGTTTATCAGCTAAATACATATTTTGGCACATTAACTAATTTTTGATTACCCAATTAGACTTTAACAGCTTCATCTATCATGTAAATTTTTCTTAATGTGCAGATTATGGACCCAATAGAACTTAATGGAGCTCCTTATAGTGTTCTGAGTCAATGCAGCTGGCACATGGACACTAAGGAAAGTATTTTCCTCTAAAGTCAGAATTACACACCTGTCTTCCCACGTTGCTGTAAGGTGTTACAGTCTAAATCATCCCTGGGCACTGAGACAAGACAAGAGACCCAAATGTGATCCAATTTGTACCATTTTATATGCTGGCTCTCATGCACCTTCACTTACTGCCATTCCATACCAGAAGTCAACTCAGTCACAAACACACAAATCTAAAACTAGGGCTGTTCAATCTATGCCCACCCAGTAGTGAGCCATGATTTTCACAAACAGGGTGCCCAGTGGATGGATGGCTACAGACGTGAGAAGCTGCTAGTGAAGTCTGCTTCCCCACAGCTACTTTTGGCATGCGGAGTCATACTGGAGACAGTGCCTCCACACCGTGTGCTGCTGGGGCATGTTCTCTCCCACCTCACTGTCTCTCAGAAAACAACTGTGGGCTGAACGCACACTGGGTCAAGAATTTTCCTCTCCCTCTTGCATAAGTACTACGCCATTTATCTTGTTAAGTCTTTCTCAATATAGTGTCCCAGATCACATCCTGCTCCTCATGCTCTTTTCCACTACCTGCCTATGGGATAGAATGAACTACACATTTACCGATGCTTAAGAGCCACTGGAAGGCAGGAGTTTACTTAGATCAAGGGGACAACAGCCAGAGAAAAGCAGTCGGCAGAGAGAAAAAAAAATATATAAGTAGCAAATCTGCATCCCTTAGCCTAGAGGTTAATTCATGGTATGGTTTAATCCTAGCCATGTTTGGCACAAAATTGAATACAGAACCTTTGCTCAGAACCAGCAAATAATTAACGCAGTCTGCTCCACTGGCTTTACACCTAGATCTACCAAATCTCCAGCTATGAATACAACAAACAGGGGATCTTGCTGTCTGCTCTGATTAAAGCAGGTCGGCTTACTGCCATTAGAATTAAGGCAAGTTAAAACTGAAGAAAAATAAAGCCAGGCTGCACTCACACACACACGAACAAATACTATCCATGTTATAGCAAACACACAGTTATCTAACACACCATTAATTAAATCAATTACTTTTTGAATCTCTCATTTCTCTTATCCTATACAGTGAGGATAGTTTGAGCCGTTCCCAGTTAGTTTCACTTTCATTCTTTCCCTCTTCTTCACAGGCTGCAAATGCAAGTTTGGAATGTTTTTATATCACTAAAATACTTGAGTTAGCATTCCTTTCCCGCAAGAAATGCCTTTGCTATTGCTTCTGCAAGAAGTCATTTTTTAAAATCTCGTTTGTTTCCTTACAATGCTCTTTTAATAAAGCCTGATCATGCCTCTTAAGGAAATAAGCTTTCCTTTTTTTTCTGTATGTGGTCTCACCCTGTCAGTGCTTTCATTATTTTCCTGAGCAAAGTCCTTCCCTGATGTCTTTCTGGGAGCAGCACTCATTGTTCACAGGCAGCGCGTGTTCAGCCCTTCCTGCTGCGACCAGCCTCTTTCATACGATCCCGTTTCTCTCTCTGGAACGGATTTTGGAAAGGATCTACTTGGGCGATGGTAAAATATCTCTTAAAAAACCAAACTGATGTACAGGGTAAGCACTGCCTGGCAAAATATTGATATTGCTGCTAAATGCAGTGACAGGGTTAATTTGTTTCTATATTCCACATCCTACCAGATGGCCTCCTGGTTGTCGCTCAGAGAAGTTTACTTCTTTTCAGAAAAGACAGAAAGCAATGCTCTGCTTAAGTAAAAGAGAGATTTACCCTGCACCATGGTTCTCAAATGAGGTCCTTTTAACTTGAGTACCAAATCTCGTTTCCCGTGACAGAGCTCAGAGAGCTCGACATGAAGGCAGCCAGTCCCCAAATCCTGGCATCAAGAGCTGCCGACCAAGCCGAGGAGATCAAATCCCTGCGTGCTCTGCTTCCCTGAGGAACAGGCCCTGAGCAGGCATATTTACATCATCAATGACGTCAGTAGTGCAAGAATAATGTGATTTTTGTGTAAACAATGCTTGTAAGAAGTCATAACAACAAAAACCACACAGCAGCTACTGTTGAGAGAAGAAAATGAAACCTTTCTTAATCTTTCTGCATATTTAAATAGTGTCCTCTGCTGTGTTAACTTACTGCTTGTTGAATCCTGTGCTGCAAAAAGATCTCATATGCCGAGATCTCATTCTTGGCATTTTGTTACAAAGTTCACATTTTTTTCCTCAATAATCACTCTTACCCAATTTATCTTTCTACTGCATTTCTAGCAGCTGACCTTCCTTGAAGAAACTCCAGGTGCCTGAGCAGGTGTATTTCTTTTACTATGCTTTGGGTGCATGAGGGAAAACAAATGAAAGTATACATTTTTAATCACACATAGGGACATTTCAGGTATGACAACCTATATTTATTTATTTATTTATTTGGTCTATTTATTTGCACGTGCCGCAGACTGCGCTAGGATCCTCTCTGTTATTCTTCCAGCTACAATTTCTGCCTATAAAAAGTGTGCATGCTAACTTACCAGCCCCAAATTGGACATAGGTTATGGTACCCATGCTGCCAGCTCTGGTTCTGCTCAGCCAGACACCCAGCCCCAGGGACAAAACTAAGACTGAGCTTGCAGTTTCGCCAAACTGCCAGCACCAGTTGTTACACATCAGTTTTCCCACAGAAAGGATGTTCCTCCTGGATATTCCATATATTGGAAATCCATTCTACTGTTACTTCAGCTCTAAAAGCAGCTGGAATATCTTTGGTATACAGAAACTGATGAGTTAATATGACAGAAAACATTTCTGAAGGTTGCCTAATGCTTAAAGTTTTGGTACTGGGCACAAAGTATCGCCCACTTTTCAGTCAACAGGTTAAATGTAGATGCAGAAGTGATAACTAAAGCTGTAATGTCTTCTGGTAATTATGCCCACTTTACAGAATTTCCACTGCTCTAATGGAACAAAAGAGAGAGAGAAAAAAAGAAGAAAAAAAACCCCACAACAAACAAACAAACCACAAAACACAGACCCACAGCTATAATTTCAGTGTATAAAGACTGAAACTTTTGGGTTGTAAGTGTTATAGTATCCTTCAACAGTGTTTTTATTAATGAAGTCAGAGCACCATCAACTGTACACAGTCAACTAGTACTATTATTTCTGTTTTACAAATGGGAAAATGACACAGAGGAGATGAAATAACTGTCAACATGGATATGGTCACTGTATAATTCTGAGAGTCCTATAATCAGATGTGAATAGACAGGAAGGATTGCTGCTGAACAAGAAACTTTAAAAATTATAGAGAATTCAGGAATTGAAATGTGATTCCCATAGAAATAAACATGGGAAATTTTTCCAGTGATTCTGCTGGAAACAGCATTTATAAAATTGCTTTTCCAGTCCTTTGGGAAAATCCTTTAGTGTTTTTCTTTATTTAACAGTAAGGAAAATATTAAATGCAGAAATAGTAGTTAACATTGCTTCATCTAGAAGAGCACCCAGAAGACTGGAAGAACAACCCCAAGTAACGCTACAGGCTTGGGGAAGTGTGGCTGGAAAGCTGCTGGCAGAAAGAGACCTGGGGGCTCTAATCGACAAGCAGTTGAGTATGAGCAAGCAGTGTGCTCAGGTGGCCAAGAAACCCAGTGGCATCCTGGCTTGTATTAGAAATGCTGTGTCCAGTGGGAGTAGGGAGGTGATTAATCCCTTGTACTCAGCTCTGGTGAGGCCACATCTCAAGTACTGTGTTCAGTTTTGGGCACATCAATACAAGAGAGATGTGGAGGTGCTGGAGACAGTGCAGAGGAGGGTAATAAGGTTCGGTGAAGAGCCTGGAGAATAAACCTTATGAAGGAGCTGGGGCTGGTTAGTTTGAGAAAGAGAAGGCTGAGGGGAGACCCCAGTGCTCTCTACAACTACCTGAAAGGATGTGTGGAGAGGCTGGTGCTGGTCTCTTCTCACAGGTAATTAGTGATAGAACAAGAGGGAATGGCCTCAAGCTGAGACTGGGCAGGTTTAGATTGGATATTAGGAAAAAAAAAATTCATGGAAAGAGTGGCCAGGCATTGGAATGAGCTGCCCAGGGAGGTGGTTGTGTCACCAACCTTGGATGTGTTTAAAGGTCATTTGGATGTGGGTTTTGGGGATATAGTTTAGGGGTGAACCTTGCCGAGTAGGGTTATCGTTGGGCTTGGTGATCCCAAGGGTCTATTCCAACATGAACGTTTCTGTGATTCCATGATTTCCTCAGCAGAGGATCTCAGTGTCTCACTGTAACACATGCTCAATTCAAAGGCAATGGCAAATCATGAAAATGGCAAACCTACACAAAGTAATCCATTACATCCACTAGCAGTGGAACACCAGATTTAGAAATTTTGTTTTCCAGACTCTGCCATATGATGCTAAACCACATTTTGCCTACCAACACCTCTCACAGAGTCCCATTCAGGGCTGAATTCACCAAAAATGAGGAAGTACTCTTTTGAGCTTCCTCCAAAGATACAAGACACCATGCACCAAAAAAAAAGGCAAAAAAGGCATACAGAAGTGGTTCAAAAACACCCTGCCTTAGGTACCCTATGGAGAGGGATGCACACATCTGTGGGCTACGAAGGGCTGCTCTGGCTTGGCTGATTCTTGCTACCTATGGACTTAGGGAGCTTGGCTTTCCCTTTCAAGGCTCTGGCAGGCACCCTGGGCTTTGCACTCTCCACAGACTTCATCTTTTATCAATTTAATGAATGTGCATGAACACAATTGCCAGTTCATTCCTGTTTGTTGTGAAATATTGGTTGTTATTTGTGTTAGACTTTGCAGCTTCACATAAAGAGAATAGAATAAACCAGGTTGGAAGAGCCCTTCAAGATCATCGTGTCCAACCTATCATCCAACACCACCTAATCAACTAAACCATACCACCAAGCACCCTATCAAGTCTCCTCCTGAACACCTCCAGTGATGGTGACTCCACCACCTCCTCAGGCAGCCCATTTCAATGAGCACTCTCCTCTCTCTCCTTATATATATATATATATTTGACCACACAATATTAGCAAGTTTGCCAATTAAATGCTTAGTTCTGAGTAGGAAACTCAACATCTATTCAGATGAAGAGAGGCAACAACACCTTTCCAAAACCATATCTTAGACTGCACCAAGTAGTCTAAAATATGCTTATAAGCTGCATCTCTACTCACAGCCCAGGTTATATCTCTTCAAAGGATTGAATCAAGTAGCATGTAATGTGCACCAAACCCTATCTGGGGCCATAAACTATTTCTGCCTAGGTCCCTAAGCAGCAGTATTCATGATGTCAGGCTAAAGTGAGCACTGACAACAGGGTCAGAGTTTGGTCCCATGCAGAAAAGAGCTCAGTAATGTTAGCATCCAAAGGCATCCTCTTGTTCCTCCTGTGAGAACTTGTTTCAAGCAAAATAAAATTCAGAAACAGTATCTTTAATCAGTCACTCTGCCTTCTCCCCAAGGCAGGAGGGGGCTCCAGAGTCAGCACAGTCTGTTCCTAGATACCTGAGCACTCCTTTGTGAAATACCAAGCTAGCACATAAATGCTAAGCACCATCAGTGGACTGACCTGTACACTCTTTACTACCTCTGGAGTAAGGGACTCAGTCTAGTATTTCTGGGTGGCCCATAATTACTTTTTAAGTTGTTATTGTTACTGTGGCATCTGCTGTACTGTTTAAAAATAGTTTATCAGTAAAATACATAGAATATAATTCTGAGTCTGATACTTTCCCATCTCATTTGAATATCTTCCATTCTACCACATATCAGATATGATCTTTTTCAGATATCACCTTTTATTTCTTGGATTATCATGCAGACTTCTCAAGTACCCAGCATTTCCTTCACTGTTTTGTCACACTACACCATACAGTTTTCAGGACATGAGGTGCTAACTACCACACCGTGTACAATCACAGTCTCGGTGTGGAATGTCTTACTTTAATAGAGAAATAAAATGATATAAGGTCGTAAGCTAAGACTATCATAAAGTGCATTGCAGGCACCCTATACTTAAATACTCCCAAGCTGCCTCTTAACTCCAAGTGAGGCAATTTGCCTAATGCCCATAGAAGTGACACAATTAATTCCCCTCCCTTAAATAATCCTAACCTTTCCTCTCTAATGTGCCTCTGTGAAGAGAATGTTTTCTACAATAAAAATAATTTTTAAAAAGTAAAAAGAAAACCATACACTGAAAATCCTTTAGCAGTTGAAATACCAGAAGTCTAAAAAGACATATAGAAAGTCCTTCTTTCGTTGTGTTCTATAGCCACTGGAGACCCCTTCCTTTCTGAAATGGAAACCAAACCCCACAGCAGAATAATGAGCACTGTAAATATACTCAGTGGACTGCATGAAAGTGGCTTCAATCATAAACAGCAATCTCAGCATGTTTCCTGCTAAATACTTGCAAAGGAACCAACAACCTCCAAATTAGTCCTTAAGATCTAAACCTTTCTGTCCTGATAATGCAGCTCTTCATGATGAGTGTTACTCATCAGTCTGGCATTTTGCACATCATTTGATAATAGGGTAGGTGCAAGAGAAATCATGAGCATCACCTGCAACTAAGTAGGGGGTTATAATTTCAACACAACTCAGCTTGAAGCATTTCCCAGAGGGAAAGCATCTGCAGATTTAGGAGTATCACTTAATGCAACATACTTTCCATGATTGTCTTACAGTACAGTTAGAAAGTTGCAAATACAGTATTTATTAGTCATGAAAAGAAAAGGAAGGGAAGGAAGGGAAGGGAGGGAAGGGAAGGAAGGGAAGGGAGGGAAAGAAAGACCAAAAAAATAACAAGGAAAACAAAAACCTAGCTCTCTGTGTGGAATTATATAAACCCAGCCTAAAAGAAACAGTACCATCATCTGCAGAGTGAAATCTGGTGTGTCAAGAAAATTGTACTTCAACTGGATCATTGCTTCTCAGTGTTCTCTACAAATGTCAGTCACTATACTGTTAAAAGCAGCATTTATGCTAGAAAAAAATTAGGAAAGCTTTATAAAAGTTATATGGGTAGCTCAATGAGGGTTCTTCACACATGAAAAACAAACCTGAGTTATTTTGCCTCAATATTAATCATGGAGTCCTCTAATTAACAAGTACTGGGTACTGTATATATTACCCAACATTTTAGTAAAAAAAAAAAAAAATAAAAATAAAAGGAAATTAAGAGCACATTAAGTGTACATTCACACTTGCTGCTGGACTTCAGGTACGGGAACTGCATGGTAGGTACAAACAGTAACCTGGTAGTTAACAGTACAGTCACTGCTTTTCTTGGTGTGAAATTTATTATTGAAGTGTATAAACTATCCCTGGAAATCATGAGCAAAGCATGGAGATTTCATATCATAAATTAATGTTGGTTCCACTACTACCAAGGGTAGTTTTGCTTCCAGCTTCAGCCAGTATAGCATCTGCCCTCAAGTTCTGATAGAAATGAAGCTTCAGTAGTTTACCAGACTGATGTAGAAGCTGATTCTTTCCAAGGCCTAGGCAGAGTTTGTATTTCAGATGAGCAATCTATCTGTTTTTCTTTTGACCCACTGTTAGGAACACTGGGAACATACCAACTTATCACAGCCATGATTCTTAAACAGCTGGTTACCAGGTCACAGAAAATGGGGCAAGGAGTATTGTTAAGATGTCTTTTGTACTCTTCCGTGTCTTCAGACAGAAGTACTGATGCCTGTTTCCAAAAAATTTCCAACAAAAGAAATGCCACAACAGCCCAAGGTTTTCTGGGGATTTGTTTTATCCACCTTAGAAGGTCATTCCCAACATCTAAACTTGAATTTTGTCTGATCTTGTATAACTAATTACTTCCCATACCCTCCCATTTCTCACCATGGTGATAAAGAACATTACTTTCTTTTCCATCAGCCTTTCGTATTCTTACAGCTTGTTGCTATGTCCTCCCTCAGACGTCTTTTTCAGGTCATGCACCACCCCACAACCCCCCATATCATCTGTATCTCCTGACAGGTCACATTTCTTCACTCTTTTGTCACATTCATTGCTTTTCCTTTGGAGTTTCTCCAAACCTCCATACTTTATTTGGGGTGTGCTGCCCAAATCTGCTTAGAGGTATAGCTGAGCTCCTACCAAAACTGTGAGGAGCAGAAGTCACTCCATATTCCTTGCAAGCTATATTTTGCATTATACCTTCAGCACTTGCTATCAAGAAAAGCTCTTCATTTCAATGTGAACATTTCTTCTGCCAGCTTCAGAACCATTCTAAATTAACTGGAACCTTTAACATTGTAAACAGCATTAAATTAGAAGAAGTCATACTTAATTGGTTATCTTCACTTAGCATACACCCCAAAATGACAGAACATTTCAGGATTACTACCAGAAATACATAAACACAGGCATGCACACACAACTCAAGTACAATTAACAGGGAAACTAATCTGTATTCCGATGCAGATATACAGAGATAAATAATCTACAGATATAATATAAACACCCACACACTGAGTAGGTCTGTAACTGAGAGGTTTATCTAAGTGATTAAGAATACCACAACTTTTCCAATGCCAAAAAGAGGGGGGAAAAATAAATTGGGTAGCTAAATATAACCACAGCTAAAATCCAACTTCCTTCTTTTATAATAGATAAATGCATGTGTGGAAGAGCTCATACTTACTTTGGCATGTCTCACTGCCTATTCCTCCTCCATGTAAACAGGTTCAACTCCTCTTAAGTAAGTCAAGACATATATATGTCTCTCTGTATGTGTGTAGAGCCAGAAGAAATGGGAGTAGAATAAGGCCCCTCTTTGAATCAGGTCTCACAGGTAGTTGTGATAATAGAAACTCAAGAAAACTAATATATGGTAGTTACCTACTATGCTCTAATTATAATGTAATTATACTGTAATTACAGTACCTGATTATTGATGTACTGTAAAATAAACTGTTATCAAGTTTTTTACTGTTCACTTCTATTTACAGTCATCTCTGATAAAGACTAAGCTTCCCCAAAAATGCATGATAAAGCTTCTTATCACAGGTTTTAATGCCTCTAATAACTACTGTAATTCTGTGTGATTTAGTGCTTTGAATAATCCACCAGGATTTTTCTCTAGATCTTTAAAAGGATTGCAATGTGTACAGAGGTGTCGTAGTGATTAAATTTACAGGACACTTACCAAAACAGTGATAAGAAGGAATGTTTAATTAACACATGTACACGTTGTTCAACTGTACTATCATGCAAAAATAGAAAGACCTGAATGAGACCCCTATTTTCCTTTCAAAATGCTAAAAACATTAAACAAAGGATTATCTGCACTATACAACACAGTAACAGACATTCTGAGGGCAACAGCAAATCTAGGCAGCACCTGAGAGTGGTACCAGCCTAGTGCTGCATACTGGGTAGAGCAAAGATTCTGTTACTAGTTGGGCACCCCAGAGAGAAAAGAAAAAGTAACTCACATATGCCAGTAAATGGGAATTCACCAGCTGAGTTTGGAGATGTTGTTCCTTTGACTAGTAGGTAGTTCAAGGACTTTGTATTTCTCTTCGGCTGTAATGCCTGGAAATATCAGTGCTTTTAGGGCTCATTGCTAAAAGTCATTGCAGAAAACCAGCTGAAGGTTACCTTATGAGATGTTATTGAACTCTGTGTCTCAGAAAGGCACACAAGCTCTCTAGAAAATCCCTTCTCCCTCCATCAGTCAGTTTACTTAATGGCCAAGGCTATCCCTTATTTATATAACAGATAAGTAAATCTAAGTTAAGCAGTGAAGTGCCCCAGCAGACTAAACCCCAACAGAAAAGAACACCAGAGTCAACCACATAGCAGGCTGTGGAAGAGAGCCTTTATCTCTCTAAGGATGCTTTCCACTTCAACTTCTACTGACACTTTGTCCACTGTGATGCTGACAAAATAAGTGATAGCAAGATCTAAAGGTGTTATCATATAGAATCAAAAGACGGCAAAGGAAAGTCAAGAAGCTCATGAAACCCATATTCCCACTGGGAAAAGAGCCTTTTAAATATTAGAATTGTTTGTACTTTGAAATGGAAATCCCAACATCTGCAAGTGCATATAGCAGAAGCAGAGTTCATCACTGGGCAAGTGGATGGGCAAGTGCCAGATAGTAACAGAGCATGAGAACAAGCTTTGGCTCCAAGAACAGAAACATAAACCACTCCTTTGTAAAAATTATTCTTAATGATCTCAAAGGACTCCTGGTTTAGTATAGCAGAGGAGTGTCATTCTTTTCTTTAGAATGAATCCCACGTATTTTGCATCATAGTCCTGGCAGAGGGCTGCAAAGATGAAATCATTCCTTGACCATCATAGTGGGCATGGCTGCTCTGATCTGCAGTGCTATGCAGGGGCACACAACTACTGGAAATGGTGTAACTGCATTATTACTGTGCTCTGCACAGGCTTTTATACTCTGATTCTCAGCAAGACTAATTATTCTAAAAGAAGCCTCACACTACTGCAATTATCCTGCTCCCAAAACCTGAGTTAGATCATTTAGGACACTGTGCTTTGCTATTCAGGCACATTCGTGCAGATTTATTCTTTGCAACAAAGATTTTTACTGGGAGGGTGGGGAAGGAAGTTACCAGGAATAAGCTCAGGTATCATGAAGAAGGCAGAATGCTTAAATATTACAGGAAGAGAGAGCAGTCACTGAGGGTTTCAAAAATCACATGCTCCTGAGACTGACTAACCTGGCATGCAGGACTGCTTATCTGTGTACTTCTTTCTCTGCAGCAGGTGAAGGATGTGCAAACTTCCTTCTTCCTTTTCTGGCAGTATTAACTGAGCAGTGTGGGGAGCATGGGTGGAATTTATTTCTCATGTCTGCCATCAATATATTACTAAGGAAGCTTTCAGGACTCGCAGGCATTTGAAAAATATACCCCCTTGGTGGGCTATTCTCTGGATGGGCTTGAGCGCACTTTGCTGTCCTACACAGGCTGCAATCTTTCTCTAGGAAACTAGTGACTTTTCAAATAAAATACATAAGTTTCTCCTGTAACACAGGCAGGGGCACACCATTTTACAGTCCAGAAGGAAAACTGGTGTAAGAACCCTTTCAATAACAGGATCCTACATATATTACCAGTATTATTACAAATATAGAGCTCGTAAAGAGAGGCCAAAACTCCCAAATAAATTAACTAATCAACCTCATTACACTTTGTGCTAAACATCTGAAGTAAATCAATAATGCATATAAAACTTGCTTGACCATAGGACTGGCAATGAATCTGGAAATCAGTGCAAATTCAAACATTTGATACATCATCCAGACCAGTTTGTGCGTGAAACTTTAATGGATTTAAATCCAACTCTTCACTTCCTCAGAAAGGATTTACAGTAGGAAACATTATTTAATGTCCCTACTAATAGAGATATTGACAAGTTTGAAAAAAAACCCTGCATCTGCTCAGTGACACAGAAATTAGCAGAGAAGCCTTAGTCATTTTCACTCTCTCTCACGAGTTAACCAGATGTATTTCCAACATTTCCACATATGCCTGTTCTTCTCTTCTGCACCCAGGAAAGCTACAAGCTGCTTCTGAATGTGATGGTTAATCACGTTTTTGTAACATTTCAGCATTAGACAGAGAACAATTAGATTTGCAGCTGAGAAAAAGGAGGAGGGGGAGGAAAAGAAAGAGAGCAAGCAAGAAAGAAAAGCTGTTGCCTCTTCAGCCAGATGAGTCAGAGATGGCACATCATCATCATCATCTTCAGACCTCAGAAACCAAATTATTTGTGAAATCTTCAGAAACATTGATGATGTAGCTAACTGCATGGAGGGTGGTTTTAATCTTGGATTAAACAGTTTGGTTTAACTACCCCTGAGTAATAAGTCATCCACCAATTTGAAGTTTGTAATTTTAAAAGTCCAGTATTCATGTAAGCATATCCAGCTTGCCTTCCCTTCAAGAAATTTGCCTTACCTTTCTAATCTTCTCTCTGGTCTTTGCCTTGGTACACAGACATGTTGTAGAAGGCAAGGGACCATACCTCACTGGGACATGCAGGCCATATGCTTCATTGTTACAGAAATATAACCATGCTTGTTTTGATCTAACCACATGTATTTAAAGAATTTCCAGCAGAACAAAAAACAAAGCAGAGAGGTCTATATGCAGTCTGGGTGTTCCAGATATTTTTACTGAAGCTGCCGTGCATTTCAATGGTAGTGCTGCGTGTGGAATGGTGAAAGGAAATGGCTCACAGACTGGCATTAACCTGGATTTGTGTACAAAGGAAAAGATGCTCACCCTATGGAAGGCATATGCAAGCTGAATTGCGTATGTTAAATTAGAGACATTCTGCACTTTGGCAGAATTTGGACAATGACTCACTTATATTTAATTATGTAAAAATTTCAAGCGGGGCAAACTCCACCGTAGTGACTCACATTAGTGCTACCACATGATCTTCTGATAACTACATCAGTATATAACTCATGTCTCTGCTGCACAGTTTCTACAGAGAGAATGACATATTACCTGACTAGCATTAAAAGGACTCCATGTTCCCAGCAATGACTGGTACATTAAGTAATGCTTCAGAAAGTAGCACATAGTACACTGAGGTTTTTTTTCCCCTTGACACAAAACTACATATTCTCTAATGACAATAATTCACTGTCATTCAAAAATCAATTTTCTGTTTGTGTTTTATTTCTTTAAATTTATAGAGTCGTGGGGAAAGATTCCAGAAGTAGAAACTTACATCATTTCCTTTTCCCAAGAAGAATTATGGTGCTGCAGGCCTCCTTAGGTTTCCAATCCAAGATGCTCACATACTCTCTTTGCATGAGTGGCAAACACATCCTCAGAACCTTCAAGCACAAAACCTTCTGCCTAGATCTGGCAAGTAAGGGTACCAGCCAGTTTCTCATGTTTTGCTTCACAGTTGTTCTTGGAAGTTTCCCTGCTACCTCCCACACTTTTCAACACAGGTTTGGTTTGCTTGTTTTTGTGTGCACTATCAGAATGAACTGATTATGCATCATATGTCAGCATAACAGGACTGATGACCTTGAAACGTCCACTGTGAAGAAAAGCTATCCTGCATTGCTTGTCTTTGATTTTAAAAGCAGCAAAACACTTCAACATTGTCAAGAAATGGGGGTGGGCTGTGTGTCCTTTGCTCATTAGCATCAAGTCCCTTTTTTGAGCTCAGAGATTTGCATTACATTCCTATTAAACATCTGTAAAAGGGATGCCTGCTGCAAGCCACTTTCAGACTTACTGAACATGCTGACAGGACCCTTAAGTAAAAAGGGATATAGAAAAGGTGTTTTCACTACAAAAGGAATGTATTAACCTGACAAACACAACCTTTGTTAATGCCAGATGCTGACTATAGGTGTGAATGACGTGTTTGGTGAATGGGGTGATGAGGAGAAAGCAATCTTAATTGTGCAATTAGTTGTATTATGTTTGTGCAATGTTTTGCATAACAATTACATACTAGTGATCCAAAATGACAGCTTTCCAAAGGAGTTCAAATAGCTAGGAAAACCACCGTACCTTACCAGCAACTCCTTAAGAAGGCTAATGAAAAATGTAAATGATCTCAAGTGACCTTTGTATGGCTTGAGTGTGATGTTGGGTTTGGATGCTCAAATGCATTGTGCTCTCTCCAGCTGAGAGTGGTAAGAAGTAGCAAGTGTAGAGGATGCCCCAGGGGAGGGAATGTCCCCAGCCAGTGCAGTGCTAAAAGGTATGGGAGTGAAGTCTGGCCTCTCAGCAACAGAGCTGGTGGGAAATGATTGAAGGTGTTACCATTAGTGTGTGCAATGGGATGGATCAAAAAATAATGAGCAAGAGGAGAAGATCCACAGTATGTTACTTTTCTTCCTTGCCTCTACCAAAGAGAAAAAAAAACCCACACCCTGATTACTCTATACTCACTCATTCTACCTTTCACTTATTTCTTTTTCAATGTAAAATTTAGTATTTTTTTTTCCAAGGGTTCACATAAAGGTTAGATTTAAAATGGGAATCTAGATTAAATCCTACTGTTACAACTGTTACTGGGGGTAGAGGTAAACTGCCCAGAAGGTGATAACAGCATGGGTGTTGAGTGATGATCTGAACATAATCAACACATCCAAGCACACAAGAGTTCATTTCATCCTTGATATCACCCCAGGGATCCATACCAGTCACAGCTGGTGCAAAGAGGTATAAGACATACTACCCTGTTGGATCCATGATTAGTCAATCTAAGGGTTAGCACTCATGGGAATCAAGAGAGATGCCCTCACATGCCACTCAAAGGTGTTAAACTGGCACACATCATAGTTGCCCTAGTCCTCCTCTCAGAGAAGAACTCAGGTCCCTTGGAACATGCTATCCACCAAGGCAAAATTTGCCATCACCATCTGAATAGGCAAATGAACATGAAGAAAAAAGCTTGGAGAGACTAGATTTGTGCCTGAACTTTTACTTACACAAGATACCCTTAAGTCACACTCTCTATTGCCATTCAAACAGGACACTAGAATGGCCTGGGAATTCTGTTTTTAAATACTCCACTCATTCCCTACTCCAATTAATAGTAAGCATATAGTGCTGTTAAGTCAAGCTGCTTAGCAAAGACATTTACTTCTGCACAGAAACTCAGGGCATGAAGATGACAAGACCATTTTTGCTATGCAGAAGCATCCACCCAGTTCATTGCCTTTAATGTTTTGACTGGAATTGGGAATAGTTTTTTGAAAAGTTGTTTTGTCCAATGAGAGAAGAAAAGGGGCATCACATGACTATGTGCCCTGGATACTGTTTGTAGAGAAGCTCTAAGCCATAGCTGAACTCCCAACAAATTACTTACCATGGCAGACTGATATTGAATATACAACTTGAGGCAGAATCACAGAAAGCAGGATTGTATGTATACAGAACTAAGCTTCATGTTCAGTCACATCTCTTCCAGCTGGCTGCAAGCATCTCCACAGCAAATATCCAAGGCTAAAACACCCCTTGGAAATTCATTAGCAAGCACAGCAAACAGCAGTCCTGAAAATAGCATCTTCCCACTCGGTGCAATGAAACATACCCCACTATATTGTAACTTCAAAGAAAGAAGGGCAGTCCTCTTCTAAACCTAGATTCTCATGAACCTGAATCCAATCACACATTCCCTTTATAACAGCCATCTCTCTTGGTGCTGTTCTACAAAATCTACATTGTGTCATCACCACCTTAAAGGTCAGCTGTGATATTTCAATAAATAGAGAAGCTGTGATTTCCTTAAACCACTTGTATCCTTCTTGCTGCAGTCATTTTGGCTCTCTTCTCTTGCTTAGCTCACTTTCATATGAATGTCAGATTTTGCATTTGCTGTGTGCTGTCATATAGACTCCTGCTGTAAAACAGTTTGTTTTTCACCCCGTTAGTGTACCAGATTAGCATTCCCCATCTCCCCCCTCCAGAATAGAATGCAATTAAAGATCATGGGGAAATAACATACACTAGTCATAAAGTTAGAGAATTTCAGGTTTGGTTCTGCTTTACAATTTTACATGCCCCACTTCACTTCTGTGTATCTAGAGAAATATAAATGGCTTTGGTCACTGGGTATCTATTAACTCCTTATGCATCAGATCCTCTGAGGCAGAGTTGACAGCAAGATCCACAGTAGCTTATGAGAAGGGACCCATGCCCTGCAGAATCACACCCAATTAACCAAGAATGAAGCCTTTTGCCCAAGTGGCTCTCTGTCCCCTTACTGTGCAATGGTTGTGAAACATAAGCCAGAATTATCTGTATGTTCACAGTGTACAGATGTTTCATAATCTAGGTGGAATTTTTCATCTAAGAAACCTGTCAGGGTGCTTCCTGTGATAGCCTGGAAGCAGAACCACCACTTTGGTCTGTAAAGCCCAGCTCTGGAAGCACAGTGGTAGAGCTGGCACAGTGGCAGTGCTGGTTTAAGCAGAGGCTTTGTACATCCCTACTTTAGCAATGGCAGCTCCATCTCAGGTTTTCTGGCAGTAGAATTGAAACAACTGAGACCTTACTGTCTTTGGATGTGAGACTGCATGTCACCAGAAGAGAAATTGACTGCTTCTTAACTAACAAACAAACCAAAACCAAACCAACCACCCAAACAAAAACTTTAACTGCTTCTACAGCATGGATAAAAATATCATCAAAATACCATTTCTCACCACAAGAGTAAGCAAGAGGTTTATCTTCAATGTCTCCTGACAGGTTCTGGAAAGGAAAAAACCCACCAGGTGATCTTCCACCATGAAGGTGGTGGAGAGACAATTCAGGAACCACATCCCACATCTACCATGGCTAAATCATATTCCAGTTTGTCTCCTTTAAAAGAGAAGGTAACAGAGATCCCCAAGAAAGAAGACATTCACACCACATTATTTATCACACAGTATTGGATAGACAGAATTTATGACTTGCCCAACCTGTACAACATTGTCTGTGGTGGATTTCTAGGAAAAAACCTGAGAAACTCTGATGCTTACATAACTACAAAATTCCTCCTTCTCTCTCAGGTAGGGAAGAAATTAGATGTTCACCTTTACTGATGTTCTACTGTAATTATTTTTTATGGCAATTCTCTTCCATTAGTTAGAGGTTCATAATGGAATAAATAGAAAAATGAGCTGAAGCCTGAGTATTCTGAGTTGCAATCTAAATTAAACTAGCATTACAAATTTGTTTACATAGCTCAGTTGAGCTATGCAGTTTCAGAAGTTACTTCCTGAACATAAACATGTCTTCTGATGCTACATTACCCACTATACGCAGTAAAATATATTCTAATGTAACACAATAAAACTGAAAAACCAATAAATGTTCCTTTTTATTGAGAAATTGGACAAAAAATAGCTTATTGTCAGTTTTTAAAGACTGAAAATCAATAGATGATGAAAGGTTGTATTTTTTGTTACCATTAGACTGTTGACTCTAGCAATAAGTAAGATATGGATTACAACTGAGGGAGAAAAGAACTTGTGAGATACATAATTTGGAGCTTCTTGGGTTTTTTTCAGAAACTTAACTTCCAGTATTTCAGCAGCAGTGGCCATCTTGGCACAACTGTTAATGGGGCCCCAAGAGCAAATCTTCTCCATTTTGTTGACAAAGCTAGATTTAAGTATCTTCCTGTCTTTAAGACAATTTCTAAACTAAGGAGACTCTTAATCAGACTTGCATCTGCTAAAGATCATGAGTAAAAATGATCTAGATTTCACAGATATTGGCATGCAGCCAATAAAAAAATATCCTAATGAAGCTATTGCAGTCCCAGCTCTCATGTGCTTGGATGGAGTCCACCTAACTGAGTTCCAGAGTGGGTTCTCCAGGTCTAGTCCCATTGCTCTGCACAGTTCTCACATAATAATAAACACAGCCCAATGCTGGACCAAAATAAGGTTAAATCAGCTGTTCAGCTTGCAAAGACCTTTGGCTCTCATGCGTGTCTGAGCCTGCTGTCCTTCCTCACACATGTAAGCTTTTCAGCATCTCCGCCCTGAGTGCAGAGATCCCATTTTGAGTCTGTCCTCTATACATGGTTCAGTTTTACCCTAAAGATATGGGTGGAGAGAGGTCTGGAAAACACAGATTTTAAGCACCTGTTTTCCCAATAGAATTCATGCATGTGAATCAGTTTAAAATCTGAATTTCTGTATTTATGAAACAAAAAATGCACAACCATGCTGAGGCTGGGAAAGTATTCTTGCCTCAGTGCAAACACATTGAAATGTAATACTGGGGGAAAAAAAAAAAAGCAGTGATTAAATACATAAACACTGCATCCAAAGTCTTACACAGAGCTCTATGCCAATGTTTCTTCAAGTGAACCAGTAGGTGTGGCCAGCAGGAGCAGGGAAGTCATCAGCACTGGTTAGGCCACACCTTGAGTACTGTGTCCAGTTCTGGGCCCTTCAGTTTAAGAAAGATGTTGAGATGCTGGAAGGTGTCCGTTATGTATAAACACAAATATAGCTGTTCTGCTATATTCAGAGTTTGAAAGGATGCCAGTTATAATAGGAAGTTAAGTCTGCTTTTAGGATTTATATTCTCTGCATACATTTCATAATAATACAGCAGCTCAAATCTTTCTAGATGGGGGTAACATAATAAAAGCCCATAGTGCCTTCAGATGTGCTTTCTTGTCAAAGGGAACAATCTCCACAGGGCCTGAATCTTACAGAGAATTAGTAAAGGTGACTGATGTGCTTGTGCAGTACCTGACTTTAGAAGTGCAGAGATGTGCAATTTTAAGTCTATGAGGAAAAAATACTGTCCCAAAACCTTGAATGAGCTGCTGGCATGCAGAAATACCCACCCTATTGTTGGTCCTAGCCCTGCACTTCCATAATGTAAAAATTTTGCTTCAAACTGAGTGTGCTGGATTTGGCTGGGATAGAGGTAATTTTCTTCTTAGTAGTTAGTATAGGTTTATATTCTGGATGAAAACAGGGATGGTAACAGAGGAATGTTTTAGTTATTGCTGAGCAGTGCTTGCACAGAGTCAAGGCCCTTTCTGCTTCTCACCCCGCTCCACCAGCAAGTAGGCTGGGAGGGCACAAAAAGTAGTGAGGGAACACAGCTGGAACAGCTGACTCTCACTGATCAAAGGAGTATTCCATAACATATGACATGAGCATATAAAGCTGAGGAAAGAACAAACAATTGGGGAAAGTCTGGAGTGACAGCATTTGTCTTCCCAAGTAATCATAACCAGTGATGGAGTCCCATTTTCCTGCAGGTAGCTGAACACTTGCCTGCTAATGAGAAATGGGAAATTAATTCCTTGCTTTGCTTTGCATGCTCACATGCTTTTTGCTTTACCTCTTAAACTGTCTTCATCTCAACCCACAAGTTTTCTCATGTTTACTCTTCTGATTCTCTCCACCATCCCACCAGACAGGAGTGAGTGAGCAGCTCTGTGGGGCTTGGTCACTGGCTGCAGTTAAACTAAGACACTGAGGAAAACACAAAGAATGGTGATTTCCATATCATGGTTTCTTCTGTTTCCCCAGGTAGAAAGCCAGCTATTTGTATAGAGGAGGCTGTTACCACATATGCATAATCACACACCAAAAAAAGATTCATGTTGTTCCTGTAAGCTTTTCCTTAAGTATACCATGGAAAATAACTTTGATGAAATAATTTGCCCAGAGCACAGCTTGTCTGGGAGATTTCTGTAATTTAACTGCAGTTCTGTAAATAATTTGGTGATAGACAGGCCATCAGCATAATTTGGTGCTAAACCCATGCAACCAGCTGCTCACGTCTTGGGTGAGCACACGCTCTGCTGGATAAAGCAGCTGGGTGAACAGGCCCAAAGAGGGGTGGTCAATGGAGTTAAAGCCAGCTGGCCACAAGTGGTGTTCCTCAGGGCTCAGCATTGGGACCACTTCTGTTTAGCATCTTTATTGATGATCTTGATGAAGACACAGTGTGTCATTAGTAAATTTGCAGATGACACTAAGATAGGTGGGAGGGTTGATCTGCAAAAGGGTAAGGAGGCTTGGGTAGATAGGATGTGTGTAGGATAGTGTGATGAGCTTCAACAAAGCCAAATGCCAGGTCCTGCACATGGGTCACAACAACCCCAAGCAATGCTACAGACTTGGGGAAGTGTGGCTGGAAAGCTGTTGGCAGAAAGGGATCTGGGGGTTCTAACTGACAAGCAGCTGAATATGAGCTGTGTGCTCATGTGGCCAAGAAACCCAACGGCATCCTGGCTTCTGTCAGAAATGCTGTGTCCAGTAGGAGTAGGGAGGTGATTGTCCCCTTGTACGCAGTTCTGGTGAGGCCACACTTTGAGTACTGTGTTCAATTTTGGGCATCTCAGTACAAGAGAGATGTGGAGGTGCTGGAGACAGTGCAGAAGAGGGTAATAAGGTTCGGCGAAGAGCCTGGAGAATAAACCTTATGAAGGAGCTGGGGCTGGTTAGTTTGAGAAAGAGAAGTCTGAGGGGAGACCCCAGTGCTCTCTACAACTACCTGAAAGGATGTGTGGAGAGGCTGGTGCTGGTCTCTTCTCACAGGTAATTAGTGACAGAACAAGAGGGAATGGCCTCAAGCTGAGACTGGGTAGGTTTAGACTGGACATTAGGAAACAATTTTTCATGGAAAGAGTGGTCAGGCATTGGAATGAGCTGCCCAGGGAGGTGGTTGTGTCACCAACCCTGGATGTGTTTAAAGGTCATTTGGATGTGGTGCTTGGGGATATGGTTTAGGGGTGAACCTTGCAGAGTAGGGTTATTAATTGGACTTGGTGGTCCCGAGGGTTTTTTCCAACCTGAACGTTTCTGTGATTCTGTGAACATTAAGGAAATGGCCACCAGGCCAAAACTTACATCTCAGCTGGCTCTTAGTGTGTACATTAAAGTCCAGTTCAAATCTGTTTCTGGTTTGGAATCTTAATTCTGTTTAAAGGAAGACAATTTTGCTTTGGGAATGAATACAAAGAAATGTCATGCTTCTCTCAGTGAGGAAACCCTGCAGACCTCCATAAGATATACAATATTTTCGCACAATAACATCCCAAACTACAGCCACAGTATAATTCCATGGCATAGCATTTTGTACTGATGTTGAACTACCAGTGACTTTCACCAGACTCTCAGCTCTCCTGTGTTGTTACACTGTGAAATAGCAAAAGCTATTGCCCTGATTTTCAGTCAACCCTTAACTTGACTGAAGTTAGAGACTTTAAGATAAGAGGTACAAAATTGTATGCATGGTACATTGCACCTTTAATCATCTACCTAGCTGAAATACTCAAGCAAGTAGTTAGACATCTAAATGTTCCAACTATGGGCTTAAAATAAATTAGTTTTGCAGTACATGACTGTGTCCACATTATTTGAAAATTGGTGTTCACATCCCCACTCAATCTAAGTATCATTTCAGCCACAGGCAGATCAGAAACTCAAAGACAGCAGCAGAGCCAAGACCAGGTCTAAAACTGAAAAAAGAGGAGAAACAATGATGTTTCTCATTCATGCCTGGAAAAATATTTTTCTATCATAAACATCCACAAAGAGCATCACCTTCCTGCATCATGAGACTGTAAATTAAGTTATCTTCTGGAACCTTCCTGTGATTGTTACCAAATGAGAAGGCAATGGCAGGGAATTATAATATATAATAAACAAGGCAACAAAACCATCCCTCTCAGCACTACTGAAAAAGTGCCTCAAGAAGCACACACATTTATACTTCTTTTTCAACTGAAAAACAGAGAAGGAGGTGAAATAGATGGGTTAAAAGCCAGCAAAAAGTAATATTGAAAAAGCCCACCAGGTAGTGTTGCAAGAACCTCTAGATAAGTATCTTAAATCAGGGTAAATTACACACCTCATGCTGGTGACTCGGTCATGGGAAATTATGAAGCTACGTGATGTCTCATTTGTTGTGCTGAAAACAAATGTAAATAAATTACTGAGAGAATCTCATTTACATTTAGAAATTCATCCCGATGCATGACATGACTGCTGATGTTTTTTTAAATGACACTTTGAGAAGTGCCACTATTAAAAACAGATCATAGCCACCTTAACGAGAGCCAGCGCACGTGTGCACGCACGTGTGTGTGCCTGTGTGCACAAGTGTGTAAAGGCTGATGTTCTAGAGATATCTCTAGGATCACTGGGGAAAAAAAGGCTTTCTTCTACTGTTTCAGAACAAAAGTGGTGGTGTCAGAAGATAAAACCGTCAATCTGTATGCCTCTGTGTATTTTCCCCCCTCCAGAGTGGGAAAGAGAAAGACAACATTATGGATTGGCTGCTGCCAGTGCAACAGGAAGTGCAAATACTAAAATCATAGGACAGAAAATAGTGTGGCATGTCTCTCCATCATCAAGTGTAATAAAACTTCCCCTTAAATACACACACAAAAAGCCTTTTGCTAAGCTTTTATCTCTCCCCCTCCAAGCCTCACATTTTAAGCTGTCACTGAAACAATTGGAAAGGATATCCAGGAAGCTGTAAGATGGAGAGCAAGTTGAACTGTGGTTAGCTAAGCAGCATACATTCAGGCAAATATCCAAATGCTTTAGGAGCTGTCATTCCCCATCCCGCGTGGGAAGGCTGTGAAGAGACGGACTTGTTCGTATCATGATTGCTCTTATTATTACAGCAGTGAAAACACTGCATACTAATGGATGTGTTTTCAGAAAGAAGACTGTTAGATGGCTTTTTAGACTCTGTGCCTGGCTGTCTGGGCTTTGGTATCTGATACCTTCTGTCCCTTTCTTTGCTGCCCAAACAGACCTCTAAAAAAAAAAAACCCATTTGCAACATGAGGGTGAAATAAAACATATTTCCAAATGGGGACATGACAGTGTTCTACAACCCCACATACGGCAGCATATTTACATAAGCCTGCATAGGTCAGAGAGTTTATTTGTTAAGGGACAAATAAGCAGGCCATGAAATAATTATTTTTCATTGTGCCCTGCCAAACCTATCCAGCCAAAGGCTAAATTGAGCTGCTATTGTGATTATTTGAACTGTGGAGCCAAAAGTCTTCACTGCAAAGCATCCCAGCTGTCCTAAATTTTATTCTGATGGCTAGTTTTCACGCTAGCTTGAAACCTGCCAAAAATGCTCCACAAAATAGGCAGGCGGAAGGCTTGCTTTATCCAGACCTACATCAATTACTGATTTAGAGCTGTTCTGAGAACTTGATTATTAACAAATCACTTCCCGAAATTGTTATGACAAGATTCACATATGCAAATGGCAAGCTGCTCGTATGTACACAGCAAAAGAAATTAATACAAAGGTTCCTAGTTTTATTTATGGTTATTTCCTGTTGTGCTTTACTGCAAATGAGCCACACTGACATGGGAACACCCAGGCCATAACTGCTCAACATGCTTCTGCCTTCACCCACCTCCCTGTGGAAATGGATCTACCTTCTGGCATTAGAGGAAGCAAAACCACCACAGTAGTTCTCAAGATGAAAATTTTGTAGGATTACCCTCAGAACAGCTCAGATCACAGGCTTGGGAGGATATTTCATACTTTAAACAAGATTGATGGTGGAGGAGGGGGACCAACAAATATAATTTTTTTTTAAACCTCATGCTTCAAAGCTTAAATTAATCCCTAATAATGAAAGATTAGGATGAGATCATGTAGAGAGAAGATTATCCCATGTCTGCCCATTGTGAGGCTCACAACTTTCCTTGAGGCATCTGGGGCTGGTCATTGCTAGAGACAGAACAGGAGGCTAGAGGGATCTCGGGAGTGATTCATTTCATACCCTCTACATTTCTGTTTAAATAACCAAAACACAAACAAAAGACAATAAATCTAATTGTTTTGAAAGCAGCAGATTTATAAATAAGTGAAATGCACATCATTTGGTATCAGGCTGTATGTGCCACAACCCTGACAAGACAACTGCACCTTGCTGCAACTGCCCTCTTTCTTCTCCACATCTCCTACTATTTTTTATCCTGTTTGTAATTTCACTGTAATATCCTCAGGGCAGCAACCACTCCACATTTACACATGAATTGGAACAACACCTCACACAATAGCATACCAGTCCTGATTGGACCTGGACCGCTCCTGGGAATGCTGCTGGGAATGCTACTATAAAAAGAGCTCATAAATGTCTAGAGTATGGCACAGTGACACACACACACCTTTTATCACAGTTAACATTACCAAGTGTTAACTCTTTGTTTTCCCAATAAACCTGTGGATGGCCTTGTTTATTTCTTAACTCCAAGATGGCTGCAGGACATAGAATAGAATATACATAGAATATACATAGAATAAACCAGGTTGGAAGAGACCTTCAAGATCATCAGACGTGTAAATAAGATCCAGCACACCTCCACCGGTGTCCTCTGTGAAGTTAGGTATTTACTATGTATGTCTGTATTTATTCTTTAGTAAAATGATAGAAATGTTACGAAGTTTCATTATAGATATTGAGGAATAAGCTTGAATCTTGCATAGGATTTGCACAGAGAGTGGTGACAAGCTGGGGACATTCAGGGTAAGGAATTAAAGAAACCCACATCATCCCTGTGCACCCATTACAGACCTACTAAGTCTTGACCTGATTAACACAAACTCCCTTCAAATTTCTTTCCTTCCTTGTGAGAGGCTTTTGACCTTTGAATTAATATTTTTATATACTCTGGAATTTGAAATGTTGCATATAGTAAACTAGTTATTTGCTGGTACTTCAGCTATAGAGTCATGGAATGACTTGGATTAAAAGGGATCTTAAAGATCATCTGGTTCCAACCCCCCTTGCCATGGGCAGGGATACCTTCCACTAGACCACATTGATCAAGGCCCTGTCCAACCCATCTTGAACACATTCAGAGAGGTGGTATCCACAACCTCCCTGGACAACCTGTTCCAGTGTCTTACCACCCTCACTGTAAAGAATTCCTTCTTAATATCCAATCTAAATCTACCCTGTTCCAGACAAAAGTCATTCTCTCTTGTCCTATCGCTATAAACCCTTGCACAAGTTCCTCCCCAGCTTTCTTGTAGGCCCCTCTAAGTACTCCCTGGAGCCTTCTCTTCCCCAGGCTGCACAACCCCAACTCTTGGAACCTGTCCCCATAGGGAAGGTGCTTCAGACATACCAATGATTCCAATACAAAATTCTAACTTACTCTGGTATTCAGTCACTCTATCTTTAATACAATAAACAGACAGATTTGAAAAATCTTTATCCACATATTTCCATTTATCCTAACAATTCTGACACAAATTCTTCTGTAAGACTTTTACTTTTTCCCAAAGGACCATTAAGAGCCAGGGTGGTTCACAAAAGTCAAAAACAAAAGGAAGGGAGTGGGTGCAGGGACGGTGACAAATAGAAAAGTTATTTGAGTACACCCAAGCTCCCCTTAGGGCCAAGTTCAATGTTGGAGTCAGTCATTCCAATATTTAACATCTAGAAAAAAAATGGAAAAAAAATGTTCAAAAGTTAAAATATATTAAAAATCATAATGAGAATAGAAGAGCCATTTTGCTAGGCTTGTATTCTGTGTTTTTATGACACCAGAAGTTTCACCTTAAAAACATCTACCATGCGGCAGCTGTTAGCAGTTGTGCTAATCCCTCTCAAAGTAAAATTAAAAATGCTTGAATAACTTTTTGTTGACTACCAGATGATGGACTTCTTATTTATTGTATGAAAAACTCTACACAATCAAATTCTGTGGAAAATCCAAGGTCAGAATTTCTTTTTCTCTGGCTCCTGCTGGATTAGAATAATTACAAGGCTTTCATGTGCTTTTCCACAGAACCTTACACTCAATGCAGGTATCATCCATGACATAAACATGGATAGTTTCTGCCTCCCAGAAATGTCACTTTCTTGGACATTCTCACTTTGAGCACCTCAGTTCTCTATGAACTTCCCACAGCTTGTGACTTAACTCGTTTCTTTCGCCCAGCGTGCTCACAGCTCTAACCAGAGAAGACTCTACCCAGTGTAACACTTCCACTTCAGAGGAAGATCATGCAAGAATCATCTTCTTACATCTGCAAGTATAGTCTATATGAAACAGGTTACTGATAACCCTGCACACAGTCAGTCAGATACGTGACAAAGTCCAATGGAATCCTATCAGGGAACAATACAAATGACAGAGCTTAAAGAATACAGTTAGCTCCTAATTAAACAGCCCATAAAGCTGTTACAGAACTTGCAGAATTTATCACCAGAACAGGATTCTCAAGACCTTTCACAGAGTCTCGTTTTAACAGACCCGTTGTCCACTGAACCACCAACTTTGTTGCTTACAGACAAGATATCTCACCAACTTAAGTACTATTAAAAGATGATTATGCAGTGAGCTTTCCTGAAATTGTGTAACATTTGCATGGTATAACACATACTCTTACTTGTTCACTGCAGTCTGATTCAAAGTGCTATAAATATGTTTGCCCTTTCTGCTAAGCCTGCCTAGGGGATTAGCAACCCCCCAAAAGTTCAGTTGAATATTAACTGCATTAACTTTGCAGACTGTAACATACTGTTACACTCAAACAGCCTACGGTGCAGTATGGATGACTTGCTTAATAAAAAATGTTTTCATGCAAAGCCCTATTGCTAAGGAAAAAAAGAATTTGCTCTCTCAAAGGGGATGACCTCTTCCATTTAACTTTATAAAGCAAATAAATAAAAGGAAGATTTTTACAGGGATGTCCAGAGAAATGCTTATCATTTTGTCTGTCAAACCAGATGGACTTCCCTTGGCAACATGGCACCAGTGTCACTCAGTTAGCAATCGAGTCAGTTCACCACAAAAAAAAAAAAAAACCAACAAAAAAACCAAAAAAACCAACAACTGTGAAATACAGTAGCAAAGTGTCACTTACTGTAGTAGCACGAAGTTAAAAACCAGAAGTATGACTGTTTGCTTACTTATTTTCTTAAGTAGTGCTTTGTGTGCCAAATCCCATAAAAACCACTTGTGCCAAAAGACTTTCCAGCACAACGCTATACAGCAGTGAAGACAAATAAAAGGAACAAGTAATATTTAGAAGTTGGTAAAGAAAGAGTTGACAGGAGTGCAAAAGGGTGCTGACTTGATAGCTAATGGCAATAGCCAAGGAAGAGCAAGTTCTTAAACTTCCTTAGTGAAAAGCTCCCAGGCAAAGGGTAACTGGCAGTATCTGATCAAAATTCTTAATTCATACAAATACACTGTCCCACACAAAAAGTCTTAGATGTAATCAGAAATTAAATCAAAACTTTTACAAGTTAGAAAACATGTTCCTCTATAATGCTGTGCACTTGCTTGCTTCTGCCATTCACCATCAGCATTATGTTCTCTACACACAGAGACCAACAATAGATGTTGGTAGTTAACACAAGAACTTAAATGGCAGAGAGCCTGAGATCATAGCATTAAACTGGAATTAAAGCTTTACAGAAAAACAGAAATGCTGCACTGCCTGCAATCACCTCCCTCCCTTACACACACACAGACTGCACACCTGCTACCCACTGGCCAGATGGGACTGAATTCTCCTGAATCAGATCTTGGATCTTTAAACTCAGCTTGAGTTGAATTGGATTTCAAGACATCAAAATGTATTATCACTTCACATTTGAAAAATACCATCAGTGCTCAGGAACTCCTAGTTTCAGTGCTTTTTGCACAATTAGATACGTATTAAAGTGGGATTATTGCCCCAAATGTACTAATACAAATAAATAAAATGCAGTTTTGCAACAACATTTAATTCCATTACATATGCTCACTTCCTGCATGAAAAACAGAAGCAATCTGATAATCTAAAATCAGCATGTTAAAGGAGATTGAGAACTCAGCTAAGCTGTAGTGACCGGTAGTGGTTTTTTTTAGAAGTCCATGAAGGCAATTTAGCAGTCCAAACTCACTTAAACATTGTAGGAACTGGCCTTTAATGCACAGGCATCATAAAATATTAACACATGTTAAGAAAAACAAAAGGGAAACATTATATTCCTAGAGAATCTGCTAAGCTTGCAAAATGCAACATTTATCATCAATAAAACTTTTTTCAGTTAAGAGACCCCTAGCCTGCTCTTCAGAAGAAAGTCTCTTTCTTCCGCTCTCCACTCCAATAGCACAGCTCCACCAAATCCCTCTTTCCTGCACATTAATGGGCTGCTTGCAACTGGTAAAGCCACATTTTTAATTGGGACTGGCCTCCAAACTAGTCTTGCTCCACCTTTTCCATTGATCCTGAAACCAATTTGAGACTTGCAGGGGGTTAAAGTCACTGGCCATCAGTGAGATGTTCTCTGTGGGGACCACGGGCATCTGAAAGCTACTGCCAGTGGTGTTCCGAAAGAGCCACCTTTGGCAAGAACCAAGGCACAGAAATGTGAGTCCTGCTTGCTTGGCCAGCCTTGGACTGACCTTTAATCGTAACAGGGAAGAAGAGTTTTGTTAGTGAACACAGAGTTCTGGTCTACACATTTTTTAAATTGATTGTTTTATTGATGTAAAGTGCCCAGGTGCCCTCGTGACAGTCACTAATATAGATTTTGAAAATAAAATTAATTAAGGGCCAGTCTGGACCACCTTTACTGTCACCATGTAGTACCCTTTTCTACAAGTAACAATGCTATCAGCCAGGAAGCACAAGTACAGTGTTTGTAGAGTATTTCATTACATCTCAAAACACTTGACTATGGAGGTCAAGATCACCATCACCTATCTACGAGCGTGCACGCACACAGACACACACACACTCACCCGCTCTTCTCTCCTACCTTCTGAAAGGGAAACTGAAGCACAGAAAACTTAACCAAAAAAAGTCCGTGCCGGGCTGCCAGCTGTGTTGCCGAGAGTTCTGTCCCTATGGACTGCAGCGAGAGCATGGCTCGGCGCAAGCCTGAGCAGAAGCAGAGCAGCCTGGCATGCAGGCTAATCTGAATTACACTCATCCAATCCTTGAAATGGTTCCTCATTAGCTGTGGGTTAATGGAGTCCCAATGAGTAGTGTTATTTTCATCCCCTGCCTACTGAACACAAAATTCATTTGCAAATATCCTGTAAAATACTGCAAAGCAAGCCAAAGAGATATGACAACATAAGAGGCATACTATTTATGGAATGCACTTACCGTCATTTAGAAAAGGAAGCTGACATGAGCAACAGCCTAAATTTAGCAGCACATTTAGTTTTTATTCACCAGTCACAATGACAACATTTTAGAAGGCTACTGCACACCTTGTGTACCAAAAGGTTCCACTGAAATCAAGACAGACTTTGATCTGAAAGGAATTCGGGATCAGCGCCTTAATGAATACAACACTGAGTTAAATTAAGGCAATCACCATCTTGACTTTCTATTCCAAGTAGATATAAAATTACATTGATTGCAGGAAATGGTGGCATTCAAACAATATTGCAACGGCCAAAGCCTGAAAGCTAAATTCATTGTCGAGCTAAACTAGGCTTTCAGAGGGCACCATTTGATTTGAAGGAAAAAAGCATCTACAAACCACATATTTTCAATTAATAGTTTAAAAGGCAAAGTAAGAAAGGAAAAACACTGGTCAATATGCCACATGCCACTCAAACAACCAGAGTCTCTGCATGTAGGTACTGTGTAAAAATATATATATATGTGTGTGTGGGGGCATGTATGTTATGAGTGTTGGGGGGGCTTTGTTTGTTTGGTTTAGGGCAGGCTGTACTACGAAGGCCAAATTTGAGATTCAGAAAGACAAATGTATTTCAGAACAGCCTGAGAAATCTCTTTTACCCATGCTTTCTTTAATTCAAAAGTAATTTGAAATCAACAGTGTGCAAAGTTAAACCTAGTTCTCTTGAAAACTCAGAAAAAGAATTAATTTGAACCCTTACCTTTGGCACCTTAAAGACTTTTGGCCATGACTTACCTGTATAAATAGAAAGAACTAATTTACTACAGAAATGCCCATGGGCAAACATGTTCTGGCTAATGAAGTGTTCAGCTTTTGCATGATTAACCAGCTGGTGGGGGTGGTGTAAAAATCACAGGGCATAAAATAATAAGAAAAATTGATTAGCAGCTCTTTTTTAAAGCAGGCTATGAAAAATTTACTTATTTTTGCACAGCAGTTTGGAAAAGGACTATACAGAAAGATAGAGTCAAACGACTTACCAAGGAGTCAGGCAGAGACTGTACCAGGAGCTCACTCCTCCAAGACCTGCATCGCAGAGAGGTTCAAGTGAAAAGCACGATACCAACCAGCACCATGGCCGGACTACTTACACAACAGGTCCTGCCACTAGTCATAAAGGTAATTTTATACTATACTGCAAAAGACATCACATAAAGTTAAAAACTATGACAATACTTTGAGTCAGTTCAGTTTCTTCCCCAGTGCTCTATATTCAAGCACCTTAGCTGGCAACAGGTATTCACTAAGACAACTTTAGAAGTGCCTCCCTATGAGCCAAGGGATTCATACGCTACATAGAAATAATGCACACGTTCAGGTGGTGCTGCATAAAGAAGATGTTTTTTTTACTCAGAAGGGACAAAACTCCCCTTGCCCTTCCCATCCTGTATATGGGGCTTCATACAAGCTCACATGCTGTGCCCTCAAAATAGGACCTAATTAGTGTACAAATACTTGGCAGACAGGTCACAAAAATAAATGTATCATTAACTGTCCCCTGAACCAATGCAGGCTATCCTGAAGCAGTTTTACTTCATACATATTTGCTCAAGGTCTCTTCAACTAGGGTACAAGTGGTATGTAACAGTTTCTTTAAAAAGGAAAACCAGATATTTTTAAAGCCTTGGATTACTTCAGAAATATCAAGCAGCTGCTTATATAAAGCATATGCACCAGTAATAAGAAACTGCAAAAAATTTAAGCTACAGATAATTTGCAATAGGCCCTAGTAATAGTCACAGTCCTCTTTATCTCCATTACTTCTATGGAAAAATGCATGTTTTATATCTATTTATGGACTTTTACTGGCTTGTATCTATGTACCATGGCAGAAATAAGCAAATGAACTGCATCTCAGGGATTTTCAGTGTGTTCCAGCCCTGGGGATGCAGCTCTGACTCGATGCTGGGACTTCATGGGTTGGGAACCTATATTAAGTCCTTTTGGCAACATAAAAGTAGTCACCTCACACACGGTTGATTTCTAACTGCAACCAGACAATGTCTCCCAGAGTTTCCCCTCTCAATGGATATGATGGTACATATCTTCATGTGCCCTGCTATCTGGACATGAATTCAATTCTTAAATCACACTGGTATACCGTTCATGCCATGTCTCCGTTCAATCATACCATGGGATTCTTTGCAAGGAGTAACAATTTTACCTGAAGGAAGAGTTAATCTAAGAAGCAAAGCAGAACTCTGAGACCCTTTTGCCATCTTTCCATAGCTCCTTCATTTATCTTAATTACCACTGTCTGAGGAAAAAAATAGCCCTCTGAATGCACCAAAAGAGAAAATTTCCCATGCTGTTTCCATATATGAGCCATGCAGGTTATCCTGAGAATGGTTCAGTTCACGCAGACACCATGCACTCCGGCTCACCCAAAGATTCACACCAAATAACTGGTCAGGCTTATGCAGGTTGGATAACTCTACAAACACTCCGTGGTGGCCTTCCTTTCTTATCATGTGCATCTGAGAAAGCTTGCCAGTAACACTAAATTCACAGCCACTTGAGACTTCTGACATCAAAGAGGTTTCTGCATGTTTTTGATGCATTTGCTGGATAGGTGGCTCTTTCTACACTTGCATAGTTCTTGCTTTTGAGCCTCCTCTAACCTTTAGAAGAGATTTTTATGTATTAACACTTGGGAAAGTGGGCACAGAACAGATACAAGCAAACAGGAATAGAGGGAAAATAAAAAAGTTGGTATGAAGCAACATTTCCCTCAGTATATTAGTTGGGAAAGTCCTCTATCTCTAGATAGAATTCACAATAAACCAGAAGTTTCTACTTAAGTGAAAATGGCATTAAATTCCACTTGAGTCTAATTTTTATGGTCATATTTGAATCTTGAGCAATTTCTAAAATGCTAAATATTTCTAACTCAGATCAACTGGGACCCTGACAACACTGGAGCTGGCAAAATGTGTTTGAAGCTATTTCCAAAGACAGTAACAGCCTAATATAGTTAGAACACAACATTTATTAACTACAGCCATACTTGCTAAGAAATTATATGGTGGACTAAATGACATCATAATTTTGGCTAGCCTACTTGTCTAAAAAGGAAAAAAATTTTAAAATGCCATTTTTCACCACAGAAAGTGAATGCTTGTCAAAACCATACTGCTTTAAAGGAATTCAGCAATAGAGCTATGAGGCACAGCTGTTTTATAGATGGAAAAACTAATTCTTCCAACCTGTACCTTGGACTCCATAAGCTTTATTTAATTATCTGTTTGTTTACTTAAAAGCAAATGCTTTGGAAGAGCCCCCCAGTGAGTATATTCTTTGTGCTTTGCAGAGGGGTCAAGCACAAGACACCAACTGCAGACTACAGGTTTAACTTCAAAGAACATGCGTACACGAAGGTATTTAGGTGCCTAATTCCATTTGTAACAACTCTCAGTGAAACTGATAGAGGGTAAGCACCTCTGATGACTGGATCCTTTGACATTAACACAGATTACTCACCTGGACCCAGGTTCATGCTTTTTTCAACAGCAAAACAGTAGAAAATAAAATACATTTTTCTCCATGGCCTTCTTATTCTCTCCTGCATTGGAGTTTCTCTAAGGTCTAGCATAGCTCCCAGTAGAGGACACAACCACCAAACAGGCTGGTCTAATTATCCAGAGTTTTTCGTACTAATTGGTAACAATGAGAGCATAAAACAATCAATAGGACACTTTACTGCTTAAGTCTGCGTTGTCTACCTCTGCTTCAGCCACACCCTTGAAGCTTATTTGGAGGGTTCTTCCTGCCACCCCCCCACACCCCTCAATTTTAGTAAGGATAAGCTTTTCTGCAGTACTAGAAATTGATAAGCAACATTCTTAACCTATGTGATGCAGCTAAAAATCAGGTATTAAGAGCATACATGAAGGAGCAAGAGGATTTTTTTTTCAGTGCAGTATTTTGATTACCTATAACATGATTATAGAGTCAGCCAATGAGTAACACAGTATGATATTCATCCTACAGCAAACAAGTTGCATACAGACTTCTATAGCTCACACACACATCCCACTCGAGCTGGAAGGGAACCATGCTCTGTTGCTTCACTGCATGTTCAGCAATTTACTTCTAACTTGGTATGGAAAAAAAACAATGATTTATTCAAAAGTAATTTTAAACTCTCTGAATAACTTCTGAAGGACAGCTGTCAAGAAAGCAGTACATTTAAAGAAGAGAGAAATGCAGAAAACCTGCAAACCATCTTCTCCAACTGAGAGACCAAACCGCCAAAATTTGTTCTTGGAACCTCTCTTTTGGGTGCCAGTTTGAGTCTTGTTCCAAATGACCACAACATAACAATCTTTCCACAACTAGTCAATAAGACCTATTTGCTGATTAGATGCATGCAATCCCCTCACAAAACATCACATTTTTGTAACCTTATTTTAAAAACTGCACTTTTGTTCCAGCACCCTGAAGGTAACTGCACAAACACAAAGAACTCGGACGCCCTTTCAATCCCCACTGGAAGTGACACGTGAGTCCTTCTAAAATTGCAGACACACGCTGTCAAGTGCAGGTGTTTGTAAACAAGTTTGGAAATGTTTCTAATTATAATTTACAAGAGTTAAAATTAGAAGTCCAATCCACTAGCTTTAAAAACAGAACTTCTAAAAGGGTTCATCTAAATGAGAGCAACTAGTGATGTTTTAGTACAAGAGCAGAATTTCTGGGAAGAGTGGCATACTCCTGTTCATCCAACTTTCCACTATGAGTTACAGTACATTTCTTTTTCTGTGATTTTAGAAAAGAGGTATTCACTAAGAATTTTAATTTGCTATCATACTATGACACTGTATATTTGAATGTACAGTCTAAAAATACCCTATTCACAGGTCTTCTGCATGTCATATAATTAAAAAATTGGGGGGGGGGGGGGGAATTATGTTCCCAAAACTTCTGAATCTGTCTTGCCTGCCAACAGCAAAGTTCAGCTTTTAAGGAGAACTTCCCACGCTGACTTTCTGAGAACTCAAACCAGACTCTGCTTGAAGAAACCTTACTCTTCTGCATGAAGTTCTCTCTCACAACCTCAACTACTGAAGGACTTTACCTCTGCAGAAGCTCTGGGAGAAAGTAGATCTTTTACTAGACCCAAAGGAAGATGGTTCTCTTATTAGAGGGGGGACAAAAAGGTTAATACTGGAATCTCTTTATCTCGACATTATTTCTTAAGGGAAGTACAACAGCATGTTTGAGCATGTCAGAATAGCTGTGACTGATTACAAGTGAACAAACAAAATCATTTCAGAGAAACTTGACTGCAGCCTCGCTTCAAGCAAAGAGCAGCCTTCTTGCTGCACTGTCCTGGAAAAAAAACAAACTTGCAATGGGAAATGGATTAAACAGTAAGGACCTGCTCCAGGAACAAAGTGGAAGTGGCCCTGTGAAGCAGACATCCTTCTGCTCCCCACCTACAGCACAGGCAGCTGCAATGAGAAGAAAGGGAAAAACAGCTCTTGGGCCTCTTCACACCAGCCTCCTCCTCCTTCGCCACCATGGTGCTGTATGACAGAGAAAAAGCCCAAACCCATTCTCCTGAAAAACCATGACAGAACATAAGTTGCCTGTGTTCCATCAGACAGAGGGAGCTATTTCACGTAATAGCCACTTAGGAGCCCTTCCTTTTTCTTCCTAGTATTGGCTGTATAAAAATAGCAGCTTCCATATTTTTTTTTTTTCTGGACAGCATTTTGGAACTCGCTACCTTCAACAAACACGACTGTACCAGTTTAGTGCCTGTCTTGGAGTTAACAAGCATGGTGCTGCATGAGGATGAGAATACAAATGTGCTTTCAAACTGAGAGCCTTGTGGGTGGCACTTCCCTTGCTACAAGCTGTGGATGTGACTTGGAATTGCTTATCACTTGAGCCAACCCCTTCCCCCCCACACTTTTTTTTTTGCATACTGATGCAAGTAAGGGATGGAGAAGCCCAGTTTTCCACTTAAATGAAGAGACCACAGTAAGTGGAAGCAGAGTGAGGACACATCTCACCTACAGCTGGTGGTTGCTCCCCGACTTTCCCTTGGCTTGGGTACCTCATCCTCCCCTTTCTTGGCTGGTGCAGTGAGAGCTCCCCCTCCTGTTCCACTCAAACCAGTGTTAGACCTTGCCCTACTGGGAGCGTGGCCTGGTTCATCAAAGAAGGTTCAAAAGCAGTCTCCGTGAGCTAGGTTTCTTACTAGAAACTGGCACCAAAATTAACTCCCTGAAGGGGAAATATAATCCTCCAATTAAAATCTTTGTAAATGTATTTCTTTATTAAACACAGCTATACGTGCCCATGCACAGGTTTGTATACACACTCTGACACATTCTGTATGCGTATATATGCTATATATATACATATGTGTGTACACATACACATAGCACTGCAAATTTTTAATGCTACTAATCTTATTGCTATTATTCCTCAAATAAGCATAAAAATCATCAGTTTCTACAGGCCCATCTAATTTCTAAAGCACCTAAGCTTTTGCATGTACCTGTCAACTGGAACATTTTTCCCTAAATTAATATATATTGTAGCTGTGTTTGAAAGTTAAAACAAAACAACAGAAAAACCCCACCAAAAACCCCAACACACACCCCACACACACCAAAACCCCCAACACACACACCCCAAAAACCAACAAAACACAGGCTTTTCCCTGAGTACATAAATATTTTAACAATATGTATGTATTTAGGAGATTTTGCATCAAAGTCTAAATCAGATAGAGCAATTAACCCATTACAGTTTTTCTAAGATATGAGATAAAAGAAAACACATTTAGGAAATGCTTAATCAGACTTAAATTATGCATTTGAGTGCTAAAATAATCTCAGAGATTTATTTCTAATATTTTCTGCATGCTCAAAATGAAAGCACGAAGAGCAGCGCAATTGAATATATCTTCCACCAAAAATAGCTGAAAAATACTATAGAAGAGTGCCTGCTGGGTTGGTTATAAAAGTAAAGTATAATCCATTAACTGCTAATTAGAAGCATCAGATGCAGGCTTTGCTGCAATAAGAGCTGGCCCCTAAGTAGATGTTTCTGTAACCATTTAAAGGCACAGGGTTTCTCCAGTTGCTGAGAATGGAGCTTGGATGGTTTCAGCATAAAGGCCATGTGAAAAGAGACTGTGGCACTTGGCCATGTTACCCAGCTGTTTTCTAAATATGATGACAGGTGCCATTTTTTCCATTTGATCGTGGAACGTAATACATCTTCAAACAAATTTTCCCCAAATAGTCTGGTGCAGTTACATTTCAGAGATTCAAATATAAGAATGTGGTTTTTTTTCTCTCTGACATACACACTGCAGTCTTTAGCAGATAATGAAATAGCTGCCTTTTCCTCAAAGCTGATTTTTGTTATAGGCATTATTTTGCTTTTTACTGCTATTGTAGAAGGGAAAGAACAGGATTTGGGCAAAGGATTTAATTCTGAAGGAGTATTTAAAAAAAAAAGAAAAAAGGAGCCATTATTTATGACTAGACTTAATAAATTTGCCTTGCAGTTAAGAAAGGATTCTCTTCCTTTCTATCCTTTACTTCCTAAAGCATGAGAATTATTGTCATAGTTTCTCCTATTCTTTATCTAACCACCTGGTCAAATCAAATCAAGCTTCTTTCCAACTACTAAAGGCCAAAAAGGCCCTTTTGATTCACATGCCTATCAAAAAAAAAAAAGGTAAAGCCAGTAGATATGCCAGTGCCACAACTCCCTGCAGAAGCAACAAAGACACGGAAAACAAATTATGTACACGTGCAACGAAGACATGATGCCTTGAAATGGATGGCAGGCTCCAAACCCAGCCATGCTGGATGTGAAGCCAAAGGGAGCTTGGCTTTCTCCAGGGTTTGAGTAGCCTCAAGCAGTGGATGATGACAGGATATAAGTCACGCTGCATAACTTCAAGAATCAGGGGGGAAAAAAGCCCAAGCAGATAGCTAACTTCCCCTGTTAAGAAAAGGGACATTGCCAACACAAAGGGAAATAGTTCAGGCAAGCATTTTGGGCTTTTTGTCTACATGGCTTGACCACCTAGTAAATAAAGGAAGAAAGTTTTGTGGGACTGTAAGCAAGGTTATTTGGGGATTTTATTTTTTTTCTTTCTGCCATATTTTTATCTACAAACACAGAAGAAACTTGTTTCCTTCTTTTGAAATGGTGAAGCAGGGTCTTTCATTAAGAAGAAAGAAGATGGTAAAGAATCCTTTTCTGATGTTAAACACCTAAGAAACAATAAAGCTATGGCTACAGTAGAAATAATAAAATAAAATTTAGCATAACCCCAAGTCTTAAATATTTGTTAACCCTGGCAGCAGCTTTCACAAGGCAGATGGGTATATCTGTTTTCGTTTTGCATGTAAGAAAACAAGCATAAAATGCCCCAATGCTGTGGAGGGACTCAGTGTCAAAGACATGATTAGTAGTTCAGAAGTTATCTGATTCGGGTCACATGGTGTTCCAAAAAACCATACCTAAATATAGCATGCAAGAGATCCACACAAAGAGCTATCCCATCATGGGAGCAAACTAAACTCTACACAAAATTAATTAGGGTTATTTTGAGGCAACCAAAGGAAAGCATGGAGGAAAAATAATCAACCCTTGCCCTGCCCAGTTCTGCAAGAGCAGATGTCACTGGTGCAGACAAGCCCCAGTTTCCAGCCCAGGCACGCAGGGAGATTCTTCCATTCCTAGGGGAAACCCCATGTTGCACTAATGTGGAAGGTGGGTGGAGAGTACAGTGTGGCAGCATCAAGGAATATAGCTCACAGGGAAGAGGATGATCCTGCCGGTAAAGGGACCAGCAGGTAACAGAAGTGTAAATATCCAGGCAGAAAACCAATATGTAAAATTCTGTAGCTGTTAACTGCATTCTTCTAACAGAGAAAACAAACACCTTTTAGGAAAGGGAAGGTCCATGTAAATTACACCCTCAGCACAGACCATGACTCTGGGAAAAGTTAGTGCTTCTCAAGGCAGAATGGAAAGAATATTCTCTGATGAAAGTTGTTACCTTGAAAAACGTCCATTAGGGTTGCCCCTTGCCAGGGCAGTGTAAGACATGCAGCCTATAGAGCTACTTCTAAAAACCCTGCCTATCAACCTTCCTTTAGGCATCGGAGGCAACCACATAAAGAAGTCTACAAAGATCCTGAAAAGGCATGAAGAGCAGGAGAAAAGGAGGGATATTTAAGGAGAGGTCTCTTCAACTTTTCTTGGTCCTTTTCTTTAAAGTGGAAATGCAGTTTCCTACATTTTCTGAACACCAAATTGCCAGTCACCTTGACTTACAAGCTGATTTCAGTAAGTTGTCCCAGGTCACAATTTCCCTTTAAAGCCCTTAATAAAGTCTGATCATTAAGGCTATGGGGAAGATTATAAGGGTGACCACAATGACCGATTTACCTTTGTGTCACCTTTGTTCTCACGTACTGAGGGAAGCCCCGTTCTTCACTCAAGCATTAGAACAAACAGGACAACATCAATGTTACCTTGAAGGCCAAAGCAAAGCTGAAGTAACAGGCTATGGTGAACAGGAAAGAGAGCAGGACAAAGCTGAAAAGAGCCAGAGTTGTGAGGAGGGCTGCTGTCAGCAGATAGAGAATGGGCTTTCAAGCCCAAACCATGTAGCAGGTGCTCCAGAAGGCAGGTAACAAACAGTCTGAGTGCGTGTGGGACACAAACTGAAAATTTCGGCTTGAATGCTTCAGGCCATTAGCAGGTGCTTCAGGCAGTCATCCAAATCAAAGTAAGAAAGTGGAAAGAGCCAAATGCTGGTTAAAGAGGTTTGCAAACACAAAAATCACAGCATGGGCAGATAAAACATTCCCATGGTTGTGGGAGCAGGCTAGTAAGAAAAAAAAAATGAACTAACAAAAAGCATATGCAATTTTTGTAAAAAAGGCTGTGTTTGGGGTTTTACTACCATGTACTCACGTCCCAAGATGCAAATGTTGGCTGGGATGCTGAGATCAGCAGTTATATGTCCTCAGGTGGTTAGAGACAAGACAGAAAAGAGCTGGCATTTGGGGAAAATAGAGGGCCCATTTGATAACGCTTCACTTGAGCGTAAGAGGGTTTCCCCTGTGGGTATTGTCCCAAAGAAAGCTCCAGGCAAGTTCAGACTGGTTCATTACTTGTCACATCCAGAAGGTGAGTCAGTTAATGATTATACTGACTCCCTTTTGACTTTGGTTTCATGTATTTTCAACCCAAGAACTGTGCTCTCATCAACTCAAGCATCACTCACAATAAACAGAAACATGGAGGGTATCAGCTTTTCTGTGGCTCACAGCACATCTGGAGGTATTTGTCAGGATTTCACTGGCAGCTTGCAAACCACATTTTTGGTAGCTAACAGAGCACTTACAACTGGTGATGGAGTGTGTGTTTGTGTGTTACTTTTGTACAGAAAAGTACTGATCAGAGACCTGGCACTTGCTTTATTAGGGACTAGTCTCCAAAGGGCCCCAGTATTTGGGCCTTGAAGGTTTCCTCATAAAAGCTGAATGTTTACTTCTTCAAGGGTTCATCGCCCAGGATCTCCTGAACCCGGAATAGGACTGCTTGGTTTAAGTTACCTTACCCAAACAGAACAAATAGGCCTGGCTACTCCAAACAGTTACAGATGCAGACTAACTGTATAGGCCAATGATAATATATTTAAATCAGACAGTAACTTAACATTATTGGTAAAGTTCTCCTCACTGAAGGTTGTATCCTTTGCCAGAGGCTAGCAGGCTTGACAGAAGGAGAGAAACAAACTCCTTTCATCAGAGTAACCTGAGTCAATGTGGAAAGATACTTCCATCTGCTCTGTGTTTCTGGTGACATGGCATTACCGTATAATTTGCTATATATTTGTTACAGAATAGATAAAACAAGACAGCTTGGCAAGTATCTTTTGTGTCCCACATCTATGAGAAGTTCTCTCAAACCATTTTCAATGTATGGTGCTATATGAGCAGCTAAGACTTGCAACAAAAACACTGGAGGGAAAACATGTCGCTGTTTATTTCAGAGTTATGGCACAGACAGACATCTATGGTGCTCTTCTAAAAAGAAACATGTTCTATTTCTCCAAGTGCTCTCCAAAGAGGTACATTTGGTCAGCTACAGGAATCACCAAAGGAACCTGCTGTGTCCAGCAACTCCCAGACACACACAACTTGCTACTTGCTAGGTATAACCCATGAGTAGCATGGCCTGTGCTGCTTCCGCATTAATTTTGTGTTCCTGTGTGTTACCAGAGCCCTGGGACTTTCATGGTCTGTGGGCAGCAAATCGGCTGAGCCAAAAGGGAAGGTTCCACCTGACTAGGCCACTAGGAGCTATATTAAGCTTGTCTCAGCTAGAGGTCATTCTGCATATTTTGAAGTCTGCTTTCTTGGTAGTTGGTCAAGCAATTGGTGTCCAGAAATTAAGAACCTAATTTTTGTAACACCCATAATACAAAGGACACTTTTGAAGTCCAGACCCTACATATGTTAAGGTTTTAACTTCTGAACTGTTCAACCAAAATAATTTCTTTCAACCAAAGTAATTTCTTTCAGGGCTAAACAGCTTCTTGGGTTTGTTAAGTTGTTGCTTTATGTCTCATTCCTAGTAGGCTGCTGGTAGCCCTACAGCCAAGAATTCATTTTCACCATTCCAAAACACTTTTAGATACTTCCTGACCAAATGGCTTTGCCATAGAAATTGGTTTCTGCCACCATCTGTTGTTAACGTAGTTTGGAAGTGCTAGCATTTTCCTTCCAGAGAGAAGTTGGGGAGAACGTATGGCCAATCCCAATGGAATTGATATTCTTTTCCTTACTGTCACTTTATAGGGAAAGCATGGCCTATTTCTCAACAGCTGTGAAATTGTCATCAGCAGGATTCTTTACAAAGCTTGGTGGCATATGGAATATATTGCTCACTTCTTGGTACTGTAAAAACAACCTTGCTGCATAACTGAGCTAGGCAAAGAAAGCAGGTGCTTGATAAAAAAAAAATTAAAAATTATTATGCATCAAAGCCTCTATAGGCTTGCCAGAAACTCTAGACAAGGATATTTGGGAGAGGATTATGTTTTTGAATTAAGTAAATATTTTTGAGAAGCTCCTAATTTCAGAGGTGGGACAGCCCCTTAAAAATGCAGAGGTGAAATCCCTGTGTCACAGGATAACATCCTATTCTGCCATTCACAAAGGCAACATTCATATTCCACACCAAAGAGGTGTCATCCCCTCTCTAAGAGACATTAAAACTGTGAGGGTCAAGCCTCCATTTCTGATGCAAAAGAAGACTTATTTGTTTAACTGCAGTTTTAGGTCATCTCTTTTAGTCACAGACTAGCTGTGAATTAGCCAAGAAGCGAATTAAACAAAATAATAACAACCCAAATTTCATTCTGGTGACCATGCATACTGGATTACAAATAGAGGGCTTGAACTGCAGGAGTTCAAGGTATTGCCATAGAAGAAACCCAAAGAGCAACAAGAGAGAAATAAACTTATTGAATTTGCTAGACTCTTAAGTACAAAGTATGACAGCATTTTCATACACTGCCAGAAAAAAGGAAAACAAACCACACCCCAAAACCAAAAAACCCCACACCAAACAAACAAAAT